>NC_092259.1:5381278-5391278 GCF_036320965.1 Panulirus ornatus | reverse complement strand
GTGGTTTACCGTCATGTAAGTGTACCTCGAGTGTACCGTCACCTCCTGGTGTGGTTTACCGTCAGTTGAGTCACCCACTGTACCGTTGGTCTGGGGTCTTTTGCCTCAGCTGGGTGGCTGATTTCTCGTAGTTGGGTGGAGCGGCTTCGCCCCCACAAGCCACCCACCACAGTATGGTTACCCTACGTTGGCCTGGTGTCACCCATTTAACCCCCACGTAATGGGTAGTCTACCAATGGCTTTGAATCTACCTCAATATCTGTCATGAACTATTGGATAGTTCTGCGTGGCTGGCCATCAGATGTGTTGGGCCGTTACTATACAATAATGATGATGATGATGATAATAATAATAATAATAATAATAATAATAATAATAATAATAATAGTAATAATGATAATGATAATGATAATGATAGTAATAATGATAGTAGTAATAATAATAATGATAATGATAGTGATGATAATAATGAGAGAGAGAGAACGGAAATAATGCCAGAGATAGAGAGAGGAACAGACACAGAGACAGACAGACACACACAGACACACAGAACTCCCAATATGCTTGTAACCCAACCAACCAACCAAGCAAGCTTGTGTGAGACGATGATAAATGTTGGGGAATGGAACTTGTCTGCCCCCCTCCACCACCACCACACCACCACCACCACCACTCACGACCTCTGACCTGTATTCCTGTCACTCTTATCTTGACCTCCTGTGATTATCATCAATATGATGATGATGATAATGATGATGGAGGGGAGGGGGAAAAAAATGTTGTTAATTTAGTTTTAACAGACCACTCCTTGTGGTTGCGATGAAGGCGCTGCTGCTGAAGATATCATAAGATGGTGGGTCACAAGCAATGTAGTGTTGGGTGTGTTGGATACAGCCAGAAATACAGCGGTAGGAATGTAGTCGTCTTGGGCAGGGCCAGAGATACAGCTGTAAGAATGGTGTAGCTTTGGATAGGGCCAGGAATACAGCTGTAGGGATGATGTAGCCTTGGATACAGCCAAAGATACAGCTGTAGGGATGATGTAGCCTTGGATACAGCCAGAGATACAGCTGTAGGAATGTCACAGACGTCATGGGTTGGGGGCCAGATAACTCGGCTACAGGAGGAATAACGTAATTTTTGACGTAGGTATGAACCCCTTTTGCGTCTACAGACACGTTGTGTAGAAGGCACACCGCCAGTGAGGCAGCTCTTCGTAGAAACTGGAGACTACAGGTGTGTAGAAAATGACTAGATAGATTTGTAGAAATGCAAAAGAACATAGCTTGATTCTGCTGCCAGAAATGAGAGGTTACAGGGCTGTTGAGGCGTGCTAAAATTGTTAGATGTTTAGGGTTATATGGTACGAAAAAAGAAAATGTAGAGGGAGGGGAAAGTGGGTCTGCTAGAATATTCATTTATGGGAGAGTATAGAGGTGATGGGGTATATCAGTATACGTGATTGTTATAGGAATGTGACACGTTGATATTCATCTCTTGAGCACGACAGAACGACCCCTGTGCACGAAAGTACGACCCCCGTGCACGACACTACGACCCCTGTGCACGACAGAACGACCCTGAACACGACAGTACGACCCCTGTGCACAACAGTACAACCCCAGTGCACGACAGAACGACCCATGAGCACGACATTACGACCCCTGTGCACGACCAGTACGACCCCTGTGCACGTCGGTACGACACTCTTAACACGACGGCGCGATCCTTGAGCACGACGGTGTAACCCTTGAGCACGACAGTATGTGCTTGGAGTATGACAGTATGAGCTCTGAGTACAACAGTATGATCCCTGAGTATGACGAGACGGGCGTTAAGCGCGACGGGGTGACCTTTGACCGGTCATATAAGGGTCAGAATGGTTTTATATACATGGCGTAACATAGCAACATATATATATATATATATATATATATATATATATATATATATATATATATATATATATATATATATATTTATATATATTAACCCTGATAACGCTATCGTACATGATATGTGAGCTCAGTGAAGTCATTTAGATAACTATTAAAGGTAATTAACTACCACTTGAGCCGCTTCTAGCGTGATTACGCAGATAAGGCGCTTAATTACGCAACTTGGGACAAGACCACAAGCCCCCCCTTCCCCCAGGCCTGCAGTCGAAGGCAGCACTGCTTCCAGTAGCAGGGGAATGTAGGCTTCTTTGAAGTGATGAGTTATTTTAACGAGACTTTACTACCAGTGTCATAGCCTTGCCAAAGGTGAGTATTCACTCTCGATTTAACTTACTGCAGGCGGAGCCCGGTAACACCAGTTGATATATATATATATATATATATATATATATATATATATATATATATATATATATATATATATATATATATATATATACGAACTAGTCCTCCGAAGATGTGGTAATACACGCAAGCGCTCAGGATTCACATGTTTATATATATATATATATATATATATATATATATATATATATATATATATATATATATATATATACACGCCCACAGAATGGCCCCAGTCAACCATACAAATAATCTACCACAGCTTCTGCCTCCACAACCACCACCTCCACCCTCCACCTCCACAACCACCACCTCCACCCTCCACCTCCACCCTCCAGGAACGAACTCCACGCCACATGGTCATATACGCCACCACACACCACTCCCACTTACCCACCGACATTCGACCTTAGGAATAGGTGGAATGGGTGGGTTAATTCATATATGGTCCTCGGGGGGGGGGGGGGGTTGAATTCGTCGACACCTAATTAAGTTCCGTTGATGGCTCGTTCGGTGGTTTGTGAATCACGTGTTACACCTGTACACTCGTTAATTTCCCCTAACGGCCCGTGTGACGTGTCTTTGTCTCTGATGATACATATGGCCAGGCGTGTGTGTCTCTCTCTCTCTCTCTCTCTCTCTCTCTCTCTCTCTCTCTCTCTCTCTCTCTCTCTCTCTCTCTCTCTCTCTATCTATCTATCTATCTATCTGTCTATATATATATATATATATATATATATATATATATATATATATATATATATATATACATATAGAGAGAGAGAGAGAGAGAGAGAGACCTTGTGTGCAATGACGTCGGAGATTCGCCCACGATGGATGATTGGTTCACAGTGATTCATGACGTCAGGTCGTCCCCACCACAGTGATTGGTTCAGGTGATCCATGCTCTCAGGGATTCTCACGGTGATTGGTTCACGTGATCCATGTTGACAGAGAATCTCACCGTGATTGGTTGACGTCATCCGTGACCAGGAAAATCTTCGAGTGTGATTGGTGGTGAGCGTCTGTGTTTCCTCACATAAGGAGTTAAGAATGATGAATAGAAAGGCATCTCATGTTTACTCCACTGGTGAGAGGAACCAGTGGGTCCTCCTCCTTCAGGAAAGAAGGGGCCCCCGGTTTTCCTCCAGGGGCATGGAGTCCCAGTGATCCCCTTTTGGGGAAGGAGGCCCCCCCCCCCTGTTTTCCTCCTGGGGGGGCAAACGGAATCATTTCACCCCCAGAGATGAGAAAGACCAATGACCCCTCGTCACCCCCTTCAGTACTCCTCCCTGGAGCGAGGAGGGAGAGAGAGAGAGAGAGAGAGAGAGAGAGAGAGAGAGAGTTTTGCACCCTGGAGAAGAAGGGATAAGACATTACCTCAGGGGAAGCCAGGAGTTCCACATAGGTGAGAGGTGCCCCAGGGGACCTTTGGAGGGAAGGCTGGGGGAAGTGGCTAGGTGTTCCCCCCCGGAGAGAAAGGGAGTGTGTGTGTGTGTGTGTGTGTGTGTGTGTGTGTGTAGGGGGATATCTGAGAGCTGGTTTAGGGGGAATCTGGAATGAGTACAGCCAGTGGGGGTTGAGGTGGGGGTATAGACAAGGTAGGGCGGCGCCAGCCAGGGTACATGGCATGATAAACATCACAACACACCTCCGGACTCCATCCCCCAGAGGTATACGTGGGACCATACCACACACACACACCTCCCTCCCTGCACCACTCCCGACCTCACTCACTTCCCTCCCTACACCCCCTCCTATTTCACTCACCTCCCTCCCCTGCACACCACTACATATGACCAGGCCCCACTCATCTCCCTCCCTACGCACCCTTCCTCCCCGACCTCACCCCTTCTCCCTGCGCTGCTCCCTGTACAGCGGGGCAGCAGTAGCCACGCCCTTAGGTACAAGGGGCAGCCATCTAAGTTCCGCCCTGGGCCACCAATATTGCTATCGCATCGCTAGTAAAGGAAGGACAACTGGCCAGCGTCCGTCAGCCAAGTGACGCTCTCCACCACCACACCACACCACCACCACCACTCCCTCCGCCACACACCACCACCACTCCCTCCGCCACACCACCACCACACTACCCCACGGCTTGTAATTAGGGCCCCTTACGTTTTCGCCCGTTGCAGTCCGTGACGTGCGTCGGGGTGGTTCAAAAAGGCGATGAGAAGAAGAAATCGCATCGTCGGATCCATGCTGCTTGGTGCATGACATACCCAAGTGGCTATGCCTCCCTGCTCTTGTATCTCGCTACACTTTCCTCCGTATTGGACGCGCTCTACACCCCGTCCTCCTCCCACTCGCTATGCACCACGTCCTCCTCCCACTCGCTGTACACCCCGTCCTCCTCCCACTCGCTATACACCACGTCCTCCTCCCACTCGCTATACACCCCGTCCTCCTCCCACTCGCTCTACACCACGTCCTCCTCCCATTCGCTATATACACCCCATCCTTCCCTCACGCGCTATACACCCCATCCTCCCTTCACTCGCTATACACCCCATCCTCCCCTCACTCGCTATACACCCCATCCTCCAATCCTCTCTCACGCCGATGTGGCAGTTGTTCTTGTAGCTCTTCACGCCACGGTGGTCGCCGTTTCATAGAGGCGTGATAGTAGAGTGTGAAAGAGTGTTGAATGATAGAAATAATTAGATCTTGTCTTGGTATTATCGCATCCATAAGTGCCACGTAGTGATCTGTGCCTCTCCCAAGGGGGTTGATAAATAGATAGATAGATAGGGAGAGAGAGAGAGAGAGAGAGAGAGAGAGAGAGAGAGAGAGAGAGAGAGAGAGAGAGAGAGAGAGTTGGCCTTGATTAGTGTATTCAGTTGCCATCGCCACCTCAGCTGACGTGAAAAAGAGGTTATGACTTCATTACTCAAATGTGGAGAATACTAGAAGTTTTTAGAGTGAAAAAAAAATTCAGATTGCATCATTTCACTCATCCTATGTACCTCTTGAGACAAGAGTTGATGCATCATAATGCAGCTTGCATCCGAAGCTTCGCTGGATAGCTATGCTGAGGCGCTGAGATAGAAAGCTGGCTGCCCTGTCGTACATGGTCGATGCGAGAGGCCAGGTGTCAAGAGTCATTAGAAAACTGAGGAGCATTTTTCTTTCTTTCTTTCTTTCTTTCTTTCTTTCTTTCTTTCTTTCACGTCGTCCCAGCGTCCACAAACCATTTAGAAAGAAAAGGTATTATGGGTTAGCCAGCAGACCTGAAGTTTTGAACGCGTTTTCTGTTCTTCGCAGTCTGCCCCCCCGCTGTACCAGTCTTCTGAGCTACGCTCCAAATACTTGCCACACACACACACACACACACACACACACACACACGCACACACACACACACTCAGACATACATGACACTAATGATTATTACTCTACCGGAACTGAAGCCAACACATCGTGTGTGTGTGTGTGTGTGTGTGTGTGTGCGTGAGGCCGGGTGTGGTGGCAGGTGTGGTAGACCGCTGGTAGCACCAGGTGTGGCCGAGGACCAGGTGTGATGAGGAGGGCCCCCGACGCGCGCCGGGCAGGTGTGGCAGGGTGTGGGTCACTGTCTGGGGGTGTGTAGCAGCCCATGAGGAAGGAAGGGTGGGAGGGTAACAACATACTCCCCTCTCCCTCCTCCCTCATCCTCTCCCTCCTCCTCTCCCTCCTCCCTCATCCTCTCCCTCCTCTCCCTCCCTCCTCTTCTCCCATTAACCTCCTCTCTCATCCATCCTGCGCCCTCACTCACCTCACCCCCTGCCCTGCTCTCTCTCTCTCTCTCTCTCTCTCTCTCTCTCTCTCTCTCTCTCTCTCTCTCTCTCTCTCTCCCTTACTCTACCCCCTCGTGCATTTTGTCAAGATAAGAATTCATGTCGTGATGGGAGAATAGATAAATGTGAAAAGCATGTGTGTGTGTGTGCGTGTGTGTGTGTGTGTGTGTGTGTGTGTGTGTGTGTGTGTGTATAATATATCCAAGCGTCTGTGTCATCCTTCCTGGGAAAACCAGATGTCACCGTAGCCTCACAGTCCTGACGGTGTTGACCGTACAGGGGAAAAAAAAATAGGTGATCATAGGTTTTATTTACACAGATGTTTTGGAGGACCTGCTTTATACATACCCCCCTTTTGATACCTAGAGTCACGTGTCTGGTAATGTTAGGAAGGATTAAAAGAAAAATATATGATACGAGAGTATGATTCTTTCAGCGGGTAACACCGTTACGGGCCAATAAGTAGTATTCCGTTACTTGATATGCGTTACCGGGACTCCGCTCCTGCAGGTGGTCACATCGGCGAGCGATATGTCACCTTCGTTGAGGCTTAACATCACCGCTGGGAGACTAGAACGTGGACAGCACCTTCGAGGACCTTGCACCTCCCGAAGGAGCCTGCCTCGCCCTTCTCTCTCTCGTGGAGCGCAACTGCTAACAAGAAGATGCCCCTCCCTCCTTCCACCACCTCCTCCTCCTCCCTTGAAAGAGATCTAAGGCTCGTGTGACAAGGATAACACATATGACTGGACATTGTCTAATGCCATTTAAGGTCACCTTGTGTGAGGGAGACGTGGTGTATAAATGTCACTGAACCATTGATAAGATGCGCGGGTGGAGATCGAAGTGAGGGCCTCCCATTCGACCAACAACACTCTGTGGGGTTCTGTGGGGTTCTGAGTGCCTCTTCCGACCAACACTCTGTGGGGTTCTGAGCGTCTCTTCCGACCAACACTCTGTGGGGTTCTGAGCGCCTCTTCCGACCAACACTCTGTGGGGTTCTGAGCGCCTCTTCCGACCAACACTCTGTGGGGTTCTGAGCGCCTCTTCCCCTTGACACCCGAAGACCAATGATAACATTTCTCATGCCAAAGGACACGTAGTGGTTGGTGAGTAATGGTGGTGAGGGAGTACCCTGCCTGACCCACCCCCTCGAAAGATAATTCATATTGTGGAGGAGGAGGGGAGGAGGGTGGGTCACACTCACTCACCAGGGAAAGTGGGTTTTCAGACCAGCTTTGATAAGTGGTGATCCTCCCTGAGTGTGTGTGTGTGTGTGTGTGTGTGTGTTGTGACTCCAGAGAGTATAGTGACCCCATTGGTTCTGACACCAGAGAGTCTAATGACCCCCCCATTAGTTGTGGGCTCCCCCACTAGTTGTGACCCCTAGAGAATATAGTGACCCTATTAGTTGTGACCCCCTCAAGAGAATATAGTGACCCCATTAGTTGTGACCCCTCCAAGAGAATATAGTGACCCCAGAGAATATACTGTAGTTTTGACCCCAGAGAATATACTGACCCCAGAGAGACCCCCAGAGAATATAGTAACCCCCCCTATTATCTGTAATAATGACTTTCGAGCGAAGATATATGACCCCAAGGTAATACGATAACTCCCATCTCTCCCCTTCCTCCACCACTCCATCCCCACATTCCCTCGTCAGTGAAGCTCTCTCATTCAACCCTGACCAGCAGCGACAAACGAGTCACTTCACGTTTGTTTACACTCGGCTGAGATGCATTTAGCACCGGCCAACACTTGGGGTGTGTCACTGAAGTTGCTGTCATGACGTACCAACCCAGTAGCGTGTGTTTACCGCCTCACCCCACACTTTAAATGGTCGTTCTGCCGCCTCACCCCACACAAATGGTCATTAGCGAGACGGGTTTGATGTACGAGGACGAATTTCAAGCCCATTGGCCAGGCATATGCCTCTCTTTTGCACAGGGAAACTTGAGCTGTCTTAAGGATGCGTCATGCTGCTAGGGACAAGTTGGTTTTCCTATATCGTGTGTGATATGTTTGTTGGTCAAAGTCTCTTAGGGGGGCAATGGTTCGATCCTCGGTGTTTGGTCTGACCCTCGTAGGTCAGGTCAAAGGTCGGGCTTTTCTACTTCAAGGGTTACACCGTCATGATTCAAAGGGGGGGTCGAACCATGCTTCAAAGGGTCGTATTGTTATGGACGAGGTGGGTCGAACCATGGTCCAAAGGGTCGTATTGTTGTGGACGAGGGGGTCGAACCATGCTCCAAAGGGTCGTATTGTTGTGGACGAGGGGGGTCGATCCATGCTTCAAAGGGTCGTATTGCTGTGGACGAGGGGGTCGAACTATACTTCAAGGGGTCGTATTGCTGTGGACGAGGGGGTCGAACTATACTTCAAAGGGTCGTATTGTTGTGGACGAGGGGGGGTCGAACCATGCTTCAAAGGGTCGTATTGTTGTGGACGAGGGGGAGTCGAACCATGCTCCAAAGGGTCGTATTCTTGTGGAAGAGGGGGTCGAACCATGCTTCAAAGGGTCGTATTGTTGTGGACGAGGGATGGGGGGTCGTTCCTAATAGTGCTCAAGGGTCGTACCATCATGCCTTCTGAAGGCCTGAAGCTACGTACCATCATGCCTTCTGAAGGCCTGAAGCTGCGTCCCATCATGCCTTCTGAAGGCCTGAAGCTACGTCCCATCATGCCTTCTGAAGGCCTGAAGCTACGTACCATCATGCCATCTGAAGGCCTGAAGCTACGTCCCATCATGCCTTCTGAAGGCCTGAAGCTACGTCCCATCATGCCTTCTGAAGGCCTGAAGCTACGTCCCATCATGCCTTCTGAAGGCCTGAAGCTACATGTCGTGGTAATCCCTCACAGGTATTTCAGATGACAGACGCACTTCAGTGTGTTCAGCTGAAGTCCGTCGGGAAGACCCGAAGATTTGTGAAGTATGGGGTAATGAAATGAAATCAGGTACCACGCCCTCAAAAAAATCCCTGTTTACAGTCAAATGCAAACAACAAACAGGCAATCTGCTCCATTCGCCAGCTGTTTGTGACTGGATCGCAGTTTATATTTCTCTCTTCGTTATCATCCCATTGCCACTCGCTGCGTTTCTAATTTCAAAAATCTAAGGTTTTAATTCGGTACCCGGATGTTAGAGGTAGAAAAGGGGTAAAGGGGATGGTTTTAAGGGGATGGATTTAAGGGGTTGGGTAAGAGGTAGAAAAGGGTAAGGGGGATGGGTTTAAGGGGTTGGGTAAGAGGTAGAAAAGGGTAAGGGGGATGGATTTAAGGGGTTGGGTAAGAGGTAGAAAAGGGTAAAGGGGATGGGTTTAAGGGGTTGGGTAAGAGGTAGAAAAGGGTAAGGGGGATGGGTTTAAGGGGTTGGGTAAGAGGTAGAAAAGGGTAAGGGGGATGGGTTTAAGGGGTTGGGTAAGAGGTAGAAAAGGGTAAGGGGGATGGGTTTAAGGGGTTGGGTAAGAGGTAGAAAAGGGTAAAGGGGATGGGTTTAAGGGGTTGGGTAAGAGGTAGAAAAGGGTAAAGGGGATGGGTTTAAGGGGTTGGGGTTCTGTTTTTTTTTTTTTTTTTTTTTTTTTTTTTGGCCCCGTCTGGTTGCTTGGAGAGAGAGAGAGCCTCTGGGTCGGGGGATGGGGAATGGGAGGGAAGGAGGGAATGGGAAGAAGAGGAGGAGGAGGAGGAAGGGGGTTGGGAAGGGGTGGAGGAGCAGAGGTTATTTGAATAATCGCTTTAGGTAGGAACTCAGTGTATGAATAAATAAATAAATATCTGGTTTTCTCGTCCGTGTTCTCTCTCTCTCTCTCTCTCTCTCTCTCTCTCTCTCTCTCTCTCTCTCTCTCTCTCTGGTTGGGGGTTGTTAGAGACTTCTCTCTTTCTCTCCTCTGTGGTTGGGGGACTGACGGTGGGGGATTC
>NC_092259.1:5361278-5376278 GCF_036320965.1 Panulirus ornatus | reverse complement strand
CAACTCACGCTTTCCCACGGACAGACAAACAAGCGTTCAACCCACGCTTTCCCACGGACAAACAAGCGTTCAACCCACGCTTTCCCCACGGACAAACAAGCGTTCTACTCACGCTTTCCCACACGGACAAACGAGCGTTCAACCCACGCTTTCCCACACGGACAAACAAGCGTTCAACTCATGCTTTCCCACGGACAAACGAGCGTTCAACTCACGCTTTCCCACACACACACACATTAACTTTCTCTCTCTCTTTCCCCCTTGCTTGATTTCCCCCTTCCATTGTTTACACTCTCTCCTTCCCACACTTTCTCCCCACGCCATGACCTCTCTCGTGTTTTATCATCTCCTTTCTCTTTATGGTTGTGTGTGTGTGTGTTCGTGTTTACTTAAACACTTTCTGTATCATTATTTATACCTTAACCTCTTTATTATGACCACACACACACACACACACACACACACACACACACACACACACACACACACACCTCCACTCCACTCATCTCTCACACTGAGGGCGCCGCGCGCCCCTCCCACCCTTCCCTTACTCTGCACGTTACTCTCACTCTCACTCCCAAACTCCTCTCACTCTGACTCCCAAACTCCTCTCACTCTCACTCCCAAACTCCTCTCACTCTCACTCCTAAACTCCTCTCACTCTGACTCCCAAACTCCTCTCACTCTGACTCCCAAACTCCTCTCACTCTCACTCCTAAACTCCTCTCACTCTGACTCCCAAACTCCTCTCACTCTGACTCCCAAACTCCTCTCACTCTGACTCCCAAACTCCTCTCACTCTGACTCCTAAACTCCTCTCACTCTGACTCCCAAACTCCTCTCACTCTGACTCCCAAACTCCTCTCACTCTGACTCCTAAACTCCTCTCACTCTGACTCCTAAACTCCTCTCACTCTGACTCCTAAACTCCTCTCACTCTGACTCCCAAACTCCTCTCACTCTGACTCCCAAACTCCTCTCACTCTGACTCCCAAACTCCTCTCACTCTGACTCCTAAACTCCTCTCACTCTGACTCCTAAACTCCTCTCACTCTCACTCCCAAACTACTCTCACTCTGACTCTCAAACTCCTCTCACTCTGACTCCCAAACTCCTCTCACTCTGACTCCCAAACTCCTCTCACTTCCTTCGTTACTCACTCACCCTCCTTCCGTTACTCACTCACCCTCCTTCCGTTACTCACTCACCCTCCTTCCGTTACTCACTCACCCTCCTTCCGTTACTCACTCACCCTCCTCCCGTCACCTGTCTGTCTCCCTTTCCCGTCACTAGATAGATAGATGAATAAAGAGGAATATAGAAGTGACCAGCATACCCCCGTTGTGGACGCCGCCGTTGAAAAGAAAATGGGATGTGAGGAAAATGATTGAAAATGGGATGTGAGGAAAATGATCGAAAATGGGATGTGAGGGAAAATGATTGAAAATGGGATGAGGAAAGTGATTGAAGAAATAATATTCAGCTTTCCTCATGTGTTTGCACACGTGACCCTTAGATATGATCCAGGCACCTCATACCTCATACCACGGGCCAGTGAGCCAGGCACCTCATACCTCATACCACGGGCCAGTGATCCAGGCACCTCATACCTCATACCACGGGCCAGTGAGCCAGGCACCTCATACCTCATACCACGGGCCAGTGATCCAGGCACCTCATACCTCATACCACGGGCCAGTGAGCCAGGCACCTCATACCTCATACCACGGGCCAGTGATCCAGGCACCTCATACCTCATACCACGGGCCAGTGAGCCAGGCACCTCATACCTCATACCACGGGCGAGTGAGCCAGGCACCTCATACCTCATACCTCATACCACGGGCCAGTGAGCCAGGCACCTCATACCTCATACCACGGGCCAGTAATCCAGGCATACCTCATACCTCATACCACGGGCCAGTGAGCCAGGCATACCTCATACCTCATACCACGGGCCAGTGAGCCAGGCACCTCATACCTCATACCACGGGCCAGTGAGCCAGGCACCTCATACCTCATACCACGGGCCAGTAATCCAGGCACCTCATACCTCATACCACGGGCCAGTGAGCCAGGCACCTCATACCTCATACCACGGGCCAGTGAGCCAGGCACCTCATACCTCATACCACGGGCCAGTGAGCCAGGCACCTCATACCTCATACCACGGGCCAGTAATCCAGGCACCTCATACCTCATACCACGGGCCAGTGAGCCAGGCACCTCATACCTCATACCACGGGCCAGTAATCCAGGCATACCTCATACCTCATACCACGGGCCAGTGAGCCAGGCACCTCATACCTCATACCACGGGCGAGTGAGCCAGGCACCTCATACCTCATACCACGGGCAAGTGAGCCAGGTATACCTCAACTCTCTTCTCTCTCTCTCTCTCTCTCTCTCTCTCTCTCTCTCTCTCTCTCTCTCTCTCTCTCTCTCTCAGTGAGGCCCAGGGCACACACGTGTCAGCGAGGGGAAATAGAAATCCACTGACGCTTTTGCCCCCATTAACCTGCCGTGGAGACAATGCCTTTTCAATTATGATTTTCACAGGTGTTTGGGTATGAATGTTATGTACTTATTTTCCTTTTCTTTCTTTTATCTTTTTTTTTTGTACAGTACTTCATAATGTATCGTTCAATTAACTACAGACAACTGACGTAAATTTACCTTAAACATGTCTATGTTTGATTGTAATGTAGCGTGAATTGGCTGATGTATTGCTAATATTAGCAGAATATTGATGTTAGTATTGCTAATATTAGCAGAACATTGATGTAAGTATTGCTAATATTAGCAGAACAGTGATGTAAGTATTGCTGGTATTAGCAGAACATTGATGTAAGTATTGCTAATATTAGCAGAACATTGATGTGAGTATTGCTAATATTAGCAGAACATTGATGTAAGTATTGCTAATATTAGCAGAATATTGATGTAAGTATCGCTAATATTAGCAGAACATTGATGTAAGTATTGCTAATATTAGCAGAACATTGATGTAAGTATCGCTAATATTAGCAGAACATTGATGTAAGTATTGCTAATATTAGCAGAACATTGATGTAAGTATTGCTAATATTAGCAGAACATTGATGTAAGTATCGCTAATATTAGCAGAACATTGATGTAAGTATTGCTAATATTAGCAGAACATTGATGTAAGTATTGCTAATATTAGTAGAACAGTGATGTAAGTATTGCTAATATTAGCAGAACATTGATGTAAGTATTGCTAATATTAGCAGAACATTGATGTAAGTATTGCTAATATTAGCAGAACATTGATGTAAGTATTGCTAATATTAGCAGAACATTGATGTAAGTATTGCTAATATTAGCAGAACAGTGATGTAAGTATTGCTAATATTAGCAGAACATTGATGTAAGTATTGCTAATATTAGCAGAACATTGATGTGAGTATTGCTAATATTAGCAGAACATTGATGTAAGTATTGCTAATATTAGCAGAATATTGATGTAAGTATCGCTAATATTAGCAGAACATTGATGTAAGTATTGCTAATATTAGCAGAACATTGATGTAAGTATCGCTAATATTAGCAGAACATTGATGTAAATATTGCTAGTATTAGCTGAACGTTGATGTAAGTATCGCTAATATTAGCGCAACATTGATGTAAGTATTGCTAATATTAGCAGAACGCGTCCGTGTTACCCCACTTGACTAACCCATGGTCCGCTCTCGGACCCCCCGACCCCCCCTCACCTCACCCCAACCCATGGTCTGCTCTAGGACCCCCCCCCCCCCCCCCCACCCCCATGGGGTCGGCAGCTTACGGGGAATGGGATGAGGGTAGGTCGCTTCCGGGGGGGTGGGGGTCACTGGTTGTGTCCCCCCCCCCCCCCTCAGCCGACCATGGTGGCTTGTGACAGGCCCTCCGGCACCACCACCCCCCCTCCCCCCAACCTCCCTCCCTCCTCCCCACTTCGACCTCCCACAGCCCCCACCCCCACCTCCCATCCCTCTCTCTCCCCCTCCCCCCCCCTCTCTCTCTCTCTCTCTCTCTCTCTCTCTCTCTCTCTCTCTCTCTCTCTCTCTCTCTCTCTCTCTCCCCTCCCCCCCCTTCCCCCTAGTTCATTACCCCCATGGTGGAGGGACCAGGTCAGTGGACACGGCCACGCCCCTCGCCCTCCCCAACCCAAACCCCCTACCCTCCCTCCCCTCCTCCTCCTCCACTTCCCATTCTCTTTCCTTTCACACCCTCACTCTATCCACCAAAGCCCTCACATCTATCCACTACCTCAGCTCTCATCATCCACCCCAGCCATCTCCCTATCCACCTTAGCCCTCACCCTATCCACCATAGCCCTCACCCTATCCACTCCAGCACTCATCCTGTTCACTTCAGCCCTCACCCTATCCACTCCAGCCCTCATCCTGTTCACTTCAGCCCTCACCCTATCCATCTCAGCCCTCATTATCCACCCCAGCCCTCATCATCCACCCCAACCCTCACTCTATCCTCCCCAGCCCTCACCCTATCCACTACCCCAGCCCTCATCATCCACCCCAGCCCTCATCATCCACCCCAGCCTTCACCCTATCCACCCCAACCCTCACTCTATCCACCACAGCCCTCACCCTATCCACCTCAGCCCTCATTATCCACCCTAGCCCTCACTATCCACCCCAACCCCACGTACTCCAGACTACCATCTGATCCTTCTAGCCACCCATCCTTTACTCTCCCTCTCCCTGACCTATCCCTGACCTATCCCTGACCTCGCATCTACCCCTTGGCCAGGCCCAATTCGCCCTATGACCAGACCTCCACTGACCACAGCTCACAACATCCAAACCCCCCTCCTCCTCCACCTCCCTCCCCCACCCCTTCCCACTCCCCCTTCCCCTCGTGACCACGCCTCTTTCCCCTAATTCACTCGTTCCGTCCCCTTTTGATCTCGCCTTTCCACCCTTAATCATCCAGGGCTGACCACGCCCCTTCTCCCTGACGACGGGCCACCCTCTCCTCCACCTCCCCTCCAGCCCCTCCTCCTTCCCCTCCTCCTCCCCTCCACCCCCTCCTCCTACCCCTCCTCCCTCCTCCCCCGACCCCATGTAACCCTCTTACCCCCTTACCCGCGATCCCTCACCCCGCATATTGACAATAGGGGGAGGGAGGGAAGGAGGGAGGGAAGGAGGGAGGGAAGGAGGGAGGGAAGGGAGGAGGGGCGCTGGTGTGGGGGAGGAGGGCTGGTCTGGATGGTGTGATTGGATGTGAAAATATTATGAGTGTGTGAGAGCGAGTTACTGGTGACTCCTACCTCACCGTGTGTGTGTGTGTGTGTGAGAGAGAGAGAGAGAGAGAGAGAGAGAGAGAGAGAGAGAGAGAGAGAGAGAGAGAGAGAGAGACGAACATTTAACTCGTGTCCTCTATCTTGCATTTTATATCGTGTGACTTGCACACGCGTCTGTGTGTGTGAACTCACACCTTCACCTGGCTTGTCGCCCTCATCCACCCAACCAGCCAGCCAGACAGACAGTCAGTTTCCCTTCGCTGTGGAGGTACTTTTCTCTCTCTCTCTCTCTCTCTCTCTCTCTCTCTCTCTCTCTCTCTCTCTCTCTCTCTCTCTCTCGTCGTGGGGTGGTGTAAGGTCACGGCGCGATCAGTGGGCTCCCTTCAGCCAGCCACCGCCCGTATGACACTGGAGGTGGTGTACGTAGGTGGGTGTTGCCCAAAGCCTCCGTACACACGGTACACACGGCAGCGGGGCAACACAGGGCAGTGGGAGAACACACGGTAGTGGGAGGACACACGGCAGTGGGAGAACACACGGCAGTGGGGCAACACACGGCAGTGGGAGGGCACACGGCAGTGGGGCAACACACGGCAGTGGGGCAACACACGGCTGTGGGAGAACACACGGCAGTGGGGAACACACAGTAGTGGCAACACACACACACACACACACACACACACACACACACACACACACACACACACACACACACACACACACACACCCTACCCTCTCCCTTCCTGTACCCTCAGTGGGGAGGTCCACTTCCACTACCACCACCACTGCATCAGTTCCTTCAGTGGGCGGGGAGATACTTGCATATCTTTCAGCTATAAAGACTTTTCTATATATTTTTCTTTCTCGGTTTAGATTCTTTGAGAATCTTACATCAAAGTCTTTCAAAGTAATGCAGGTGTTTGAAAGTCTTAGACCTTCCTTCAAAATCTTGTGCAAGTCTTTCATCAATGAAGATTTCTACTGTGTCTAGTTTACAGTCCTTTTATAATTTACGTTTTCATCGAGAGCACAAGTGTTGTAGAGGCTGTGTGTGTGTGGGGGGGGGGGGCGTTAAATACAGTTTATCATCTGTTTTTTTTTTTATTAATCTTTTGAGTAACTCCGACTATGTATGTATTGCGGGCGGGAAGGATTCACATGGGGATGCCAAAGACATGTTGATATTGTCAGAGGTGGAGGGAACGAGGAGAAGTGGGAGACGAAATTGGAGGTGGAAAGATTGAGTGAAAAAGATTTTGAGTGATCGGGGCCTGAACAAGCAGGAGGGTGAAAGGCGGGCAAGGAATAGTGATGGTGGTTTGAACGAGGTAGGGAGACCAGATCTTCTTCCAAGTCGCCACATCTGTGTCTGGGAATATCATTCGTTAAGTGTGGCTGCTTCCGAAACTGGCATTATTATATTTTTTGGGGGGGTATTCCTTTTCTCTCTCTTTTCCTAATTGAAGTCTAATTGGTCTTAATGACCACGGGTGCTCACGACGCCAGGAGAAAACTACAGGTGGACAACCAGCCAACCAATCAGGTTCGAGAGAGAAACCCAACCATTCAGACAGATTCACCATGAACTAGGGAAGGGGGGGTTAGGGAGGACCACCAAATGGAAGACGATCCTGGATGTAAATGCTGGCTGGACGCCAGATGTCAATAGACGACTCTCCAGATAACACCAACATTTTCGAGGTGCAGTTGAGAAAGCAAAACACGTCCTCAGTAACTGAATCCAGACTTGATTGAGATAGACTAAATATAAGATTAGAACGTGTGGTTGAAAGGAAAGAAGTGAAAGGAATGATACATGAAGGAAGAAGAAAACCCCCCCAGGAGATTGAAATCCCACAAGGGAAGTACCTGCCTCAGGAAGGAAATGATGGAAGATAAGTGATAAGGGAGTGCAGAGAGTGAAAATGAATTGAAACGAGAGGAGGAGGAGGAGGAGGAGGAGGGAGGAAGGAACACTTCACCGTAAAGTGTCGGAAGAGAATCCGGACGAAAGGTGAATTGTGTGACGGAGAATGTGAGACCTTCATGGCGATCCAGGGATTGAGAGAGAGAGAGAGAGAGAGAGAGAGAGAGAGAGAGAGAGAGAGAGAGAGAGAGAGAGAGAGAGAGAGAAGGGAGGTGGGTGCAGAAAGAGATGGGATAGAGAGGGCGAGTAGGTAGAAAGAGAGGAAAAGGGGCGTACATACGATGAATGGAGGGAGGTAAAGAGAAGGAGGAGGTAGCAGAAGATGGAAGGGAGCCAGATAAAGAGAGGGAGGACATAGAAGGATAACGTTAGGTAGGGAAGGAGGGAGGGAGGGAGGGAAGACCTGCCCTCCAAACTCCAGCCATATCTTCATTTTCTTCACTTTTACCCTTGACTCCTAGCACAACGCCTAGCTTCATTCCTATCCGCAATCCTAGCATCCACCCTGCCTCTTAGCACAACACCCGTCACCATTCATAGCCTCAATCCTAGCGTCACGCACAGCATCCACCCTTACCACCTACCTACCTACCCAAGACCCAGCATCGTCCTCAGGCCCACATCTTTAGCTCCAGGTCTCCTGGTTCAGTACGTACACACCTTGGCAACCCAGCTTCATTCCCAGCCCCAGTCCCAGCGAGACTGTCATCGCAATAAGCCGAGTATCCACGCCAGGCGCGGCGCTCCAGCCCATCCCACCCCACACACACACACACACACACACACACACACACACACACACACACACGCACGCACTTGCTCCGTGCCTTCTTATGTGGTGGTAGGGTTGCCTCCCAAGTGGGCCAGACAGTAGAAGGAAAATTGTCTGCATTCTCGACGTACACAGACGACCAAGACGTGGTGGCTGTTGAAGCAGTGGTGGTGGTGTTGTGGAGGGGGGTTGTGTTATGGTAGGGGGTTGTAGTGGTGCTGGCGTGGGTTGTAGTAGTGGTGAAGTGGTAGGAGTGGCAATTACAGACAGCCTCATATCCCTGACAAGAGTAGGAGCCAGTTCCCAGGGTTGTTGGTGGTGCTGGCGGTGGGGTTGTGGTCGAGGGTTGTTGTGGTGGTGGCGGTGGGTTGTGGTAAGGGTTGTAGTGGTGCTGGAAGTGGCAATTACCGACACTCTCTCTTATCTCTGACAATAGTAGGAGCCAATTCCAAGGTCCTTGTCTTTCGACCTTACCTTGCCTCGCTTCGCCCTGCCCATCTGGAGCTTTGATTACGTTGATCGTGTCCGTCGGTGTTTTCCTCCCCACAACCCTCTCTCCTTAACCCCCTTCCCTCCCTCCATTCCCTTCCCTTCCCTTCCCTTCCCTCCTCACTCGTACCCCACCGCCCCTTCCCTCCGCCATCGTCCCTCCCTCTGCTCACGCCACCGCCCCTTCACCCACATCCCGGCCCGTTCCTTCCTCCCTTCAGTCCCTCCCTTCCTTCCTGTCCTTATTTCCCTCCCTCCACCGTTCTCCTCCATTACGTCTAATCGATATATATATATATATATATATATATATATATATATATATATATATATATATATATATATATATATATATATGATGTCGAAGGCTCCAGTCACAGACAAAAGAAGGATCTAAGCGTAAGACTTTGAAGAAGTGGAGAACGTGTCCTCTTTTCAAAAAAAAAAAAAGGATCAGGTTGTAGCAGGGAGGAAGGACACGAGGAGCGAATGGAGTTCCAAAGCTTAGCGGGGTCGGGAAAGAAACAAGACAACATCACTGCCGAGGCAGCCTACCAGAGCTGTTTGATGGCGCAGGTCTCTCTCTCTCTCTCTCTCTCTCTCTCTCTCTCTCTCTCTCTCTCTCTCCCCCAGGTGGGGGGATTCGACTCCTCTCTCTCTTCCCCAGGTGGGGGTGGAGGGGTGGGATTCGACTCCTCAGTGGCCCCCAGCCAGTTTCAATTAAAATAATAATACCTGGTCACTTTTTCCCACGAGCAAATTTTATTTCTCGCATAACACACTCATGCAGTTTGGGGCTCCACCATTTTGACGCGCATTTTACGTTGCAATAATCTTTTCAACATGGTAGAATTTCCATTGTTTTAAAGGTTCTTATATATATATATATATATATATTTTTTTTTTCATACTATTCGCCATTTCCCGCATTAGCGAGGTAGCGTTAAGAACAGAGGACTGGGCCTTTGAGGGAATATCCTCACCTGGCCCCCTTCTCTGTTCCTTCTTTTGGAAAATTAAAAAAAAAAAACGAGAGGGGAGGATTTCCAGCCCCCCGCTCCCTTCCCTTTTAGTCGCCTTCTACGACACGCAGGGAATACGTGGGAAGTATTCTTTCTCCCCTATCCCCAGGGATAAAATATATATATATATATATATATATATATATATATATATATATATATATATATATATATATATATATATATATATATATATTTTTCATACTATTCGCCATTTCCCGCATTAGCGAGGTAGCGTTAAGAACAGAGGACTGGGCCTTTGAGGGAATATCCTCACCTGGCCCCCCTCTCTGTTCCCTCTTTTAGAAAATTAAAAAATGAGAGGGGAGAATTTCCAGCCCCCCGCTCCCTTCCCTTTTAGTCGCCTTCTACGACACGCAGGGAATACGTGGGAAGTATTCTTTCTCCCCTATCCCCAGGGATAATATATATATATATATATATATATATATATATATATATATATATATATATATATATATATATATAATGTGTATGATTTTTCTAAGCTGTAGGTAAGTGTACTGCAATGTTGTTGACATGGTAAACCATGCAACCACCACATATCTACCATACCTTACGACCATCCCGCTAACTATGGTCATCTACCATTTCTTACCACCATCCCGCTAACTATGGTCATCTACCATAACCCCTTCCTATGGCCATTTGACGACGATTCCTGTACCAATCTGGCTTCAAAGATTGCATTAGCATTTCCCCCTCTGCAACCCTGCTTACCACGACCCACCAACAGATACAGAAATACTTTGAAGCATAGACACACTGTGAGATTAATGATGGTTTTCATAGCACTGGATAGAGTCGATGATATACCTCACGTCAGATAGATATACAAAATAACCAGAAATAATGGTATATAGAAAGATAGATGTAGAAACGTGGACGAAAGAGGCGTCAGAACTAAGAGTTATTGGACCATGGAGGAGACAACTTTGTGATCTCGTCATGAAAATTACTTAAACATTTAAGCAGTGGCTTGACAATGACTTTGTGTTAGCTATCGGTGAATACAGAAGCCTTTTGATGAACGACAAAATAATGACCACCTCCCTTCTCTTCTTTTTTTGGTCGACGTGGCAGTATAATTATGCAATACAATTATGCTGTATAATTAAGCCATATTTCCTCGTCTTTCTATACAGAGTAGTGGCTATAATCCTTCGTTCGAAGGGCACGCTGCCCTCCCTAGGAATTAGACCAGACTTTCCTTTCCATTTGTCTCCTAAGTCGTCCATGTTCCACTACCCTCCTCCCGCGTTACATGACGTCCCCTTCATCATAACTATTTTCGTGCTGGCTGATACGCCTGAGGGAGTGGTTTGGTAGAGGAGGAGGAGGAGGAGCAGCTAGGCTCCCGCCTCTCTAACTTTGATAGAGAGACGGAGGAGAAGGAGGAGGAGTAGGAGCAGCTAAGCTTCCCCCTCTCTAACTTTGATAGAGAGACGGAGGAGGAGGAGTAGGAGCAGCTAGGCTCCCTCCTCTCTAACTTTGGTAGAGAGACGGAGGAGGAGGAGTAGGAGCAGCAGCAGCTAAGCTCCCCCTCCTCCCTCTCTAGCTTTTCCTCTCCCGTCTCCATCTATGTAGATTAGTGATTTAGTTACACATAGCCAGTCCCCGTTGCCAGAACTCCCTCCCATGGCCAGGAGGACATAGCTGGCAGGAGGGAGCACACGGAGGTAGACTGGCTCGCCACCAGTACTGACGATCGATCGCCCGGCCAGACACTCCCCAGACGAGGCCTCGCTCCCCTATACCATACTTCCCTCCTCCCCGCCCCCTTTTAACCCCAGCTCCCTCCTCTCCCGGTCCCATGGCACCCCACACCCCCGCGCCCCTTTAACTACAACGACCTCCTCCCCACACCCAACCCTTGTCTCCCACCCCCCCTTGTTCCTCCATTACCCTAGTCTTCTGCCTGCCCTTTCCTACCCACCCAACTCTCCCAGCCCCCATAACTCCAGCCCCCGCCCCTTTTCTGGGGCACCAAGTTCCAGCCTTCCTCCCCACCCATGTGTTCACTTTACGATACCCTTACCACACTGCCACTACGATATCCCCACCACACTGCCATTAACTACCCTGTTCTAAATGTACGATACCCCTCATACCACTTCTGCGATACCCCTCATAACTCCCACTACGATACCTCCGTACTACGTCGACGATATCCTCCCACTCCCAATACGTTACTCTCACACCTTCTACGATACCCGCGCACTACAGCTGTTTACGTATGTCATATCCTCGCATTACCAGTACGATACCTAGCAATAACCTCATGATGCCGGTGTGTGTGTGTGTGTGTGTGTGTAGAGGACATATGATAGCAGCACAGAACCCTGAACATTTTATCTCTACCCATATCTTCCTGTTATCTTTTCAAGGGACATGTCTTTGTTATCTTGTAAATCATCTGTTGAGGTGCCATAGATATCGACTTAGATTGATAGGGAAATTATATATATATATATATATATATATATATATATATATATATATATATATATATATATATATATATATATATATATATATATACGTATGATGCCTTTGATGTCTGTAAACGGCAGTGAATTGTCGTCTGTGAACGGTCATTTACAGAGTGTAAACACGACGTTGTAAACAAAGGTTTTGTGCAGAAGAGCGCGTCATGTGGTTTCGACGGCGTTGGTGTGGCCAACCTACCTCCCTCCCTCCCTGTCTGTCTCCCTCTCTCTCTCTCTCCCTCCCTCTCTCCCTCTCCCTCTCCCTACCGTTGGACCAGAGCTGTGTTAAAGGTGTGAGTTCCTTCCTGCTGGCTACCTACCATCACCACCACCCACGCACTCCTTCACTCTCTACCACCATTACCATCACACACTCACGTACTCCTCCACTCACCACTCCTACCACCACCACCATCACACACGCACTCCCAAGCCACCACCACCAACCATGCATTGCTCCAACAACCACTACCACTTCCACTCCACTCCCCAGCCGCCATCACCAACCGTGCATTGTCCAACAACCACTACCACTCCACCACTCCACTCCACTCCACGACTATAGCCACCAATCCTCCACCAGCCACACTACTGCCACCTACCACGACCATCTGAGCTCTCCACCACTTACACCCACGCACCCTACAGCACATAACCTCCTCCACCTTCCACGCCTTGCTCCACCACAAGTCCACCATCCACAGACTCCACAGTCTGTGGATGGTGGACCACCCTACCCCCCAAAAAAAATCCACATTCCACACCTTCCATTTTCCTTGTCTTTCACCACCCATACACTCCACATTCCACACCTTCCATCTACCTTGTCTTTCACCACTTATACACTCTACTTCCCACACCTTCCACCACCCACCCATACGCCCATTTACCACAGTCTGACTGGGCTTGTATTTTAGCTTTCAGTGGGAAGGAAACGATGAATCTAATTCTAAGTTTTTTTTTTTCGTCTAAATATGCATATTTGATGCACTTTAGGGACAGCATAGATGAGGGATGCATAGCTAGGCGGGGGTAGGTGGTGGAGGCCAGTATACATCGTGCAATCCATGGACGTAGGAGGGTGACAGGTGGGCCCGAGTGGGGTTCAGGGACCCGAAAGGTGTTCTCCAGGCACAGTTTTGTGGGGTTCCAGGGTTCGAACCATCGACATATGTACCAGGTCATACTGGCATAAACATTTGTTTCTCTCGGTCGTATTTGATAGACATTATGTACTGCAGAGTTGACGAGTGTATGTGTTTATATATGTGTGTGTGTGTGTGTGTGTGTGTGTGTGTGTATATATATATATATAGACAAACGGTGGAACGAGATCTTCCACTCCTGTATTATCACTTTTCAAGCGTAAGACCAGAAGAAGAAGAGGGAGCGAGCGAGTCTCTCTCCCTCGAAGGTTCAAGCCGTCTGTTCGTGACGCTCCCACGCAAATGGACGGGGAAGATACTCGCACAGGTGAATATAAACACCATCTCCATCGTCATCATCATCAGTGCATAAGTGCATCAGTTTGAACCCCATTTCATGTATGGTTCAGGAAGAAGTGCTGGGGGGTTGGTGGCCGGCCCTGCCCTGCCTGGGGTCAGTGAGCAGGAGAGAGAGAGAGAGAGAGAGAGAGAGAGAGAGAGAGTCATGAAGAAGGAAGGATCCTCGAAAGGATAATGGATGACGGCTTTTGACCAGTCAGTTCCTCTCTCTCTCTCTCTCTCTCTCTCTCTCTCTCTCTCTCTCTCCCCATGGGGTAGTTAGGTCCACCAACAGTCCCTCTGTAGCTGAAGAATTTTTTCACGTGCGGATAGATTCGCCTATCAATATTCTTTGTGCAAATGAAGCAGCGCAGAGGATACGAGAAGTGGTGGTGTTCAGAGGAGCGGAAGAGAGTGTTATGAAATGTGAGCAGAGATGGGGAGGAGGTGGGGTGAGAGGCAAAGTCAGGCGCTGTGAAGAGTTGAGGGAGAGGTACGGTAGGTGAGGGAGATCGATGGTAATTGGATTGTTAGGCGAGTCGTAGGGGTAGTTACGGACGTGGTCCTGGAGTGAGGGACGGTATGGGAGGTGAAGTAGGCCCTGATTCTGTATCTGTTGGGGGTTGAAGAGGGTGAAAGGGGAGTTGAATGGTCAGATGGAGTGAGAAATTATATTGAGCAATGTATAATACAGATCCCCTTGAAAACGGCGCTTGAGCACGACGGTACGACCCTTGATCACGACGGTACGACCCTTGAGCACGACGGTACGACCCTTGAACACGACGGTGCGACCCTTGAACACGACGGTACGATCCTTGATCACGACGGTACGATCCTTGAGCACGACGGTGCGATCCTTGAGCACGACGGTGCAATCATTGAGCACGACGGTACGACCCTTGACCACGACGGTGCGACCTTTGATCACAACGGTACGATGCTTAAACCACGACGGTACGACTCTTGGGTACGATAGTTTGGCCTTTGAGATAGCCTTGACCTATGGATTCTACTGAGGGTCAGGTCAAAGGCCAAGTATCATCTTGACACCCAAGGATTGTAACGCCGTGTTCAAGACCTGTACCGTCATGGTGGCTATCTCTCTTCGTATCCCGGTCTCCACATAATAGTGAGAGTGTAGTAATACAGGAGGGGAGGTGCGTCTCTATGTTCATCTGCATTGCACATGACAGCTAGAGACTGAGTGTGTGAACGAATGTGGCCTTTTTTTGTCTTTTCCTAGCGCTACCTCGCACGCGCGGGGAAGGGGGATATGCTATTTCATGTGTGTGGCGAGGTGGCGACGGGAATGAATGAAGGCAGCAAGTATAGATATATACATGTGTATATATGTATATGTCTGTGTATGTATATGGATGTATACGTTGAAACGCATAGGTTTGTATCTGTGTGTGTGTGTGTGTGGGCGTTTATGTATATACATGTTTATGTGGGTGGGTTAGGCCATTCTTTCGTCTGTTTCCTTGCGCTACCTCGCTAACGCGAGAGACGGCGATTAAGTAT
>NC_092259.1:5326278-5356278 GCF_036320965.1 Panulirus ornatus | reverse complement strand
GGCTCTGCTTGCCTCTTCCACACTGGTGTCAGTGTTCTACACAGGTGGCCCCTGCTTGCCTCTTCCACACTGGTGTCAGTGTTCTACACATGTGGCTCTGCTTGCCTCTTCCACACTGGTGTCAGTGTTCTACACATGTGGCTCTGCTTGCCTCTTCCACACTGGTGTCAGTGTTCTACACATGTGGCCCCTGCTTTCGTCTACCTAATTTTCAGTTGGTTGTCTACATTGTCTTCTTCCACTCCTTACTTTAGTCTCCCTAATTCTCAGTTTTAGTCTACAGGGTCTTCGCCTTCTAGCTCGTAATAAGTCCATTGTTTCCCCTGCTACTGATTGTAGCGCAGCCTCGAAGCTTTGGAAGGCCCCTTAAAGGGGATAGTGGGTTTGGAGGAAGACATTTTACAGAAAACCCCTCAACCCTTGTCTGCAGCGGTTGCCAGAAAGCTAAGATCAACTGGGCCAGTCAGCTGAAGTAGATTTAGCTGGTCAGCTGATAGCAGTTTAGCCGGTCAGCTGAAAGCAGCTTTGCCATTTAGCTAAAAGCAGTTTAGATGGTCAGCTAAAGCAGCTTAGCCGGTCAGCTTAAAGTAGTTTAGCTGGTCAGCTAAAAGCAGTTTAGCCGATCAGCTAAAATCAGTTTAGCCGGTTAATTGAAATCAGTTTAACCAGACAGCTAAATGCAGCTTATCCGGATAGCTTAAAAGCAGTGTTTATCTCTGGATTCTTTACTGATTTACGACAAAGTAAAGCATTTATCAGCCCGCTGTCTTGCCTACGACGCGAAGCACCCGCTCTGTTATGTAAGCCTAGGCCACAAACACAGCGGGAGGGAGTCTGTAACAAAGCAAAGGGGGGGTGGGTCAGTCTTTCATAATACAGTACTTTAGCCACAACCGAAAGAAAATGGTAACTACGGTTGTTTTGGCTGTACGTTCCAGCTGACTGTTTGTGGAGGCGGAGGTGGTGGTGAGGAGGAGGAGGAGGCGGTGTGAGGGACGGAGGAGGAGGAGGAGGGAGTTGGAGGGTGTCGTCCGTCAGTCACACGTAAGTTAGACAGGGTGACTGATCTTCATGTGAGTCTTGGATGTTCATCATAGGAGATCCACCATTAGGCCCCCCTTAGGAGCCGCCGGCACCGCTCTTTCCCCATCACTACCCATTATCCTCAAGGGGAAGGGGGAGGGGAAATAGGGAATGGTTTGGTATTCCCCCACCGTGAGCAAGAAGGAGGCAAGTTGAAGTGTTGTACCAGGCATGCGCTTCGAATCCAGCCAATATATTCAGAAAGTCGTTTCATGTTGGGCTGATAGATAACCAGATGGACGACGATAGACGGGTGGTTTTACTTCTGGATGGCTCTTGTGTCGTCACGAATCTATTTGTGATGTGGTGTGAAATTTCCTTTATTATTATCTTTCTAATATCGCTTGGTAACTGGGGAGTGTTCGCACACTGTGTGCTCTGTGTCCCATGATGATAGAAGACTCCACTCACTCCCTCACTCACTCACTCACACACGCAGACGGAGGAGCAGGCAGACGTTCCTCGTCGGAGAGAGAGAGAGAGAGAGAGAGAGAGAGAGAGAGAGAGAGAGAGAGAGAGAGAGAGAGAACATTTTTTTGGAGCAAATGGATGACTTTCCTAACACTTCTTTCTTCATCGCACTGTCTAGTATGAGGGTGTTGCTATAAAACCCCTCTTGAACACGACTGTACGTACGCCAGTCCGTCCGTCCGTCCGTGCATGGCAAGCCTTCGTACCGTCGTACCGTCGTGTTAAACTCACGGCCGAACCGTCGTGCTTCAGGGGGTCTCTGACCTCGGACGCAAGACCGTCTTTTGCCCCCCCAAGAGGTTAAAAAGGAGGGAGACCATCATGCAAATGGCCCTCCACCGCAGTACATAATTGAAAGGTCCATTAAACAATTGTGTACAATGTGCACGTAATTTCCAGTCACCGCTAATTACCGAGGCTGTTGGAGTCGACTCCCTCAACACATCTCCTCCTCCTCTTCCTCCTCCTCCTCCTCTTACTTCTCCTCCTCTTGGAAGAAAAGCGAAGGTCAGAATCTTTAATTGATGTATGCTGATTTTCTTCTTTTTTTTTTCATCCTCCATTTGTGTTTTCATCTCGTGTGTGTGTGTGTGTGTGTGTGTGCGCGCGCGAGAGAGAGAGAGAGAGAGAGAGAGAGAGAGAGAGAGAGAGAGAGAGAGAGTTCTTCTTGAATTGTCATCAAGAAACGAAGGATGTTTGAGAGGAACTAGTGAGAGGAAGTGAGAGTGGTATATGTCCGTGTGTGTGTGTGTGTGTGTGTGTCTATACTTTCTACTCGTACCTCATGAATTCATGAGGTTCTTGTTCTCTTCCGTGATCACGAACAGCCTCGTTAGGACCCAGTGGTTTGAATTCAGTTGTAGCAGTGGGAATGAGGGCTGTGGTTAGCTTGGGGGGGTATGTGTGAAACACTGGAGTCGAGCAAGATCTTCAAGAAGCACACACATTGTTGTACAGTATGTGCTTGATATGTGGGATGGAGTCTGCCCTGATAACGTAGCTGGATGATAGCCACTGCAGTCGGATAACATACTTCTATACGTAAACACACACACACACACACACACACACACACACCAAGACTTGCATGGTCTTTGAGGGAACCATTTGTGTTCCCACACACACACACACACACACACACACGCCAAGACTTGCATGGTCTTTGAGGGAACCATTTGTGTTCCCACACACACACACACACACACACACACGTACGTTCCTTTCCGTTTATTTGTCTTCGGCAGCCGCTCTGGTTTTGCCATGATGAATGGTGTGGACGTAAACAAACCCGCGATGATATTTTCACTTCACAATTTTCCTTCCGGAGTTTGTGGGTGGGTGGGTGGGAGGAAAGGAAAGGAACGTATCTTTCTCTTTTTTTTCTTCTTCTTCTTCTCTTCCACGGAATGACATTGTTGTCTTCGATCCCCAAGTCGCATTGTTGTGTGGTTCGTATCTACAGAAAGGTGCAGGGAAGCATCCTGCATCCGACCCTCACACTCGATAATATATATATATATATATATATATATATATATATATATATATATATATATATATATATATATATATATAAATTTCTGACATATCGTGGTATGGTTATATGTCGCTGCGGGGATCGAGCCGTCCACACACACACACACACACGAAGGCCTCCCCTCTGAACACCACTGGACCAGACGTACACCCACCCATCTATGGCACCGCCGGCTATCCATTGCGATACCGGGTAGGTCAAGTAGACATCATCCTCAAAGATGCCCTTGGGGGACTCCGTGATCATGTCGTGGGAGCCCCGGAGATTTCCCTTAACGTTACCCTCGCGAGACGTAACGCCGTCCGGTAATAGTCATGAGGGACGGAGGGAGAGAGCTGTTCTTGTTGTTCTCCTCCTCCTCCTCCTCCTCCTCCTCCTCCTCCCTATTGATCGTGTACGGTGGAGTCGTCTCTACTGTTGTACTGCTGCATCTCGGGAGGCGCCAGCCCGACCACTCGGGGTGTCGTCTGTTGGGCCTCCTCCCTTCCCGTCTCTACTTGCGCTGGATGATGGTTGCGCATCCCCCGCTGCATCGTAAGGGGCGACGTATCCTCTTCATTGTTAGAATTAGTCTACCTCTGTGTGTGTGTGTGTGTGTGTGTGTGTGTGTGTGTGTGTGTGTGTGTGATTGGGTTGTTAACCTGTGCTCTTAAAGGTGACCAGTTTTTTTTTTTTTTCGTATAAAACCTGATTTTAAGAACGTTGTCATATGTAAGAACTTATGAAAGCACTCATTTATTGGGATTACGTATACGTCCAGTTCGTAAAGGATCTTTTACGTCAAAGGGGCCCAATAGGTTTTCTGGTGTATAGTAGGCTATACTGGCGCGGTGATTGGCGGAGGGGGGAAAAATAATCAGTGTAACTTGCTTTGGGGGAAAAGTGATTAATGCAGTGGGAGGGAAAAGACAGGATAAGGCGACGACAGGAGGTGAAAGAGACGGGATCAAAGGTGAAAGAGACCTCAGACTGTGTGTGTGTGAGCTCGGGGCGTGACCAGGGCCCGCGCCAGGCAGCCAAAAGCCACGAAGAAGAAGAAGAAGAAGAAGAAGAGGAGGAGGAGGAGGAGGGTGATGTGCGATGGTATATGAAGAGGATGTACTGGAAGCGACCGGCTGCAGTGGCCTTCGGGTACCAACCTTCCAGAAGCACTCCTGCTGCAGTAAGTTTCCAGTAGCACCCACCACCACCACCACCACCAGCAGGAGCCTTCCAGCGGTACCCCATCACCACCACCATCAACCCTCCAACAAAACTGTAGGAGGAGGAGGAGCCTTCCAGCGGTACCAACCCCCATCCAACAATACCGAAGGAGGAGGAGCCTTCCAGCGGCACCCCACCACCACCACCATCATCCACCGTCCACCAGCACTCCAGTAGCAGCCCACTTCCCCGGCAGCTCTCCTGCCGCAGCGGCGGCGTTGCTCCAGCGACCATCCGACTGAACGGCAAACCGGAGCATCTTTTCGACAATATCCCAGGAGGGCTGGAACCTTCCAGGAAGGCTTCTGACAAAGGCCATCTCTTCCTCCGCCTCCGTCAGCACTCCAGTAGAAGCAGCTGCATCGTCACTCCACCAGCTGGGAACCGCTGCTGACGACACCACAGTGCCATGAGTGCCTGCGCCACTCAAATGCCTCTAGCCAAGAGTCCTGGAAGCCTCGCTGTCCTACATCGTGTCGTCTTGATGGAGGCGTCGCTGTTCCCTGCTTAGCTCTCGGTCCCTTTAATCCCTCCCTCCCTCCTCCTCCCTACCCTCTCCCTAATATCGCCCGACCCCTCCTTCTTCCCCCGAGCTCTTCCCCACACACCCCCTTCTTTGTTCCCTCACTCCCCCGTCGTCCGATCCCCCCGTAGCCCCACGACTCCCCATTCCTACGTACGACTGCCTCATTTCCATGACCATTTACGTCATCCCAGAGACGTACCTCCTTTCCAGGACACCATGAACCCCAACTCCCCCAACCCTTCCCCTTCCCCATGATGCCTGACCCCCTCCCCTCTTGCCCATGACGATCGCCCCCATCTCCTTCCCCTCCTCCTCATGATGCACACCCCCGTAGCCCCATACATACTCCCCCTCCCCCTCTCGACGTACAACCCCTCTCCTGCCTCCCTCCCTCCACGACCCACGCCTTTCCCAGCGACTCCCCCTCCCACATCCACACCCCTCCTCTCCTCCTCCACCACCACCAACCACACCCCCCTCCTCCTCCACCAAAGGTACCACAGGGAGGGAGGAAGACTCATCATCAAAAATTCAGCCAGGTAGCAAATCTTGGCCAGGTGGAGGGACTTGTGCTGGCGGCCAGCAGAAGGGAGCCCAGGGTGGCGGAGGGGGCGGACGGCAGCCAGGTGGATGGAGGGAAAGAGAGAGAGAGAGAGAGAGAGAGAGAGAGAGAGAGGATCGTGTAACCGTCTCCCTGAAGTTGAGCGTCTGACCCAAGGCGGCAAGTCTGAGAGACCAGCAAATGATTCGGGTCGCTCTCAGGTCACTAGGTCACCTATATTGAGAGGTCACACCTAGCTCGCGAGGTCACGAAGGTCATCAGGGCAATCTTGACACTATGTATAAAAAAAAAAATCTTCCTCAGGTTCTACATGGGTAACACAGATGACAAGAGACCAAATCAGTTTTTGAGCTGCAGATTCACCAGGTATTCCTCAGCGCCCATCACTTCACATGTATATATATATATATATATATATATATATATATATATATATATATATATATATGTGTGTGTGTGTGTGTGTGTGTGTGGCTAGGACGCCATTTTACCAAATGGCGTCCTAGCTTCGTCTCTTCGATGTATATCAACTGACTGTTATATTTCTCTCTTGTGTCTCCCCTGATGATGTGATTACTACACGAAAGTGCGCTTGGGAACTTTTCGTGTTTCATTTTCCCCGTGGACTCATTGGAATATATATGTTGTGTGTGTGTGTGTGTGGGTGTGTGTGTAGTTCTTCTTCGTATAACAGAATAACAACTCCAGACCCTCAACAGTAATGAACATATTCACGAGTCACGTAATATATTTTTTCTTTCCTCCTCAACGACTATGTTGATTTCGGCTTATGTATTTCCCCCCCTCCCTCCCTCCCTGGTGGAGAAAGTCTCTTTAATTAATAAAGTTCGAACTGAGACAGATGAGGAAAGTTCCTGCCCAGTTCAAAGCCACGTAACTCCTTAAGCACGACGGTACGACCCTGCAGTACGTCGCTACGACCTCCCTTTCCCCCTCGTGAAACACGACGTTACGACCCTTGAGTACGTCGGTACGACCTCCCTCCCCCTACGTGAACCACGACGGTACGACCCTTGGGTACGTCGGTACGACCTCCCCCCCATGAAACACGACGGTACGACTATTGGATACGTCGGTACGACCTCCCTCCCCATGAAACACGACGGTACGACTATTGGATACGTCGGTACGACCTTCCTCCCCCCCTCGTGAAACACGACGGTACAATCCGTGAGTTCGTGGACACGACCCCTCATGCATGACAGCCCCCCTTAAGGGCGACGTTACGACCCCTTGAGCACGACGGTCCGACCCTTGGGCAACACACACACACACACACACACACACACACACACACACACACACACCTAGAAATTTCGTTAAACCTCCATAAGTCCTTGTGACCAGTGTTAAGAAGTCGTATTTAACTTTGAGGTCTTTCTTTACCTATTGACCCCACTCTAAGCCGTCTGGTATGTACAGTAAGCTGTGGCAAAAGCATTCTTTCATTCTTTCTTTCTTTCATTCTTTCTTTCTTTCTTTCTTTACGTAATCTAACATAATGTCTCCTCATCTCGCAGATCATTAGAGCGAAAACAATGGTATGCAAACCCACGAGCCGTGAAATACGAATTCGCTACCGCTGCGCAGCAGCAGACTCTGTTTTTGTCAGCATTCTGTCACATAGTGGGCCAAGCACAGCAGCATTCTGTCACATAGTGGACCAAGCACAGCAGCATTCTGTCACATAGTGGACCAAGCACAGCAGCATTCTGTCGTATTTTGACCATCCGAACAGCATTGTATCTCACGGGAATGAGCATTAAGACACGTCTCACAGCTGTGATGAAAAAAAAGAAGAAAAATATTGGGTACTGAATGTTGACTTTGTTGTTTGACCTTGCCTATGTTGCATGTATCGCTAATGAAACTTAATTCCAACATAAAGTTATGAGACTTATTCCAGTCCATATTTATGTCGTAAGTCTTATATTTCTCGAGATAATTTAAGAATCTCATAATTCATAAGATATGTGTACGTAATAGATGTATTATACAAAAGATGAAGATGTATTGACACTGATATGTGTACGTAATAGATGTATTATACAAAAGATGAAGATGTATTGACGATATGTTTGAGGGACATTAGCCCAAATACAATTTACTTGACATACAATAGCCTCAGATGTTACACCTAACATACAATAGCTAGAGATGTATTTATTGTATACAGTAGCTGAAAATACATTGCCCATCAGCACTAACATGCAATAGCCTGAGCTGTGTTCATATCCTTTAAATACAATAACTGCTGATGTGTCATTGTTAAGCCTAATATACAATAGCCAGATATGTATTAATATCAGACCTAAAATACATTAGACTCACAGAACACCAACCATATTCGCCAGTCCACATCATGTTTTAATTTCGGAGTAGATTTCTTTTTTCTCTTTTTTTTTTCATTCTTCCCATCAAGGATTATGTTTTACTAAGCTTCCCTGGTGTGGCATTAATGCATATCAACCACCCTCGCCCCCCCTTCCCTCTACCACACACACACACACACACACACACACACACATACACAGACACATACACACACACACATCAGTCGGGCCCTCCCAACTAGGGGGTGGGAAGAGGAGGAGGGGAGAATAGAGTTGCGTTATTCTCAGCTGAAGTAAACGCCAGTAATATGCTCTCTCTCTCTCTCTCTCTCTCTCTCTCTCTCTCTCTCTCTCTCTCTCTCTCTCTCTCTCTCTCTCTCTTTGCTTTGCCCTGCCTCCACACTCCCTTATAGTAGAGGAGAAGGGAAATTACGGAGCTGTTTTACCGGTATGGAATTCATAGAGAGAGAGAGAGAGAGAGAGAGAGAGAGAGAGAGAGAGAGAGAGAGAGAGAGAGAACTGCTTCATGAGCAACCTTGTTTCAAATCTAATAGGGAACTTAAGATGGTTTTTTTTTTTTTTTAAATCGAGTCTTTTCCCCCACTCTGCCCTTTTCCCCTTGTCTCGTTTTTCCTGCACTTCCTTCGTCGCTTCTGACGTAGACAGGTCTTTCCTCCCCCAGTAGCTCACACGCCTTCACAAACAGCTTCGTTGGACCATCTTTCGCAGATGTTTCAGCCAACAGTAATGGGATGACCCTCAGACCAATGATGCGCAGTCTTACTTAGGTCTAATTATCTTGTATAAATGATAGATTTTTCTAAGATTAAACTCTTATAATATGTATCACTTCCTGCCTCAATCTTCAGTCTCATTCGTCAGCTGTGTGACAGAGACGTGTACAGAGCATCTGTATGATTACTCTTAGTTTGATCTGTTGTTGTTGAGAGGATGTACTGGGTACAGAAAGCACAGTAATGAAACATAACCCATTTTCTTTCGCAAATACATACAGAAAATACAGTAATGATACATAACCCATTTTCTTTCGTAAGTACATACAGTGACAGCCACTGTAGACGCCCCCAGGTCTCAGTTCACTGTATCCTATCTTCATCACTTTCTATTTGGGATGAGTTTCTTGTGACGTGTATCTGGCTTCCTCACTCTCCATCTGTGTTACGGCAGGTGTCCCAACATAGTCATCTCTCCTCCTCCTCCTCCATATACCTCACTAGGCCTCACCTTACGTCAGACTCTGGTCGTAAGAAACTATTGCTTCAAGCTATGTTTCCCCAAGCTATATAAAGCTTTGCCTTCCTCGCGAGCATCTATAACTGATATAGATTGTATGTTTTGGACAATCACATGTTGACCAAATGGCGTCCTAGCTTCGTCTCTTCGATGTATATCAACTGACTGTTATATTTCTCTCTTGTGTCTCCCCTGATGATGTGATTATCACACGAAAGTGCACTTGGGAGATTTTCGTGTTTCATTTTCCCCGTGGACTCATAGGAATATATATATATATTTTTTTTTTTTTTTTTTTTTTTATACTTTGTCGCTGTCTCCCGCGTTTGCGAGGTAGCGCAAGGAAACAGACGAAAGAAATGGCCCAACCCCCCCCCATACACATGTACATACACACGTCCACACACACAAATATACATACCCACACAGCTTTCCATGGTTTACCCCGGACGCTTCACATGCCCTGATTCAATCCACTGACAGCACGTCAACCCCTGTATACCACATCGCTCCAATTCACTCTATTCCTTGCCCTCCTTTCACCCTCCTGCATGTTCAGGCCCCGATCACACAAAATCTTTTTCACTCCATCTTTCCACCTCCAATTTGGTCTCCCTCTTCTCCTCGTTCCCTCCACCTCCGACACATATATCCTCTTGGTCAATCTTTCCTCACTCATTCTCTCCATGTGCCCAAACCATTTTAAAACACCCTCTTCTGCTCTCTCAACCACGCTCTTTTTATTTCCACACATCTCTCTTACCCTTACGTTACTTACTCGATCAAACCACCTCACACCACACATTATCCTCAAACATCTCATTTCCAGCACATCCATCCTCCTGCGCACAACTCTATCCATAGCCCACGCCTCGCAACCATACAACATTGTTGGAACTACTATTCCTTCAAACATACCCATTTTTGCTTTCCGGGATAATGTTCTCGACTTCCACACATTTTTCAAGGCTCCCAAAATTTTCGCCCCCTCCCCCACCCTATGATCCACTTCCGCTTCCATGGTTCCATCCGCTGACAGATCCACTCCCAGATATCTAAAACACTTCACTTCCTCCAGTTTTTCACCATACAAACTCACCTCCCAATTGACTTGACCCTCAACCCTACTGTACCTAATAACCTTGCTCTTATTCACATTTACTCTTAACTTTCTTCTTCCACACACTTTACCAAACTCAGTCACCAGCTTCTGCAGTTTCTCACATGAATCCGCCACCAGCGCTGTATCATCAGCGAACAACAACTGACTCACTTCCCAAGCTCTCTCATCCCCAACAGACTTCATACTTGCCCCTCTTTCCAAGACTCTTGCATTTACCTCCCTAACAACCCCATCCATAAACAAATTAAACAACCATGGAGACATCACACACCCCTGCCGCAAACCTACATTCACTGAGAACCAATCACTTTCCTCTCTTCCTACACGTACACATGCCTTACATCCTCGATAAAAACTTTTCACTGCTTCTAACAACTTGCCTCCCACACCATATATTCTTAATACCTTCCACAGAGCATCTCTATCAACTCTATCATATGCCTTCTCCAGATCCATAAATGCTACATACAAATCCATTTGCTTTTCTAAGTATTTCTCACATACATTCTTCAAAGCAAACACCTGATCCACACATCCTCTACCACTTCTGAAACCACACTGCTCTTCCCCAATCTGATGCTCTGTACATGCCTTCACCCTCTCAATCAATACCCTCCCATATAATTTACCAGGAATACTCAACAAACTTATACCTCTGTAATTTGAGCACTCACTCTTATCCCCTTTGCCTTTGTACAATGGCACTATGCACGCATTCCGCCAATCCCCAGGCACCTCACCATGAGTCATACATACATTAAATAACCTTACCAACCAGTCAACAATACAGTCACCCCCTTTTTTAATAAATTCCACAGCAATACCATCCAAACCTGCTGCCTTGCCGGCTTTCATCTTCCGCAAAGCTTTTACTACCTCTTCTCTGTTTACCAAATCATTTTCCCTAACCCTCTCACTTTGCACACCACCTCGACCCAAACACCCTATATCTGCCACTCTGTCATCAGACACATTCAACAAACCTTCAAAATACTCATTCCATCTCCTTCTCACATCACCACTACTTGTTATCACCTCCCCATTTACGCCCTTCACTGAAGTTCCCATTTGCTCCCTTGTCTTACGCACCCTATTTACCTCCTTCCAGAACATCTTTTTATTCTCCCTAAAATTTAATGATAGTCTCTCACCCCAACTCTCATTTGCCCTTTTTTTCACCTCTTGCACCTTTCTCTTGACCTCCTGTCTCTTTCTTTTATACTTCTCCCACTCAATTGCATTTTTTCCCTGCAAAAATCGTCCAAATGCCTCTCTCTTCTCTTTCACTAATACTCTTATATATATATATATATATATATATATATATATATATATATATATATATATATATATATATATATATACACTGATGGCTTAGTTGCAAGTTTCACTTAGTACTGTAGGTTTTGTTGCAAGGCTGAATGATTAAGATACATTCAAAGGCAGTCTTGGCTGAGAGTGCTGAGCGATCGGTTATCATAAGAGAGGGAGGGGAGGGTGTGGGCTGTTACCACAAGTTGAGGGTTTTCTATTTCCAGGATATTGTCAGCGAATATGTGAGGCCCGTCATCGATTTTCTTTTATGTTTGATGAGATGGCACGGGCAAGCGAACGCCCTAATCAAGGCCATCTCGTTAACGCTGTATGAAATGTATATTGTTAACTTTTTCTTTTTTATACTTAGTCGCCGTCTCCCGCGTTAGCGAGGTAGCGCAGGGATACAGACGAGGAATGGCCCAACCCACCCACATACACATGTATATACATAAACGCCCACTCACGCACATATACTTTTCAACGTATACATACATATACATACACAGACATATACATATATACAGACATGCACATATTCATACTTGTTGCCTTCATTCATATATATTTCGATGAGTCCACGGGGAAATGAAACACGATAAGTTCCCAAGTGCACTTTCATGTAATAATCACATCATCATGGGAGACACAAGAAAGAAATATAACGGTCAGTTGATATACTTGATCACGCGCTCAATTGTGATAATTGTGATATATATATATATATATATATATATATATATATATATATATATATATATGTATATATATTCTATCCTCAGCCAGGTACCCAATTTACCAAACAACCCCAGAGGCGAGGATGAACAGCTGGGTGGACTGCTGATGTACGTATATTTGCCTCTCAGAATCCCATATTTCCACCATGTTAATAGCAAGGTTTCCTCCAACACATCCCGAGAACTTATAACTCCAAGTCCCACACACACACACACACACACACACACACACACATGTGTGGATCCAAGCACCTCTTCCATGCATTCCCGCTCACACAACTTTTCCATCACTCGCATGGAATGGTTTTCGCTGCCTCATTTGCCACACTTATTGTCTCTCCTATACTGTGAGCGAGTGTTTCAGAGAGAGTTTATCACATCCTTCGATTCTGTGCTGTTAAAACTAATGACCAGAGTTATTTTATGATAATGGTAATGATAATTATGTTAATATTTTTAGTAGTAGTAATCATAATAGTAATGATGATGAAATTGATGATCGTAATGATAGTAGTTATAATGATAATTGTTAATTATAGTAGTTTTTTTTATATGCACTGTTACATCTTCCCACTTTAGGGAGGTAGCGTCAAGAATAGATGAATAATGGTCTCATTTGGATGCATCCGCACACACACACACACACACTCTCTCTCTCTCTCTCTCTCTCTCTCTCTCTCTCTCTCTCTCTCTCTCTCTCTCTCTCTCTCTCGTGTATAATGCTACGAAAACCAGAGCCAATCATCTGTAGCCAGGAATGATAATAATGGCATTAATGATGATGATGATGATGAATGATGATGATGATGATTATAATCAACGATTTTGCTGAAAAAAAAACTACAGCCAAATTCTGAAAGTGGATAGGAAAATAGACACAACATTGTTAGAAAATGGGAAAGGGAGGGGGGTGTAGAAGCGAGTTTTCACACACATAGGTGGATAAAGGTTGGTATGTTGTGTACTGATTCACAACGAACTTCACAATGGTTCATTTAGGTGGGTCTGCACGAACGCGGGAGGGGGTGGTGGTGTCCGTGCGATTGTCTAAGTGTTGAACTGCAACACTGGGACGAACTGGTTGCCACCGGCGGTGGGAGGAGGTGAAGGTGGCGATGGCCGGTGCTGTGGCTTGTCTCCGAGCCGTCGGATGGGATCCAGGCGGATGGGTGGATGGCGAGAGATGATGGGAGGGAGGGGATCAGTGAGAGAGAGAGAGAGAGAGAGAGAGAGAGAGAGAGAGAGAGAGAGAGAGAGAGAGAGAGAGTCCTACATGAGACATCCTTACTGTAAGCAGATGGATCTGTGGCGGGGATGACACACCGAGGGAGGGGGATGGGTGAGGCGGTATAGCGGGGGGATGACACACAGATGGAGGGTGGATGGGTGAGGCGGATGATGCAGAAGATGGATGAGAATGATGATGACGTGCTAAGTAGATGGAGGAGGAGGGAGATGGATGAATCAGTGCTGGGATGAGGGGACCCGCGGAGGAGGGGATGCGGGCTGGAAGGGAGTTCCACTATGAGACCTGAGGCATATCGAGAGGGATCCTGGGAGGGTGGGTGTCTCCCTCCCTGCCTGGCTCGCTCGCCCCTCACCACCCTCACCCTCACCCTCCTCTTCTTCCTCCTCCTCCCTACTGTCTCTGGTTCGATGACGCCCGGGACGTGATCACGGAATGGACGGGACATCCCCTACCCGAGCTGACGGAGGGGTGTGAGGGGACCTGAGAGTGAGGGAGGGTGGGACAGACGACGTATGAGATGGACGGGATGAACACATACAGACAGACAGAGGGGGAGCAGACAGGGAAGTAGGAGGAGGTAGATGACAAATGGAACGGCCAGGATGAACACACACACACATAGACGGAGGACTGGAAAGAAAAAGTGAGGGAGGATGGGACAGAGAACAGTGATAATGGACGGGAGAAAATTCTCAAAAGGTTTGATGTTGAAGGCATTAATGACCCTGTCAATAGACAGGCTTAAAGCCCAACTGACCAACATATTTTCTTTGAACACAGGTACTTCGGTCGGGTTAGTGATCGACCGTTCTTTATAATGAGAATATAATGATTTAGTGTCATATTTGTAGTGCAAAGGGCGGTCTGGAGTCACTTCGACAAAGTTGCTAAGCGCACATTGACTCACAGTTGTACAAGGTTACCAGTAATTCATACATATCCTTGGCTGGGTTGAAATTACTAGCTACTAGGGTTCTATATTTTCGGAAAAATATTTAATTGTTAAGTAGAAAGGTTGTACGAGCAGTATGGTACGTATGGAGAGGGAAAAATAGCAAGGGTAAGTGGTTATACCACTGAAGAATGTCATTCCGCCGTTCAGGGTGTAGTGGCCGGAGAAGGAGGGAGTGGTTCTGGTGAAGAGAGGGGGAGCGGTGTGTGGTGGGCAGTGAGGGAGAGAATGGTGGTGGTGAGGGTGAGTGTGGCGGCCGGGGAGGGACGGTGTGTGGTGGCCAGGGAGGAAGGGAGTGGTGGCAGTAGCATAAGGGTGTGGAAGCCTTCCGCAGGAGCGAGCGCAGACGAGGGGCCCCCGAATGCCAAAAAACTCCTTAGTCAACATGCCTTCAGAAAGAAGAATAGAGCGATTGCTAATCAGACCGGCGTAGCACTAGGACGGGTAACTGGAGGCATATGATTAATATACGGGGGTGTTGCCAGACGTCGCCATACTAGGACGGGTAACTGGAGGCATATGATTAATATACGGGGGTGATGCCAGACGTCGCCATACTAGGACGGGTAACTGGAGGCATATGATTAATATACGGGGGTGATGCCAGACGTCGCCAGTGATGGATACAAAAATTTTCACCGAGTCAGTTAACATGAAAATTGTCATTAGAGACGTAGGAAGTTTTCTGTACCTCAAGTGTTCTCTGTACTAAAGCCCCGTTTTCTTTACATGAAATAGGGAAAATTATATTAGAAAATGGTATTTTTGGGGGGTAGGGAGACCATACTGTCATCAACATCATTATTAATAAAGTCGCATTATCAGATTAACATCTTAAACCCTAATTATCACAGTAATTATTTGTTGGTGTTTATTGGGTGATAGTATTTTCAATATTATGATCGCAGTCATACCCAGTTAATCTAGGTTACCACGAAGCCTACGAAAGTTGGTCTGTCTGTCGTGTATATATATATATACATATATATATATATATATATATATATATATATATATATATATATATATATATATACATATATATATTCCTAAGAGTCCACGGAGAAATTGAAAAACGATAAGTTCCCAAGTGCACTTTCGTGCAATAATCACATCAACAGGGGAGACACAAGAGAGAAATATATATATATATATATGTATATATATATATATATATATATATATATATATATATGTATATATATATATATATATATATATATATATATATATATATATATATATATATATATATATATATCGTCGTTAATCCGGATTATGTGAGTTCGGCCGTTCGTCAACGAAATGCGGGTTGCATGGGGACCAAAACAAACCTCTGGGGTCTCAGACCATCTAGGGTTTCCACGGAGTCTTGTAACCAGCAATTACGGGCGCGCAGAGATTTGGATGACGACCCACGTCATCAGCAGGGAATAGTAGTTGTAGTAGTAGTAGTAGTAGTAGTAGTAGTAGTAGTGTCTCTAAGGAAGCGCTTTCAGTGTGTCGTATTTTGATAGTCGTTCTTTTAAGAAAACGGGATCGTTCGGAAGCGCTTTCCATATGTCGCATTTTGATAGTCGTTCTTTTAAGAAAATGGGATTATTCGGTGGTGTGACCCTAGAGTTTTTGAGGAAGTCATTGAAGATCCTCTAAGGCGTATATGCTCAGTGAAACCTCATTCTGTTTTCCTCTTTTTCTTGTCACCAAATGTGTATGTTGATAGAAATATGACATTGGCAGAACTCCCTCCTCAGTGTACAGGAATGTGTGAAATACCATATAGACGAAGTCTATATCTATATATGGCGTAATGGAGCATTCCTTATGTGTTATAAACCAGACCTTATTGACCTTTTAGAATACTTTATGGCCTTCATGTTCGTAGTGAAACATGAGACGTTATCACGTGTACACTATGGTCATGTAGACATAGGGAGGTTAACGTGTGTTTATATATATAAATATTTATGTGTGTGTGTGTGTGTGTGTGTGTGTGTGTCATCTATGAGGCTGCATGGGTTGGTAAATAGATAAAATGAGTTGATGGTCGTTGCTGAGTGGGTGGGGGTGATCATACAACAGTGGTATGGGTGTGTGTGTGTGTGTGTGTGTGTAACGGTACGACAGTGTTAGAGTCTGTTCTGGTGCACGTACGGTGGGGGTTAGAGTGCTAAGTGTTGTGTAGAGTGTGTTCTGCCGACATCCATTACCCTACCAACATACACAGCTCTGCCAACATACACAAACCCTGCCAACATACACAACTCTGCCAACATACACAAACTTTGCTAACATACACACTACCTTGCCAACATACACTCTACCCTGCCAACATACACAGCCACCAGTTTACACCACCCTACTAACATACACAACTCTGCCAACATACACACTACCCTGCCAACATACACAGCTACCAACATACACAAACCCTGCTAACATACACACTACCCTGCCAACATACACATCTACCAACATACACTACCCTGCCAACATACACACTACCCTGCCAACATACACAGCTACCAACATACACTACCCTGCCAACATACACACTACCCAGCCAACACACGCCATCCTGCCAACGAGCGCCACGGAGGTTCCCTAATATACATAGAATAAATTGCCTCATTAGTATCTCTTAATTAGTTTAATGTGTCCGAGTTGGAACGGGACCCTGAGTCGCTGTGTCCTTGCAGAGACCCGAAACCTGACCTGGAGGAGGAGGACCTGCATTCTGACCTAGAGAAGAGCGCCCCCCCCCCCCGCAGGAGGACCTATAACCTGACCTGGAGAAGACCTGCAGGAAGACCTGCATTCTGGCTTGGAGAAGGACCTGCAGAAGGACCTGCATTCTGACCTGGAGAAGATAAGCAGGAGGACCTGAAGCCTGACCTGGAGGAGACCTGTTGAAGGACCTGTATTCTGACCTGGAGAAGATAAGCAGGACCTGGAGCCTGACCTGTGATTTGACCAGGTAAGCAGCCCATTGCTTGACCTGCAAGGCACTTGCACTCTGACCTGTAATGCACCCACATTTTGACCTGTATACTGTTTTGTTGACCTGTGAGATCATACGTAGGCTGACCTGTATAGATTACCTCTGGACTTGATTGTGCAGTGACCTGTGACTGCCCTGAAACACTAGCCATAGATTGGGTTATATCGTGGCTTGGGAGGCTGGTGTGGGACGACCTGTGAATTGGCCCAGAACCTGGCTAACACGGACCATTTGTTAGTTAACATGTTAGCAGAGCCATGACCTGCATGTTATAAATTGACCTGTACAGTGACCTGTAATTTGACTTGAACCACAGACCTGTTTGCCAGTTTGTTCTTGTGTTTCCTCGTTCTTTGGTATATATATATATATATATATATATATATATATATATATATATATATATATATATATATATATCACATGTTTACCAAATGGCGTCCTAGCTTCGTTTCTTCGATGTATATCAACTGACTGTTATATTTCTCTCTTGTCTCTCCCCTGATGATGTGATTATTACACGAAAGTGCACTTGGGAACTTTTCGTGTTTCATTTTCCCCGTGGACTCATAGGAATATATATATATATATATATATATATATATATATATATATATATATATATATATATATATATATATATATATAATGTCAAAGATAACTGACTTTTGTGTTATAATAACTCGAGTAATGACAATTAGAGAAGGGTTCGCCATCCATTATCTGTAATCATTCTCTCCCCTGATGAGACGTAAATTATATATATTTGAGAGTGATACGAGGTGATTAGAAGGCGAATTATAGGCAGCTGCCGGTGCAGTCATCGTAAGTCTTGCAGAACTGCCGGGGAGGAGAGAGAGAGAGAGAGAGAGAGAGAGAGAGAGAGAGAGAGAGAGAGAGAGAGAGAGAGAGAGAGACGCACGTGGGGGTAATGTCCTGATGCACGTGTTTACCTGGTGCACGTATAGGGGGTGGGTGAGGAGGAGGAGTGTTGGGGTGGGTCATAGTGCACGTGCGGTGGTTAAGCAGCACGTGCAAAGTCGCCACGTGGGTCGGGGGAAGGGTAGGGGGGTTTGCACGCGCGATCGTCGTAATGCGCGCGTGGTTCGTTACGTTGCACACGTGCAGTCGTCATACTGCACGTGAAGTCGTTCCGATGCGTGTGTGTCAAGTGTGGCAAGTGACTTCGTCTTGATCACGACCCTCCCACTCTCCACCACGACCACCACCCACCACGACCACCACCTCCTCCCACACACGACCACAACCGTCCTCCCTCCCTCTTCCACCCCGGGTCGTCCACCACTGTTCCCACAAGTCGTACCGCCTCCCACACCACACCGCGGTGATCCTTGCAACATACATGAACGACTTGAGCCTCCAGCAACACAGACGTTGCAACAGCGACCACAAGCCGTCCGTCTGGGGTTTGCTACCTGGAGATGAACGCTGGTTTACCGCTATATAAACCAGCCTGGTGTAAGTGGTTTAAGGACTCCCTAGCCACACGCTTGTGTGATGGACCTTCGTACGACGCTTGGGTAGGATGGCCTTACTTATGGACCGTCGTACGACCCTTTAAGGTCAAAATATAAACCATCATACTTAATTGTAGTATAATCGTTCTTCAGGGGTACCTAATCAAGGAGATGTAGCGTGCAAAGGGGTCGTAGCGTCGTCCTGAAGGGTCGTACCTTCGTGTTCAAGGGTCGTATCGTCGTGCTCAGGTGGTCGTACCTTTGTGCTCAGGGGTCGTATCGTCGTGCTCAGTGATCGTCCCATCGTGCTCAAAGGGTCGTATTGTCGTCCTCAGTGGTCGTACCATCGTACTCGAAGGTCGTATCATCGTACTCGAGGGTCGTACCAGCGTACTCGAGGGTCGTACCATCATACTCAGTGGTCGTACCTTCGTATTCAAAGGTAGTACCATCGTGCTCAAAGGTAGTACCATCATGCTCAAAGGGTCGTACCTCGTACTCGAGGGTCATACCTTCGTACTCAAAGGTCGTACCATCGTGCTCAAGGGTCGTACCATCGTGCTCAAAGGTAGTACCATCGTGCTCAAAGGGTCGTACCATCGTACTCGAGGGTCGCACAGTCTACCGAAGGCCTCAAGAACACACGTTTCATACTCGTACCCTTATACACCAACCCATTTCGAAGATCTGAAAGAAAAAAAGAAAGAAAATAGAAAAGAAAACGTAAATCTTCATTGAGGTCCTTCTTGGTGAAGATTGTATCAGCTGTTTTCTGTTGTCATGGACGTTGCTACACCATAAACCTCCGTCTGGTCGAGTCCTCGCCAGTGTAGACGAAGTACAACCTGCGCGGAAAGTTCATGTTTGCCGCACAATTAGCGCATGTACGTCCACGAAGTAGCGTTCATCTCTGCGACGCTCGCTCCCCCACCCCGACCTGTCTGGCGCCTCGATCATATACACGAGAATGATGTATTGGTCCTCAGAATAACGCTTGTCTTCCCAGGAATGGGTTGAACGCAGACTTTTGAGGTAAAAATGTCACACAGTCAAACTGTGTTTAGAAAAAAAAGAGGAAGAGGAGGAGAAGGAGAGGGGCAGTCTGTTGTATGCAGTGTTTTAAGGTAAAAATGTCACACAGTCAGACACAAAGGAAGAGCAGAAGGAGGAGGAGGAGGGGCAATTTGTTGTATGCAGTGTTTTAAGGTAAAAATGTCACACAGTCAGACACAAAGGAAGAGCAGAAGGAGGAGGAGAAGGAGAGGGGCAGTCTGTTGTATGCAATCTTTTAAGGTAAAAATGTCACTCAGTCATACACAAAGGAAGAGCAGGAGGAGGAAGAGGAGGAGGTGGAGGGGCAATCTGTTGTATGCAGACTTTTAAGGTAAAAATGTCACACAGTCAGACACACACAGTGTTTAGATAAAAAGAAAAGAAGGAGGAGGAGGAGGAGGGGCAATTTCTTGTACGCAGACTTTTAAGGTAAAAATGTCACTCAGTCAGACACATACAGTGTTTAGAAAAGAGAGAGCAGGAGGAGGAGGAAAGGCAATCTGTTGTCTGGTTTTACGCTTGTGGACTGGAACAAAAGAATTCCTGGACTGCCTAGAAATTCATATAACGAAATTGGTCCACACTCATTCCTGTTTTCCGGATTCCATTCCCCCCAGAGACTATTACTAGAGCTTAATCCCCCCCCCCCCCCAACAAAAATGATGAAATTCGTGGCGATTGTGTGTGTATATATATATATATATATATATATATATATATATATATATATATATATATATATATATATATATATACCGCGTTTGCGAGGTAGCACAAGGAAACAGACGAAAGAAACGGCCCAACCCACCCCCATACACATGTATATACATACACGTCCACACACGCAAATATACATACCCATACATCTCAATGTACACATATATATACACACACAGACACATACATATATACACACGCACACAATTCACACTGTCTGCCTTTATTCATTCCCATCGCCACCTCCATATATATATATATATATATATATATATATATATATATATATATATATATATATATATATATATATATATTTCAGGAGTTGAAAGATTAGATTTCACTTTTCGTGCCCTTTGGAAAGACTTGGTAGAGAGGTCGTCTCGGTGGCTCCATTTCGCCCCTCCCGTATTCACCTTGGGTCGTGACAAGCAATTTTTCTCCCCTCCTTGGCTGTTGTGGCTGTGTGCGAAGTTTCCATTGGCGCCTGCTTGTTCCCATTCCATTGGCGCCTGCCTGTTCCAAATGCAGAACAGAGAACGCTGGACATCATTCCCTTTTCCCTCCCACCCACCCTCCCTCGGCTGTTTTGTTTTTGAATGCCAGTGCATCTCTCTCTCTCTCTCTCTCTCTCTCTCTCTCTCTCTCTCTCTCTCTCTCTCTCTCTCTCTCTCTCTCTCTCTCTCTCTCTCTCTCTCATGCAGCTACGCTTGTATACATTACGTAGTCACGTCTGAGTGCATAGGAATGCATCATATATATATATATATATATATATATATATATATATATATATATACATATATATATATATATATATATATATATATATATATATATATATATATATATATATATATATATATATATATATACAAACAGTCCTGGCGTTGCCCAAGTCAGTATAGAAAATGGACGAAAAGGGGGAAAGGAGAGAGAGAGAGAGAGAGAGAGGGCTGCGTACGAACTGGTTCACTTTCCCACCGATAAACCCCTATCAGGCCTTCACAACAGAAGTTCCATTAGGGTCACTTTCTTTGGAACTTCTTTTCTTTTTTTTTTTAACTTGAATTCTATCACAGTTCTGATGGATGATCGCGCTACTCTCGCGTCACCTCGAGAGATCAGCGGCGTGTGAGTGGGAGAAGCGAGAGCAAATATATTTTCCCCCCAACTTCGTGTTCTTTCGGGTCGCCATTTCCAGAAGAGATTTGAAAGTCGCGCCAAAATTGGCGCTTGTATCGTTGGGTGACGACGATGGTGATGGTGGTGGTTGTGGCGGCAACTCTCTTCGTTAATAAGGTCACCCAAGTTCCCCCCCAGGGGCTTTTGTCTCGTACCGATCCTTCCAGTTCCCTGGAACCTGGAAATTGAATCTTGTTCGACTGTCACTTCGAAGCAGATCCATTTGCATGTTAATGTTTATGTGCTATTGAGGGTGTTACCGGGCACAGCCTGCGAGACGTTCGTCGTGGTGTTTATACACCGCGCGCGAGACGTTCGTCTTCGCTGAGGCTACACCGTCGTAACTGGAATGACTGGAATGAAGAAAAAAAGAAGGCTCATCGAGAACCCTCTTCGCCCTAAAGGAGTCCATCATTTCCCTAAGCCTCCCCTTCGTGAGGGCGCAGCCTCGAAGCAATGAGAGAGGCCCCTTCAGAAGGAAGCCCTGGGGTTGTTCCTTAATGATATGATTTTGGTTTTAGTATGGCCTTCAGCTGGTGTATACGTCACCGAGCCAGCATGTGTGAGATGCCTCAAGCAAGGGAGATGTAAGTTCCGTGTGTTTAAGCTCACTTGAAGTCACGCGAAGTGTCCTCCTGGCCAGGAGTGTGTGTGTGTGTGTGTGTATGTACCGAGGAGATATATAGGGTAAAAGGATTTAGAATCTGTAGTGCGTGCTGTAATCCGCTTGAACACGACGACGAAGCGCCATTTGAACACGACGCTGGTCCGTCGTGTTCAAGGGTCGTCCCGTCCACTCAGAGGATCGTACTGTGGTCTTTGTGTGTGTGTGTGTGTGTGTGTGTGTGTGTGTGTGTGTGTGTGTGTTCAATGGGTTAATGATTCCTTAAAGGTGAAAGACAGATGTGAGGAATATGCCGAAGCATTTGACACCTGTGAAGCAGATTAGCTGATGTTTCTTTCATATCATAGTGTGGTGATCTCCTTCCCCCATGTCATCGTAAGACTAGGGCCCAGAGGGTAACGAGAAGGGGACTTGAAACCCACGTCATTTCGATATAAGCGAGCCGCAATTCCCCTGTCCTGGAACTACAGCCCTGGGGGTGTGTATTAGGGTCTCTGACTCCCCCCCGGATCTAGAGACTGTGGAGCTGCACGGGAGAGTTATTGGGAGCAGTCCACCCCCGCTCTACCCAGCAACAAGAGGGCCGATTTTACCTCCCTCCCTCCCTCCTTCTCTCCTTATTACTTCTGTCGGTCTGGTATACGAAGCCTCGCCCCGGCCGCCCCTCCTCCTCCTCCTCCGCCTCCTCTTCTTCCCCCTCATCAGAGACTGCGAGACAGTAGGGGAATGGAGGGGATGGATGGACTTCCCCGCCCCCATCCTTCCTGGGATTCAAGGGGCCGGGATGTGGGAGTCGAGGCACGGTGAGTCCCAGGAGGACATGGCCGTCGGCGTTTATATGCTCCTTATCGAAGGCCTGCACAGGCAGGGTTCATACATGCAGTGTGTGTGTGTGTGTGTGTGTATCATCTGGGAATGACCTTCGATGGCTGAAGATAACGATCAAGACTACTCGACGGATGGTTATGACTAGACGCTGACGACCTTAATGACCCACCCTGAGGGGTCGGTAGGCCTAAAGACCCAAATAATCCAAGGAAAGATCAACAGCAACAGCTGGATGGGACCTGATAGACCATGGAAGATGGCGTATAAACACAGCCACGACCAGGGCTGATCCCCGTGCTTCTACTGTGTTTGTATCTGTGGACTGAATACACGGGGCCTTCACTCCACCATATAAGATGCCTTATGGTCAACTATATGTACATATTTACGCCTAATTAGATACAATATATGTACGGACCCATCCTGTACTCGAAGTACTAAGAATACATGGGGGCCCTGAACCCACCTTCGTAAGCTGCATCGTGTCCAACTTACACGTTCATGACCAACGCCGAAGTCTGTCGAGCGCCTTGCCTTGTCTTGCCCACACCTGCGGCGTTGCTGGGTGTTAAAGTAGTTAATCTAACTACCACCACTAGGCCTGATGAGCCGTAATGGTTAAGTACAACATCTCTCTGAGAGCCAAACGTACCGGAGACGTCATAGGATCCAGTCGACACACCAATATATATAAGACACAGATGACTGAAGTGTAGAGTAATTCCTTTATTGTCGGAACGTACGACTCCTTTGAACACTTTTAGGCAACCTGGTGAAGAATCAGTATTGTCGTACGGTGTATAGATACCTCAAGTCTTGCTTGAATCTTTATCACTGTAATGATATCTTAACTCTCCTCCACATACTTACAAGCCACAGGTCAGGTATCGGATGGACTGAGAGGAAACCCCCACTTGTCGGTAAAGGTGAAGTAACTTGAGAGAGAGAGAGCGAAAATAGATCTTTTTTTAACTCCGTTGTATCTGATCCAGATACCATGTGAGGTCGCAGTGAACATTCTTTTGTCTTAGGTGGCTAAGAAGGAGGTTCCAGTCATGGACAGATATCCTCATGGAGGCCAGGTCTTAGGTCAAATGTGGACAGACATCCTCAACTGAGGCCAGCCCTTATATGATACAAGGGACAAGGTTAGACATACCTGGCAAGGAAATAAACGTGTTTTGTGTGTTATGAAACGCTCAGCCACATCTCTCTTCATTGAATATATTTTTTTTCGTCTTTTTTTCTTTTTCTTTTTATGGGAATCATTTGTTGATAGTCATTCGTCTGTCATGGGTCAGGCCTAAGTACTTCGTCCCCTGACCTAACACAGCTCTGAGACGCGTGTGGTAGGGCTAGGATTGAGGAAGAATATGCAGGTATACAGTATATAGATAGATAGATAGATAGATAGAGATAGGCAGATAGATAGATTGATCAATAGATATACTCTGTATGGTCGAAATGTACTAAAGTATACTTCATTTTATGCAATACGTTGTGGGGGTTTGACGATATTTCGAAAGGTGCACAGTCCTTGAGCACGACGGTACGACCCTTGAGCACGACGGTACGACCCTTGAGCACGACGGTACGACCCTTGAGCACGACGATACGACCCGTGGACACGACGGTGCGACCCTTAAGCACGACGGTACGGCCCTTGAGCACGACGATACGACCCTTGACGGTACGCCCCGCCCGGCCGTGCTCAGGGTATCGTACCGTCGCCATGTGTGTGCTCTCTCTCTCTCTCTCTCTCTCTCTCTCTCTCTCTCTCTCTCTCTCTCTCTCTCTCTCTCTCGGGGTTGAGAGACAGTTACACACACACACACGCAGTGTGGCTGGTACTGTACCTTAGGGAGGAATGGTTGCAAGTCATGGGTTACCAGGGCCGCGAGCGATGGCGACACAGATGGTCACGGAGGAGACCGGGCGTCCTCCACTCTATTGTCTCGGTGGCCTGGAGTGTGTATTCCACCTCCCTCCCACACACACCCACACACCCACTCATACACCCACACACCCACACACACCCTGCTGGTGGTAATGCCGTCTCTGGTATGATTTCCGCCTTGTATTTTCCACCTCCACACACACACACCCACACACACACGCACTCATACACACCCACACACACCCACACACCCTGCTGGTGGTAATGCCGTCTCTGGTATGATTTCCGCCTTGTATTTTCCACCTCCTTCCCCCCACACACACACACATACACCCACTCACCCACCCACCCATACACACCCGTACACACACACACCCTGCTGGTGGTAATGCCGTCTCTGGTATGATTTCCGCCTTGTATTTTCCACCTCCTTCCCCACACACACACACATACACCCACTAACCCACACACCCATACACACCCACACACACCCTACACACACCCTTCTGGTGTTAATGCCGTCTCTGGTATGATTCCTGCCTTCTATCTTACATCTTCTGACCCCTCCTGCTCCTTCATGTGACGTTAGCGGACCCCAGCCTGCGGGTGGGTGGGTTAGCCATGCGAGCGAGAGCGTCGTTACCTTCAGCGGGGAGGGAGCGTCCGTCCGTGCGTCCATCAGTGGCCGGGAAGGTATACAGTTAAGGGAACTTCTCGTGTCCGTGGTGCGTGAGGCGACGTGGCCTTGAAGGTGAGGGAACTCTATAAAATGAATCCCAGAGTTATATGATAATTATAATAATAATAATGATAATAATAATAATAATAATAATAATAATAATAATGATAATAGTAATAAGGAGAATAATAATAATAATAATAATAATAATAATAATAATAATAATAATAATAAGGGGTGGACCGGTAATTAGCTGGGAGATAAGGGGTGGACGGGTAGTTAGCTGGGGAGATGATGGTTGGGGAGATAAGGGGTGGACCGGTAGTTAGCTGGGGAGATAATGGTTGGGGAGATAAGGGGTGGACCGATAGTTAGCTGGGGAGATGATGGTTGAATCACTAGTTAATAGGGATGGAAGTACAATATACTGGGGATGGTAATTGCTGGGTAGAGACTAGAGGAAGAGGGATGAATGAATGGGAGGAAGTTAGGGAGGATAGGGTTATGGGTGGAGTTAAGGGGGAGAATCAGTTCATGGGTGGAGATCGGGGGCGAGGGAGGGGTGTTAGGTTGAAGTAATGGGTGGAAATGGGGGGAAAAAGGGGGTTAGCTAATGGATGAAAATTGAGAAGGACCGTTTAATGGGTGAAGATTGAATGAGGGGTGTGGGGGAGATATCAGGTCAGGGTGGGGAGGCTACGAGAAACACTAGGGAGGAGACAGACAGGAGGCGCCTGGCTCACCGCTGGGGGATTGGTAACCCGCCCCCCCTTCCCCACTCTCTCTCTCTCTCTCTCTCTCTCTCTCTCTCTCTCTCTCTCTCTCTCTCTCTCTCTCTCTCGGGATGTCACTTTCGCCTCACTCTTTTGCGTCCGTCGACTCTGACTCTCTCTCTCTCTCTCTCTCTCTCTCTCTCTCTCTCTCTCTCTCTCTCTCTCTCTCTCTCTCTCTCTCTCTCTATCTGTCTATCTATCTATCTATCTATCTATCTGGACCACCTGTAGACCACATGACACTCTTAAAAACCGACATGACACACACACCTGCTGACCACATGACACCACACGACACTTAAAAACCGACATGACACACACACACACCTGCAGCAGACCACATGACGCTCCTAAAAAAACCGACATGACACACACACCTGAAGTCCTCATGACACCTAAATTGACTGACACCCAGAAATGACATGACACCACCGGAAGACCACATGACACCACCGAATCCCTCCTATACACGTGCCTTCCTCACCCCACACACACACACACACACACACACACACTCCCCATGGCGCTACTTGCTCGTCCTCAACACACACACACACACACACACACACACACTCCCCATGGCGCTACTTGCTCGTCCTCAACACACACACACACACACACACACACACACACACACACACACACACACACACACACACACTCCCCATGGCGCTACTTGCTCGTCCTCAACACACACACACACACACACACACACCCTCCCCATGGCGCTACTTGCTCATCAGGAAACTACCATTGAACCCAGACAGTGTAGGTCTGGTGGAGAGCCTTCCGGGCGCCCCCAGTGATCCATTAAGGTGTTGATGGGAGACATTTACCCGTCCCTCTCCCAAACACCCGAGAAAGAATAGTCGGCACACTCAGGGCTCTGTGTCTTTTTTTTTTTTTTTTCAAATGCGTCTGGAAGGTATTTAAGACCTTCTAGAATTGTTAGTTGCGTCTATAAGGTATCTAAGACTCTATAGAATTGTTGCGTCTATAAGGTATCTAAGACCCTCTAGAATTGTTGCGTCTATGAGGTATCTAAGACTCTCTAGAATTATTTCGTCTATAAGGTATCTAAGACTCTCTAGATTTGTTACGTCTATAAGGTATTTAAGACCTATAATTGTTGCGTCTATAAGGTATCTAAGACTCTCTAAAATTATTTCGTCTATAAGGTATCTAAGACTCTCTAGAATTGTCGCGTCTATAAGGTATCTAAGACCTATAATTGTTGCGTCTATAAGGTATCTAAGACTCTCTAGAATTGTTGAGTCTATGAGGTATCTAAGACTCTCTAGAATTGTTGCGTCTATGAGGTATTTAAGACCTATAATTGTTACGTCTATAAGGTATCTAAGACCTATAATTGTTGCGTCTATAAGGTATCTAAGACTCTCTATAATTGTTGCGTCTATAAGGTATCTAAGACTCTCTAGAATTGTTACGGGAACACGCAAGATATCGCTCGCTTCAGCTGAACCAGGTGAGAGAGAGAGAGAGAGAGAGAGAGAGAGAGAGAGAGAGAGAGAGAGAGAGAGAGAGAGAGAGAGAACCACCAACCCCCCCCACCTTCCCCTCCCCGTAGCATGGGGTTTCAACCCCCTCACCTTCACCCCTACCTTCCCCTCCTCGCTATACGTGTTTAGATCACGCTGGTCTTTCGTCTAGGAATTCCCCAAACGCAGTTTAGAAGTTGAAATTAGCTTTTAAGTTTTCTAAACTCCTCGGCTCGTTTTTTTTTTTTTTTCTTCTTTTAATCTCTCCCCCAAGAACATAAGTGTATTTTTGTGATGGTGTGTCTTTACAGAAATAAGAGCCCATAAGACTTTAACTAAAATACCTATAAGAACGAGCTTAAGTTTAAAGTTACATTAGCGGAGCAAAAATCTCATTTTAAGGGGAATATTCAAAAGTCCCATTTTAAGGGGAATATTTAAAAGTCTCATTTTAAGGGGAATATTCAAAAGTTCCATTTTAAGGGGAATATTTAAAAGTCCCATTTTAAGGGGAATTTTAAGTCATTTTAAGGGGAATTTTAAATCATTTTAAGGGGAATTTAAGTCATTTTAAGGGGAATTTTAAAAGTAATTTTAAGGGGAATTTTAAGTCATTTTAAGGGGGATTTTCAGTCATTTTAAGGGGAATTTTAAAAGTAATTTTAAGGGGAATTTTTAAAAGTCTCATTTTAAAGGGAATATTTATATTAAGGTTTTAATTGGTCTACGACGTGGAACATTATTTTCTTTGTCGACCCCAGACGGTGTGGAGAGGAAGCGTCTGTGTGGACATGGAGCTGCATTCCTCTTAAAGAGCAAAGGTACATTATATGGGCCGTGATTTTCGTCCCTCTTTCATTGGGTCATGTGGGTAGTGGTTGAGGTAGTGGTGGTAATAAGTAGTGTCGTTGTCGCCGGTAATTTCTCCCCTTACAGTATCAGTAAGAGGTGGCATTCCCTTCCCTATAGTAGATGTAAGGGATGGCGCTCCTACCCTTACAGTAGCTGTAAAGGGGCGGTGGTATTCTTCTTCCCCTACAGTAGCTGTACAGGGTGACAGCCATCCCTTACATTAGCTGTAAGGGGAAGGCACCCCCTCCACAAACAGTAGCAGTAGGAAGGGGTCCCACCTCCCATACGTACAGTTAGGAGTAAGGGGAGGGAGGAGCGAATCTGCCATGGTTGGTCCACCACCACAGCAGTCAGTGTATGTGGGGGCACGACGGCGACCACCTCCTCCTCCTCCTCCTCCACCCACCCACCCGCAGCCCAAGGGGTGGGAGTGGTGGATGAGGGGTGGGGGATGGATGGAGGGAGGGTGGAGGGATGGAGGGAGGGTGGAGAGGTGAGGGAGGGATGGAAGGAGGGAACATTACCCATGAATGGCGAGGGTCATGAATCGCCTCCACTGGGTATTGTACACCACTCACACATGTTACTGGCTCCACTTCCAGTCTCTGTCTGTCTGTCTATGGTGTCTGTCTGTCTGTCTGTCTATAGTGACTATCTCTCTGTCGGTCTGTCTGTCTATAGTGACTATCTCTCTGTCGGTCTGTCTGTCTTTGTACGTTCTAGTATGCGTCAGTGTGTGTTCCGTTTTCTCTGTATTTACGTAATCATATTAAAGTGAGTGAAAAAGACAGCGATGCACTAATTATATTCTGGTAGTCGTGGTTATGAGAAACGAATATAGAGTATGACGATTTCCATCACTTGTTTCTAAATGACCCATTTCTTTCTTTTTTTCTTTCTTCTTTTCTTTCTTTCTTTCGGGGGATAGAACAAGATGGCAGCTGTGGTCTTAAACCTATAGTGAGATGACTCAATTTTAGAATCAGAAGTTGTATACTTGAAATTGTTTTCACGACCACCATTCTGCTGCTATACCTTATTTCAGCCC
>NC_092259.1:5053778-5321278 GCF_036320965.1 Panulirus ornatus | reverse complement strand
GGCACATGGGGAGGGAGGAAGCACCACCTGGTGAGGGAGGAAGCTTTTTACTCCTAGGGATCCCTTACCTCATCTCTCCTAGTCATCACAGTGTTCCTTTAATTCTCCCGTGGTCGTCATCATTCGCATACTTGCCCTCCTTCGCCGCCGCTGACACCTATTCCACGGGGTCCAGCAACCCTGTTGCCTGAAGAACTGCCTCCTCACGCCCCTCCGTACACTGCTCTTGCCTCACTGCCACTCGTGTCCTTCTGCCCCGGACCCTGTTATCGAGGGGCTGTTCTACATTAAGGTCGTCATGGCCTCTTACGAATATGTATATATATGTCGAAATCGTGTCTCCACCTAGCTCCTCTCTCTCTCTTCTGGTGTGGGCTGGGGGCCTCCCTTCTATCTTGAGGTTTTTCCCTCTTATCTTATCGACTTCTCTGCTATCTTGAAGGCTTCTCTCCCCTTTTGAGGGCTTCCCTTCTGTCTTGAGGGCTTGTATCTTAAAGGCTTGCCTCCTGTATAGAGGGCTTCCCTCCTCTCTCGAGGTCTTCCCTCCTCTTTCGAGGTCTTCCCCGCTGTCTCAAGGGCTCTTCCTTCCTATCCTAAGGGCTTCCCACCTCACTCCTAACCTCATTCCGCTCAACCCTAGTACCAGTGTGTATGAGTGTGTGTTTATATATATACATATGGCTGAGTATGTACCCAAGTATATCCAACATCCTCATCCCGTCATACTCATCAGTTGGGAAGACGAACATCAGCAAGTATACCAGGTACTCATCATTCCACCGTCCTGTGTTTTTAAGGATAACAGCTGGTACGCCACACTGCAAATACACAATCATGACGTGTGCATGGCAAACATTACATGTAGGCGGAAGGACTTTCTGCTGATACAAACAATATTCTGTATCATTTTTTTTCGTAGGTTGTACACACACACGCGCGGAGTCTCCGGTGACGATCATGTCTCGTCTCTTGGTCCCGACGGTATGTGTATTTTTTTTAACATGTACGAGTTGTTTGGCATACCGGGCTGAAGAGGGCGAACTGATTGCTGGAGGAAATAACCCAGCTGTCACGCCTCCAGGACCCGCATGACAGTCGCTGTCACGAGCCAAGAGGGAGATGTCAGGGCGCTGGGGTAATTACTGCTGATCAGTTAACGACCGTAGAGTAATTAGGGCCCTGGTTGTTGAAGCAACAGTTGATACGTGCTTGGCTAGGGACACACACACACACACACACACACACACACACACAGAATGTCCCAGTTTTGTAATTCAATAAGTTATTTATCATTATCATTATTATTATTATTATTATTATTATTATTATTATTATTATTATTATTGTTATTAGTTGTTGTTGTTGTTATTATTATTATTATTATTATTATTATTATTATTATTATTATTATTATCATAATTATTATTATTATTATTATTATTATTATTATTATTATTATTATTATTATTTGTTATTACTCTGCCAGACGTATGTGTGCGCGGGTGTGTGTGTGTAGCGGCCGGCCGCCGGGGGCCATCCCACATCCCTGTCGTACTGCATGCCTGCTGCCACATCACCTCATGTCTCGTCTCATCTCTATTGGCTCACGGTGGCCCGGGACGAGGTCTGATCTCGCCACCAATGTTGTAAAGATCCTTGACACACTCCGTTGGTCATTGAGGAACATGTGAAACAGGTGTATTAGACCCCCGTTTCACATGCCCCCTCTCTACCCTTTCAGCTTCCCATTTTCATCAATCTCTAGTTCATTCCTTATTTCTTCGTCATTCATCTGTCTTCATTCACCCAAGGGACGTATACCTTCATTCTGTAGTTCTTTCCTTACTCCTTATTTCCTCTTCATTCATTCATCTGTCTTCATTCATCCAAGGGACGTATAGCTTCATTCTCTAGTTCATTCCTTATTCCTTATTTCCTCTTCATTCGTCTCTTTTTTTTATGTATATATTCAGCTTATGATACGGTTTCAAACTGCAGTTCATTCCTTATTTCTTCTTCATTCAGTTCTATTATATTCAGGTTATAATAAAGCTTCAATCTGTAGTTCATTCCTTATATCTTCTTCATTCATTTCTGTTATATTCAGCTTATAATACAGCTTCAGTATGTACTTCATCCCTTATTTCTTCTTCATTCAATTCTATTATATTCAGCTTATAATACAGCTTCAATATGTACTTCATCCCTTATTTCTTCTTCATTCAATTCTATTATATTCAGCTTATAATAAGGCTTCCCTCTGTAGTTCATTCCTTATTTCTTCTTCATTCAATTCTATTATATTCAGCTTATAATAAGGCTTCACTCTGTAGTTCATTCCTTATTTCTTCTTTCCCTTCAGCGTTCCTCATTCAGGAAAGTATGGCTTCAATTCTATGGTTCATTCCTTACTCCATTCCACATTTAGTCTCATCCATTCCGGACTTTATTTTTTCCCTTATCAACGTGAGAATCTTCATATCTCTCTCTCTTCCGCTCGAGGATGAATATTCATTTCGAAACTTAGGGCCAATTATTCATATGCAGATGTCGGAGAGGGGAGAGAGAGAGAGCTTAAGATGAACGTATACAGTATTACTGCATATTACCCTTCCATGGAAAAGTTCCCGTTTTCTACGTGGGTACAAATTTTATTTGGTCCAGAGCTTGAAAATCATTAATACTACATCACATATCAAACTTAGTTATGGTCTGTTGAGTACATGTAGCTTCCAAGCGTGTAAAGCTTAAAGCTTGAGTTGGGTGACGCTAAGCTGCGCTTCCACGAAAGCACCAGGGGCCTCAGATATTTTTTTTATATACCCCCCCTTTGCTTGGTTTTCCTCCATTACCTTTGCAGTATTCAACTCCCCTTTGCTTGGTTTTCGTCCATTACCTTTACAGTATTCAACTCCCCTTTGCTTGGTTTTCGTCCATTACCTTTGCAGTATTCAATTCCCCTTTGCAGTATTCAATTCCATCTCATACATGCCTCTCCCCCGTCTCTTTGCGGGTGGTGTTCGTCCACCGAGCCTGTCTGTGCCACCCTCATCATTCGCATGAGCAAGTGGTAATGACCTATCTTCATTTTCACGTAGTTCCGTCGTGCGTTTACACCACAACGAATCCAAAACGGGAGTGGTGGTACCATACACCACCTCCCCTTGTCCGACTCCTGTTTCAGCACTAACTTGTATGATTCTTTGACTGTGATGTCTTTGTTCGCGTTCACAGCCATCGCGAGGGGCGTTGGTTCGATCTGATGAGATGTATTTTGAACAAAAGTGTTTAGAAAAAGTTTCTTTCAAACTATGTGCATTCATGTACCTAACCTGTCCTCTCTTTAGGGTCCTGCAGTAACAGGGAAGTGTAGATTCCTTTCGAGTGGGCAAGTCTTTGACGAGTGTGTGTGTATATTCCCAGTGATCCAACCTCAGCCCAGGTGACTCTTCTACTTTCACTCGCGCTGTCACCTCGAGCGGGCGGAGTGCGGTAACACCTTTACAGCTTAAACTATGGATTTCATAGTTTAATAAAAAAAGAAAACTTTTTCTAAAAACTGAAGTTGTGAAAATGTACACAGACAGAGTATTTTAGTGTTAGCGTAGATGAAGAGTACATGGTTCATAATGGTATGTAGATACAGGCAGAGAACGTGGGATTTGTACTTAGAATCTGTCTGGTTTGGTCTCATAGACCATTGGCCTCATAGACCAATGGCCTCATAGACCAATAGCCTCATAGACCAATGGCCTCATAGACCAATAGCAGTGTCCTTTAGGTCTAACTATAGTTTCGTGTGCCTTATATCGCTAGAAGGTTTGATCTCATTTTGACATAGTCTATTTCAATACAACATTTCATGTATGTTATTGTCTGTATTGGTCTGTCTGACTGTATGCTTGCAGGTCACTGTATTGCCAGTTTTTCTACCCGTCTGTTGATCTCTGTATCTGCGTTACAGTCTCTTTATCTGTGACCTTATGTATATCTTGAGCTCCCTAAAGGACAACGCTGTGTGACCCCGTTTTAGTGTCATAGCCTGAACTTTGACCCTGACCAGTAAGGGTTAGGGTCAAAGTACAAGCCATCGTGTTCAGATTAATCATACACAAGTTGATGGGATGGGTAATTCACTCTATTGGTTTAGCATTATGATGGCTAAAGATGTATTATGATGGTTAAAGATATACATATATTTAAGAAAAGGGCGAAAATCATTGTCGTTACTTAGCAAAATTAACACCTAAGGGCACGGTGTGTTTATGTAGGTAGATTCACTATGTCTTCCATTGGAAGTTAATCAGGTATTTTGCATGGAAACTTTGAGTGGATTCGCTGATCCTTTCAACAGACTAGGTTAGACGTAGCGAAGATTCGCAAGTCTCTGTAGATTGATTGGAAGGTATGTGGAAAGGCGAGAGTTGCGTGATTAGGGGAAGCGACGCTAATCCATGTGCGTGCGACATGGCGTGTGAAATGACGGAGGAGTAGGTTGGATGTCCGTTTGACCGTGATTAGCCAAGCAGAGGGGGAATTAAAATTTGACAGCTGTCGGACAGTACGTCCCTAATCTCAAAGCGGTTAGGCATTTTGTGGATTAGTTAAAAACAATAGAGATTTTAGTATTGAGCAGATTCGCCAGTCCGTAGGTGATCTGTTGCGTGGATTGGCTGGAAGGTAGTGTATGTGTGGGAGATTCGCTAATAACTGGGCGGCATTTGGTCTGAATGTAATGAAAAAGTCATTGAATCCCATTAACATCCTCGCGTGTGGACCGATTGGTGTGGTCAATGACGATTCTCTAATCTCTGGGTGGCCCTGGCGTGTGGGACTGATTGGGAATTGGGGTAGCGGGGGGAGGAGGAGGAAAGAGTAGGAGGAGGAGGAGGAGGTGGAGGAGGAGGAGGAGGGTGAGTAACAAAGGTTGTGACGGGCGGGCGACCAAGTCGTTAGGGCGGATGCGCTCGAGGCAGACCTTCAGGTGGATGGCCGCCGCTCCTGCCGTCATCACATTTTGCTGGACTTCAATGCCAGTTTTCGATAAAAACTTCCTGGTGTTTTTTTTTTTTTTTCCCAGGAGGTTAGAATCTAGTAAATGGATGACTAACGTATTCGTAGCGTTATAATCATGAGACTTGATGACGATTATATACCGAGAGATAGATGAAAATGAGTCATTTTGGTCGTCCCCCCCATCGAACGGTGGGGGTGGGAGACGAATGTTAGTTCGACAATCTGCCTCGGGCAAGTAAGCGCACATGTTCCTTTACACATGAGTTTAATGAGGTAGATTCCTTCGTAAACCGGTCAGGTTCCAGTATTCCTCACAGCAGGCACGATCCCCTATTGGAAAGTGTCCGCCGGGTCCCGAGATATTTACGTAATTTCGTGTAAAATGGTACTACAAGTGATAACAACTGGTGGTTAATGGGAGGTCATATGGTCATCTGGCGTCTTTATTAAGCTCTAAGTCCATCTTGGGTTAGTCAGGACGAAAGCTTAGGAGGTATTTAGTGTCTATAGACATATATATAGACTGCCAAGTGTCTCTTTCCGGCAGAAATGTGTGTGATAAGCAGCTGGTGTATGGGGAGGAGGACAGCCCTTGTAACAGCTGCGGAGCGGGGGTGAGGTGCGTACGGCCGCCAACAGTCCTCAGTTGTGTACGAGCAGTGCCCGCGGTAGGATACGTGCGCTCGTGGCTGGTTGTGCTCAATTAATATATCTCAATAAGTGTGGATAAAGTTAGTGTGTGTGAGGCTAGTGCGGATACAGAAAGCGAGAACTTTACCGATTCATTCCAAGTCCACCGCGGGAACTTTAGTAGGTAAGTATAGCGTTAGGGGAATTTGATTTTGCGGACCGGCGGGGCGGCGGGGTGGTGGTGGTGGTGGAGGAGCTGCTGGAAGTCCGCGTCGCTCCACAAGTCTGTGGTCTTTCTTCGCCACGTGAGGAAGCATCTGTCACTTGGACGCCATTTTGCAAATTTGCGCGCCAAAATAAGACTTTGTTACTGCAATCCTGGCTTATGGCTGACGGAGAAGCGAGTTTAAATCACCCATTCGTTCGTTTGGGCGAAGGAACACCCCGAGAATGGTGAGGGTGACTGGTAGGCGACGTGGTTGACTGTGATTCTTTTGTTTGATAACGGTCGGAGGGCTCTTCCCCCCCTGGGGCGGTAAATCCTTGGGATGGTGTTGGGTCAGGTCACCCATATAATGATCTGTGGAAGTCGCCGAAGAAGGACACAGGTGTGGTGATACACGTAGGTTTTATACTAGGCCTTATACCCGTCTTCATTATATAACACTTCATGGCGTTGGTGCAGGTCTGTGGGACTGGGAGTCGCTGGAAAGTGATAAAAACCTCGGTTAGGATGAGATAGGAACTTTTTATATATATATTTTCTTTTAAATGATCGTGTATAGAGTGGCCGTAAAACCGCTGATAAAGCCTTGTGAACAGTAGGGTGGACCGTCGCGTTTCTGGTCGCTTGTGGTGGGTTAACAAAGGCAAGGACTGCGGTTGTTGGATTTAACTTGTCCGAGGACGCCTCCCAAAACCACCCTAAGACCTGCTGAATGGTCCTAGACCATCAGGTTCTCCCATCCGTAAAGATTTGTCACATACCTGGGGAACCATTTCCCTGGACCTCACCGCACCTGCGTCGCTCGAGTCTTTATAAAAAGGACTTGTGATCCTTTCCTTGGGCCTCCTTCGCTACCAGTCCTCTTGTTGGTCAGGTCTGTTCTCCTGAAGCCTCTGAGTAAAAACGATTCTCAATATCTGGTTTTTTTTTTTAAAGCAAATTCCAGTCGACTGAAGGATAAGTGTTCAGCCCACTGGCACGAGTGAGTCTTTCTAGCGTTGTCTTGGCGTGGACGTGTACTCACTCCTCCCACCGTATATCCTATCGTCTCATCTTCCTTAGGTTGCTTATTTACACTACATAGTCTCTCTTAATTGCTTGGTATACCTATTAATTGATGCTTTCCTACACTGACCACCCCCTTCCCCCCCAGGTTACCACACTACTACGTCTTCCCCTTCCAGGGTAGGGGCCTGATAAAGCGTGGATGATGACCACCCAACCCCATCCCTCCCTCACTTCATCGCTTCACACCTAATTTTTCGTCGTCTCTAGATTTTAAGCTATTTCTCCCCCATGGACATCGGTCCACCACACCCACCTATACCTTCCACAAGATTGCCACTTGAATTCCAAGCCATTCTCCTCCTCCGGAGTATATTAAACCGCTTAATATACCGGTAGTCACCCATTCTTGCCATACTGAGCCGTCTATGTATTACGCCAGAGCCTCATCTAAGAGGTAGGGAGTCGTAGGTTTATTTTGACTGAGTACGTGACAAGTACGCTTCGGAGGCACGTTTTTAAATCACCTTAAGTGTTGGGGTAGGATTCACGTATGCTTGGAATGAGTGTAGTAGAATTATGATCGAACTGATTCTAGAAACTCGTAATTCCAATGCCAAGTTGCCTTGTGCAAAGGAGTGAACGTTGAATTCGGAATGAATTTGTAGGTGTTAAGTCCTGTATGTAATCGGATTAACGCCTACATACCTCTTATATTGCACTTATTTTTAAGGTTATCTAGGCCAGTAATCTAGAACACTATATATATATATATATATATATATATATATATATATATATATATATATATATATATATATAAGCGTTCTATACGTAGGGGTTGTCTGAAAAATTGGCAGTTTAACGTATGGGTAATTGAATGTGGCAGGAATGCAGGCAGTTTCACTAATGTGGCACTAGGGTTAAAGGAAATCAGTCTGTGCAGACGCTGGTGTCGAACATTAGCACAGTTTTCACCACCCAGCGTGTCAAATGCTCACCATAGCATTCTTAGGTGACACTGACAGATCTCTGAGAGGTTGCTCTTGTATGGCAAACAGCCCGACAGTCTCGGGGTCTTGATGAAGGCCCTCCGATGTAGACCGCGAGTAAATGAAGCGAGAACAAATACCACCACACCTTGTCAGACACCAGATCCTCGTCAATCGTGAGATAAATGAACTTGTTCAGGGTATATTTTTGTCAGGCGTACGTTCAACCTGAGTAAGAGGTTCTGGTGGTCTATTTGCATATATATGTAATGAAACTGATGAACTGCTTCGTTGAAGTATCTAGTTTCCGTAGCCAATAACCCATACTGCTGTGAAATGGCCATATTCTGGTATATACGTGTGTATACTCTCCATACCTCGCATATAAAGTGACGAACGTGGCGTGACGAATCTTGCTCTAATCAAAGGCCATCTTGGGTGAAAGGAAGGCTGTTGTGTTATATATATTATTGTCTCGAAGGATGTCCGTTACCATGTAGTTTGTTTATTGATGTCGGTGTAAACAGTTTGATTAGGGAAATATAAAAGGAAGCTAACTTTTTTTTAGTCAAAATTGCCTAGAGGTATATTGATGTACACCACGACTGGGATGTATTTTAATCTCGTTCATTTGTAATGGACCTCCCCCCCCCCCCCCCCAACAGGATAGAGGATTTAAATCTTGTTCGTTACGTGTATTGTGACCTCTGTCTGTCTCCCTACCCCCAGACAGGATAGGGGAAGAACTGTGAATCAATCCTACCAAGCCAGACCTAACTCACTAACCAGGTTACATCACCCGCTTCCTCCCCAGCGACCCCTCCCTCCCCTCACCCCCCCTCAGACCAAGTGCTACACACACGATCATTACAGTCCTTCACTTTTATCGAATTTCTCGGATATACTAAAAAAAAAATGGCCTCAGACGTTGTTATCGAAGCGGAAAATACTTTTTTTTTCATCCCGGAAGTTGTAATTGAAGTATTTTTATTTTGCCGTTATTAATAATGCGTTGTTTGGCCCACTATCGTTTTATGGGTCTTCGTGCTTTGGGGAGCCGTGTGCCTTATGGGGTCATAAACCACTTTAAGGATGATTCTCGATGTTGACACAGTTTTTGAGGTCTGTGACGTAACCATTCCACCTTGGCACATCTCATTGTTCCTGACTTAACAGGTTTCTTGATTGGCCTCCGTGTTCGTACATAACCCAGCATATTTCGAAAGTGAAATGTATAGCCACAGCATATATACCACACGGGGGCTTAACAGTACACAGTGAAGATAAGATGTTCCAAGTTCCTTCATTACGTAGAGGAAATAGCCATTACTTCTGGTTACAATGTCTCCCCCGAGACCCATTTAAACCACACCCCCCATCCCGTAAATTCTCTCCGCCACACTACTGAAGTTTGTTCTTAACTTGGCGTGCTAGTACAAGGCGCAGACGCCCGCGTTCTTTTATCTATTTCCGTACCCATAGGAGGAAGGTTATCTCTAGTGTCTGTGGTCTGTACAGTGTCTTGTCTTATCAGGCCGGGGCTTTGGACTGGCTTCCTCTTGTGAGGGTGGATGATGTGGTGGTGGGGGGAGAGTTGGTTCTCCTCTCTTCTGTGTCCCTCCGCGCATGTTGGTCTGCGACCAAGATTCTCCTTGAGGGCTTGGTCCGCTGGGGTGTTTGATGCTGCCGACCCCCCTGTCATATGTTATCTATGGGGAGGATTAGGTTCCCTGGGCGGTGGTGCAAGAGGGAGGGAGGGGAAGGTGGTGGAAGACCAAGTGTCTGTTCCCTTGGACCATATAGTCGCATCTCCCTTGAAGAAACTTCAACTTGTACAGGGGTGTGTTAGGTCTGTTGTGTTCTAGTGCTGGTTCTCTTGATCCATACTGGTCCCAACCTCTCGTAGGGGGAGGTGTTATCGTAACGTGAGAGAATAATCGCCACAGCACTTGAGGAAAACGCGGGATTTGAGGCCTATCGCACGTACTGTGGGCACTTGATGAAAACGCGGGATTTGAGGCCCATCGCACGTAATGTGGGAAGAATTAACGATACGTGTGTTGTAGGTTGGTGGTGTTAAGTTTACCCCCTTCCGGCCCCCCTCTCCTTGTTGAATGGTGTTGGAAACAGCCCTGTTGCTGAGAGAGAGAGAGAGAGAGAGAGAGAGAGAGAGAGAGAGAGAGAGAGAGAGAGAGAGAGAGAGAGAGAGAGAATATACGAACTCCCACTAGACCATGAGTAGTGAGGCAGGAGTGAGGATTGCCTCTTAATCATTATGGAGTGATTTAAGTGACCATAGGAGCTTAATGAAGATAACCTTAACACGGGAAAAGTGTTTTATGATCGACGGGAATGATGAGGATAAATGGTGCGTTCACGTTTCAAGGCTACGGTGGTAAATACCCCGCGTTCAGCTACATTTAATTTTTTTTTTTAAAATGATTGAATTATTGGCAGCTGTATCTGTGTTATTTACCATGTAAAACTTTGTTTTTGTGATGCATGACTTGGAATGTGCCAGAGCCAGGGGGTTATGTAGAAGTAGATTGGAAATCATGTATTTGGCTATTAGTTCGTGTTAACTCCCTTATGTCCTGTATCTTCTGTAACCCCCCCCCCCCCCAAAAAAAAAGGACGTGAAATATTCACTAGAAAATAGTGTTGTGGGTGGTGGCTGGGGGCGGGGGAAGTGTTTGTGTTCATGAATTCCTCTGATGTAAAAGAGGTTTGTAACCTTATTTGTTGAACTAAGTATTTTTTTTTATTTGTATTTCAACTTTTTCATAATATTCCTGCTGAAGTTTATTGTAGCCAAAGAAAAAAAATGAATTTGTACCACAGTGTGTTTATTGTGGCTGGGTCTTAACACACTCTCTCTCTCTCTCTCTCTCTTTGTCTGCAGCCGTCTACACACAGCTGTTGCTCCTACCCGTCTGTATATCTTGCCTCTGAACTCTTGTTAACGTGAAATGCGACACCTCTGGGTAGTTAACTTGGTGTGTGTGTTCACTCAAGCCATCAGACAACGCGGGTGTTTGAAGCCCATGTACCCTCGCGCGAGGCCGGTCAGATTGTGGGGCTGTGAAGTGGTTCGTTTGGTTTCCTTCCCACTTAGCTCTTTAAAAGACGTTTGGTTTCCCCACATCTCTTTAAAAGACGTTTGGTTTCCCCACATCTCTTTAAAAGACGTTTGGTTTCCCCACTTTGGTATTTAAAAAACGTTTGGTTTCCTCACTTAGGTCTTTAAAGACGTTTGGTTTCCCCACTTTGGTCTTTAAAAAACGTTTGGTTTCCCAACTTATCTCTTTAAAAGACGTTTGGTTTCCCCACTTTGGTCTTTAAAAAACGTTTGGTTTCCCAACTTATCTCTTTAAAAGACGTTTGGTTTCCCCACATTGGTCTTTAAAAAACGTTTGGTTTCCTCACTTTGGTCCTTAAAGACGTTTGGTTTCCTCACTTTGGTCTTTAAAAAACGTTTGGTTTCCTCACTTTGGTCCTTAAAGACGTTTGGTTTCCTCACTTAGGTATTTCAAGACGTTTGGTTTCTCCACTTAGGTCCTCAGAGACGTTTGGTTTCCACACCTAGGTTTTTAAAGACGTTTGGTTTCCCACTGGGATTTTAAGACTCCAGCTCTTAATATCCATTATAGTTCATCCCTTCTCTTTATACCAGAGGCTGAACCCTATTTGAAATCGCAGGGGCAATACGGAGCAGTGGATTCAAATTACTTTTATTGTGGTTCCATATGGTGAAAGAGGCGAGCATCGGTTTGGAAAGGTATTGGTTAAAGTAGGTTTAAAAGGAAAGGTTGCTGAAGTAGGTCATAAACGCCAACACATACGGAATTTACTGTAAGCATGGGATTAGATACCTATAAACAGATACAACACTATATGGGCCAGTAAAACGTTTAAAGTTTCTTGTATTGTTACGGTATGCAGCAATGCTGAACCTCTTGACGTAGGTCTGTGGAAGGAAGAGGTGTTTGGGTGTTGTGGCGCCACTGGATGCTACTGTGCGATTGTGTTGGCAGAGGTTTCTTGTCTATACGTTATCATCCCAAGCGAATAATTCATAACGATACGACTAGTGTTTGAGCCTCCTGACGAGTTCTAGGGATACCCTGCCCCCCTTTTCTTTATATGTGGGTGGATCGTACCGGGGGGAGGAGAAAAAGAGGGAGGGGTTGGCCAGATTAGAAATAGGGATTTCTGTACCTGCTTTGCAGGTGTATGGATGATACACTGGATGCATGTTTTTGATACCCGAGACTGTGTGTGTGTGTGTGTGTGTGTGTGTGTGTGGTGACTTCCAATAGCCAGGACTCCTTTCCGAGTGACCAAGAGTGCGATCCTTCCCCACCGAGTCCCCCTCAGACCAGTCCTACGGTTGGCAGGATTTCCATTCGTAAGGTTGACCGGTTTGGATGGTTTCAAACAGGGTTGGGATCAACGCATCCTGGGAAGGAGGAGGAGGAGGAGAGGGAGGCTGGGGGTGAACTCTAGCTGCAGTGCTGGTTAAACTGGTGCGCTACAATCGGTAGGTTTTAATGATATCATGGCTTGGATGCGATAAGGCGATACGAATGTTATCTTTAGATTTTTTTTTTGAGTGTGTGTGTGTGTGTGTGTGTGTGTGTGTGTGTGTGTGTAGATGTTGAAAAATGTAATTTTTCATACCGGTGCAAGACAAAGCGGCCGCCAGATGGCAGGGTGACCTTGGGCTGCGTGGAACATGGTCGGGTGGTGGTGGAGGGGTAAGCGTGTGTTGCTTGGCGGCGTTGGAGGCCGTTATGCCCCGCTATCCCCCCTTCCCCTTCCCCTCCTTACCCTCACACACACCCCCCATTAAAAAAAAACCCATACGGACGCATACAAGTGTTGTTAAAGACCGCGCCCCCCCTTCCATTTCCCTCCGCCCCTTTCCCTCCTCCTCCTTCCCCCTGCGGACGGGCGCGTCCATCACGCTTGGTCCCGAGTGAAACTTGGGTGTGTTTTTTCCAATCGTCATCGTCGAAGTGTTGGAGTCATTAATAAATGGTCGTGACTCACTGCGAAGTAAGACTGGTTTGAGGACGGGAAGGTCGGTCGGTCGCCGTAGGAAGAGAGAGAGAGAGAGAGAGAGAGAGAGAGAGAGAGAGAGAGAGAGAGAGAGAGAGAGAGAGATTCTCGGGAGTTCGGCATTTCCTCCTCACGAACGTTTAAGAAACCAAGTGTGGGCGGGAAAAGGGGCATATGTTCCCAGTGCCCTATTGGGGTTTTACTCGTGCCCGCTCGCTCGCTCGCTCGCTCTCCGGGTCTTGCTTAGAGAGAGAGAGAGAGAGAGAGAGAGAGAGAGAGAGAGAGAGAGAGAGAGAGAGAGGCTCTGCTGGAGTGGTGGTCGGACGATAAGATGATAATGGACTTTGAAATATAGTTGGTTCGGGTTGGATGGGTTTGTTTTCGTTGAAAGGGTGGGAGAAAACCCGACATGCGGTTTTGAAGTAGAACGAGGCAGTCAAAAGACTCTTTTAACTCCAGGGGCAAAAATAAATCAAGTCCCCTCTATGGAGACGGTGGCTACGTGGGATTCTTCCTCCCTCCTCCTCCTCCTCCCACACCCTACTACTGTACTATAGACTGCCACTCTACCCCCGCCTCTCATGACGCATCCCATGTACAAATCCCACAGACACGCTCACTCACTCACTCACTCACTCTGTGGGTGTCTCGCGTTTCTGTCTTTCTCCTCTAATGAGTCATGACTCTCAATACTGAAGCCAGTTAAGATACTGTTGGCTAACTGTAGCTTAGTGTGAGAAGCACAGATAGGTTAATGTAATGGGGGTTCCCATGGAGTGTGTTGGATATGGCTTATTTTAGGGGGAGGTTTAGTGCTCCTACTTAGGTTTAGCGATGGAAGGACTTGCTTGTTCATAATCTGGTACTTCTTTCTGCTCGATGAAGCTGAAGCTGAGCTGCTTTGGTGACAAAAATTACACAATATATATGTATAGATAGTGCTTTCGTCTTCCTCCATCAGAGCTGTGGGGGATCAGCCCCCTTTACGTATTCCGTCTTGGGGGGGGGGAAAGGATCCGACTTGTTTGGTGTTCAGACTCTGGGTGTTAAGATTTAATGGATTGGGACATCCGGTGTGGGTGCACGAGAGCCGTGTGCTGTGGTGTAACAGGGAATGATGATGAAAATCCATTTTACGAACAAGAATGGAAGGGGAGTGGACTAGGGCCTCTTTTGACCCCATGCAAGACTTTTCTATTTACTCTCTCTCTCTCTCTCTCTCTCTCTCTCTCTCTCTCTCTCTCTCTCAAGTCATGCCGTCTGTACTTGAAACCTTTTTTTTAAATCGTATACATTTTTGCACTTTTCCCCATTCGGTGACTTGCTTCTTGTCACCACCAAACTCGTATTTTCCCCCTTATTGTAATCTAAGCCTGTTTTCCAAAGGCGCGCACGCGCGCTCTCTGCGAGATCTCACCTCGCCGGATATTTTGTCTGGATGATATCCTCGTTAATCCTTATCATCCGCTGGTACACTTCACCCACACTGTAACCCAGTGTATGGCTATCCATATGGAAGTCGATATGTTGGACAAGGGAGGTTGGCAGTGGTTATGGCTGGTGTGTACACGCCCGTGTTTCAATTGCCACAATCTTAGTCCCGGGGTGTGAGAGAATTCAACGTGTGTGTGTGTGTGTGTGTGTGTGTGTGTGTGTGTGTGTGTGTGTGTGTGTGTGTGTGAGAGAGAGAGAGAGAGAGAGAGAGAGAGAGAGAGAGAGAGAGAGAGAGAGAGAGAGAGAGAGAGAGAGAGAGAGACCATCTTGCTTTTGTGCACAGCCTCTGACGACCCGCAAGTTTCCCACGGGTTCTGAGAGAGAGAGAGAGAGGTCGACGTGTTTTTCTCCTTGCGTCATGATCGGGTGGTGGTGGTGGTGGAGTGTGTGGGGTGGGATAACATACTGATCTGGGAGTTGTATATTGGTGTTTAGTAAGTGATGCTACAGCGTATACTCCGTCCTGATTGATCGTCTTAAAGAGGGTCAGCACTTATTTGTTTGATGTCCTGAGGTATATGTATATGTCTATATCCAAAGCAAGAGAAAAAATGTTACACAGTTGGCTCCACCAGCTGGCATGGGCCCACAGGTGGTCACAAGTGTTTGAGAAAAGGACGGAGATTTGCAGCTGGTCTCGAGTGCCGTAGGAAAGATGTGTGGAACCGGGAGGCCAAGGGTGCCTGGCTGGGTGGAGGGAGGAGGGAGGGGGTCAGAAGTGCCTTGGGTGGTGGTGGGGGAGGGAGGGAAGGGGAGATCCATTAGGGGGAGGGAATTATGACTGACGTGGTGAGCTGTACAGTTATTGATAATGATAAAGTAATTATAGCCTTCGACAATGGTAATGTGATTCAATATTACTAAAGGTAATAATAATAATTATTTAAAGGTTCACGTATTAACTGCAGCTTGTGGCTGATATATTGCCAAGAAAATAGTGTTAATGTAAGTGGGGATGATGGAATAAACTTTATTTCATGGTGGAATGGCAAAGGGAACGTAACACACACAATCTCTCTCATAACTTAAGGTTGTAAGTATTTTAAACTTATAGTTTGATGACCTCATAACCCCACGCGGATTTTAGGGATGCGCGAGACATGATACAGCACACGTAACAAACCTGAGGATAACGAGTGATAAATGTGATTGTGTGACGTATTACAGACATGGGCAGAGGGCCCCGTGTATTAAGTGCATGGATGGGGCGGTGGTCGGTCGGTCGGTTGGCTCAGCAGCGTGTGTGTGTGTGTGTAGACCACTTGCATCAAGTTACAGAGGTAGCGCTATGAAGTCCCTATGTATTCAGCATGTAGATATGCTCTACTTACAGCATGAGTCGGTGTTCACACGTAATACGGACGGTGGAGTAATACATGTGAGTCAGATGGGTGTTGGGGAACACGTCGTGTGTACGTGACCTTTTCTACGATGGTGAGTGAATTGGTGGAGGGCACCCCTTTCTCTACCACGGTATGAGTTGATTGGAGCAGGGCACCCCTTTCTCTGCCATGGTTATTAAATTGGTGCAGGACACCCCTTTCTTAGCCATGGTGTGAGTAAATTGGAGCAGGGCACCCCTTTCTCTACCACGGTTAGTAAATTGGTGGAGGGCATCCTTACTCTGCCACGGTGTAAATTGGTGCAGGGTACCCCCTTCTCTGCTTTGATGCGAGTAAATTGGTGCAGAACACCCCTTTCCTCTGCCATGGTGTAAGGGGGATTGGTGCAGTATCCCCCTTTCCCTACCGTACGAGTGCATTTGTTCGGTTATACCTCCTTTTCCAACCATGGATATTGGTGATCTGCTATGAATACGTCGTAGATCCCGGCCTGCCAAACTGCTTGCTTGCTTCCCTGCTTGCTTGCCTGCCTACCACGTCCTTCGTCGTCAACCCTCCCACAGGAATTTCCATCGTGTGTGTATTCGTCAGGAGAGCGTTGGTGCCACGAGGCGTGTGATTCGTGAGGAGCGTGGGAAATGGACGGCGATGAGCCTGTGGCGAGTCCAGACAGACACAGACACCAGGAGATGAATGGCTTTCGTGCACGCCTTTACCTCGTGTGTGTATCTTAAACGCTGCTCGAGACGTGATATTTTTTTTTAGTCTGAGAGCTTCCTTTCATGAATTGAGAATGGTGTGATCATTTTTGTAATCGTCTGGTAAAAAGTCCCTCATTTTTTTTGATCCATTGTTTAGCGTCTTTGAATTGAGATTCTTTAGTAAGACTGTTGCAAAACGCGACAGGAAGTCTGAGAGAGAGAGAGCTGAGGTCAATGAGGGATGCTGTCTTGTACTTGTTGATCTGCAGATACGACATGCGAGAGTACGCTCGAGTTGTGGTGGTTGTGGTGGTGGTGTGGAGTGTATGTCACTTGATATCTTGACTGGTGTCCTTGATGCCCCCTCCCCCCCCAGGCGATGACCTCTTGGACGCACTCAAGGTCAGTTTGGTCGGCTGGTGCCCCCCGCCCCACCCGCCCCCCACAACAAGTAAGTTTATTATCCAATATGGGCCCCCACCCACCCCCCCTCTGCCGCCGGGATGCGCGCCTGCGCACGACGGTAGTGGTAGACAAGGGCAAAGAAGCAAGTCCATCGTCGAACCTCTCACGTTAGATGGGAGGAGCCCATCGTGGTTAGGATGTAGGAGGTCTTTGGAAGCCCCGTGCACTACCCCATCTGATTTTTACAGCCCTGCTCTCCCTCCATCTATATGGATATATCTAGGGCTGTCTCATCTCCGTCTGTATGGATTAGGAATTTAGGATACTGTGAGTATATCATAGATCAGCCAGGTCTTCTGTTTTTAGGGTTTTCGCTTGGAGTCCCCGTAATTTGTCATTTGGCAGATAGCAACGTCAGTGACCCATGAGATCTTTGGTTGACTGGCTTTTCCAAGTACTGTTGTACAACAGATGACCTCGTCATAGACCATCAGGTCTGTTGATTGGCTTTCCCAGATACTGCCCTTGTCATAGACCATCAGGTATACTGATTGGCTTTCCCCAGGTACTGCCCTTGTCATTGACCATCAGATAACCTGTTAACTGGCTTTTCCCAGGTACTGTCCTCCAGTAGATGACTTCGTCATAGACCATCAGGTCGTCTGTTACCTGGCTTAACCAAGTGCTGCCCTTCAGCAGCGAATAAAGTCATATACCATCATATCTTCTGTTACCCGCTTTCCTTAAACCCTGCCCTCCAGCAGACATAACCTTGCGCAGGCCATCAGGTCTTGTTCTGTCTGTTCCCCCCGTACTCCCATGTATCCCCCTAGGCTACACAGTTCCGTGCGTGGCTGTAAGGGTGGTAGAGCATATGCAGGTTAGAGGCGGAACCAGCACGGGTTTAGTGACGTGGCATACCACCCCGCGTGTTGTATAACCCTGGCTAGCCACCTTCTCCCGATCTGTATCGATTCGCAGGGCTTTGGTTGGTTGGTTGAGGTAGATCAGATTTTCCCTCCACGCTCTTTAATGTCCAGTCTCGAACATTACGTATATGGCGGGTTAGGGTGTGTGTGTGTGTGTGTGTGTGTGTGTGTGTGTGTGTGTGTAGCCACTGCGTGTATTACCGTGGAGGTGTAGGAGGGTCGTGATTGGAAGGGAGAAGGGTAGAGAGGGGTCGGGAGAAGGTGTAGGGGGAAGGAGCTTGAAGGGGAAGGGAGGGAAAGGAGGGGGTGATGAATGATGTGTAGCCACCGTAGCCCGCCTGGGCTGCGGGGGCCTGTGACGTAACGCGGCCCTGTTGCCAGATGCACCGCTTTGTTTTGGCTCTGGCCTTTGTGCCGACTTTCAGGGAGACTAGTGTGCCCCTCCAGCCCGTCCAAGCTTCGGGGCTGCGACGGTGCCATTGTACTCTCAATCCGAGGTTGCGACCTGGTGGCCGCTTGAACCTCTCTTCTTCAGCATTGTGTCACTGCGACACTTTGGGGTGTGTTCAGCGTCAGGTCATCATACCTTGTGGGCTAGGCTGTTGTGGCTCTAGTGATTGGTTCCGAAGCGAACTCATACAGGGCGTCTTGGAGAATATTAATCTTTATAGGTGGCCCTTGATGCTGGTCTTGTGTATTGATATCGTAATCACTATTTTTTTTCCTCTCTCTAACCTTTTAGTAAATCTTGATACATGTTTTTTTTGTTCGTATGGATCTCTCGTCTTCTTAAATGTAATAAATGGAATCCTGTAAAGCTCTTCCTATTTTTTTTTGATTGGTTCTGAACGTAATGTTTTTACTCGGATCTTGGAGGGCGTGTCGTGTTACGGGACTGATATATACTTGGCGACGTGTTTGAGAGCACGTTGAGAAGAACTTCATTTTCGTACGATTGTACCGCTTTGGGGCACGGGAGCATGACCTGTATTGCGATGTTAGGCGCATGGTAGTGCTTTAAGGTCCTCATCGTCGTGGTCGAGGGCTGTACCGTCGTGGTCGAGGGCTGCACCGTCGTGGTCAAGGGCTGTACCGTCGTGGTCGAGGGCTGTACCGTCGTGGTCGAGGGCTGTACCGTCGTGGTCGAGGGCTGTACCTTTGTGGTCGAGGGCTGTACCTTTGTGGTCGAGGGCTGAACCGTCGTGGTCGAGGGCTGTACCTTTGTGGTCGAGGGCTGTACCTTTGTGGTCGAGGGCTGTACCTTTGTGGTCGAGGGCTGAACCGTCGTGGTCGAGGGCTGTACCGTCGTGGTCGAGGGCTGTACCTTCGTGGTCGAGGGCTGTAGGGTCGTGGTCGAGGGCTGTACCTTCGTGGTCATTGACTGTACCGTGTTGTTCGAGGTCCCTCACAGTTTGTAGAGGGAGGTACAGTTAACAAGCTTCGAGTGCCCTGGTCATGTACCTACACAGTGAACCAGACCAGACAGGCTGTGGGGAGGCTTATGTGGTGGACCTGAGGGCTCCGGCTGCTTCCAACAGCTTGCTCGACCACCGACGACCCAACCAAGCAGCCTGGGCTGGTGGGGGTTGAAGACTCCCTCCCTCCCCACCATCAGTAAACCTTCACCAGGTGTTCACGAGCAGCAGGACAGTGAAACAGCTGGGGGAGGGGGCTGGTGTGGTGTAGCGAGAGAGAGACAGACAGGTTTTGGGTTGGGTTACAGCATGACCAGCCGGATGGAGGCATTCCCCACTCCACGTAAAGTCAGTCTCTCTCTCTCTCTCTCTCTCTCTCTCTCTCTCTCTCTCTCTCTCTCTCTCTCTCTCTCTCTCTCTCTCTCTCCGGAAACCCATGATAAGTGTCGAGTTAAATCCTCTCTCTCTCTCTCTCTCTCTCTCTCTCTCTCTCTCTCTCTCTCTCTCTCTCTGCTGCAGCTGTTTGTGACGAGCGTCTGCTCCACAGGACGAAGACACTGGTACAGAATTGTCTCGTGCACCTTTGTCCTATAGCTCCATCTTTGTGTGTGTGTGTGGGGAGACGTTCTTAACAGTAAAACGCAGGAGTGAATACATGATTGGAGGAGCTCCATACTTTGCGTCATGTGCACGCAAGCTTTAGACTTTGTCTATTCGAGACTTTCGGTGCAAGCAGGGTGCATGATCCTGCATATTGATGAGGGGAAACTGAATTTTTTATGCTGTATGATAACACGCTTGATTATACATCGCTGGTTTCATGGTGTAGCCGAATGCACAGCAATACGTTATGTTGATCTGTGTACGTCAACTGGACATTGTGATGATGTCACTTATGTAAACCACCTCCCGTTTGATTTTGTTTACAAACAGTCCGATCTCAAGAGCCTGAACTAGCTCTCAATGCTAGATGGGTCTGGGACCAAGCTGGCAGCAGCCCCTTCTCTGCATCCTTGCTCATCATAGTTCTTGGGAACTTAATGAGTTTCGTCTGTGACTCGTTTATATAGATTGATATTTTCTTGTTTTGTGAGTGGAATGGGTTGGAAACGGTTAATGATTATTGGCTGACAAGGGCGATAGGGAAAGCTGTTAATGGCCACACACACACACACACACACACACACACACACACACACACACAAAAGAAAAAACTGTTTTGAATGCGCCAATTTTATGGTATTGAACAGCCTCGAAGGTGGAATTGAAATCACTTCAGAATCGTCAGAACGCTGGTTCACTTTGGCCCATAGAACAAAAAGAACATCATGCAGTAAAGGTATAGATACATGTATAAGACCGTCTTACAACCATTTGGGTTGTAGCGAGATGTGAGAATATTTATTTTAATTTTAACTCGGGGTTTCGAGAGATGGGAGGGAGCTGGACAGATAAACTGTTTCTTCGCCTCAAAGTATAACAGGAAGAGATAAGAGAGGTAACGAGATAGCTGCCACTGATAATCGTATCTCTGACGCTCGATAAAACACCGACAACCAAGCCTGCGATAGACATTTGTTGATCAAGCCTCAATAGACTGTTTAAGACTCGTCGGCTCGAACTGTTGTGTGTGTGTGTGTGGTAGTAAGAGGGCCTCGGAAGTCATTGTCAGGTAGTTAAAGGCGGCGGAGGAGGAGGAAGACCCACTTAAAAGGCCAAGAATAGGGAGGTGAAAGATAGCATCGGTGTTATTATAGGGAGAGGAGGAGGAGGAGGAGGTCTATAGGGGGAGGCGGATATCCTGTGTTGGTTGATGATGGCCTGGCTTCGAAGTGGAGGGGGGTTCCTCGAAGCGAAGCAGCTCTTGTGTCGACGGGTGGCAATACTCTCTACGCTGGAGGAAGGAGTGAGTAATTACCTAAGACAAGTTCCGTGAAGGTAATGAGACCTGATGATTGCAGTAATTTCATCACTTGGTGAAATTACTAGTATTTTCTAATTACTGCTTTAAATACGTACGTGTTCCGTTAGGGAGTGGGAGGGGGCATATAATTATATTTTATGGATGGCTCACGAAAGTCTTTTTGGATTCATTCTCGTCCTTACGTACGTACTTTACATATGCGCCTTTTGTTTTTCAGGGGCTATTCTGTATCCCCCACCACACTCAACCCTGTCACCACGCTCCCTTGGTAAGAAGGGCCTGGTCCACAGCTCGAGGTGTTTGATTCTCTCTCTCTCTCTCTCTCTCTCTCTCTCTCTCTCTCTCTCTCTCTCTCTCTCTCTCTCACCACTTAAAAAAAAAAGCACGTAATTTGTATGACACTTTCTTCTTAACCAGGATTTCTCCGCGGGAGGGAGCGTTACGTATTATACTTTGCCCTTTGGCAAAATGTCGACGTAATTTTCCTCCCCTTCCCTCTCCCTCTCATTCCCCAAGTTAGGTCTACAACTGCTCACAGAGTCTTTTGTGTCGGTCGCACCACTGATCGCGCGGCACTGTCAATCATGCTATCTCGTGGTGGTGAGAAAAGCGGTGTAACAGTGACTGAATTAAGAGAGTAGGGAGAGGAAAGTGTATGATAGAGGAGGGAAGAATTGAGAGAGAGAGAGAGAGAGAGAGAGAGAGAGAGAGAGAGAGAGAGACTTAGGGAGTGTGTGTGTGTGTTTGTGTGTGTGTGTGGAGAGTGAGAGGCGGTCGACGGAGCCTTGGAGGAAGCAGAGGTGTGTGTGTGTGTGTGTGTGAGCGAGTGCAAGTCACAGGTATTAGTCGAGCATTAGCGCAACCAACTAGGGCGGACGCTGAGGTTTGCAAGACCGTGTGGCGAACACACTAGCTGGCTCATGCTTGACGTGGCCTCCAAGAGCCTGAATGAGAAGAGGAAAGACAGCACGGAAGTCTTTCCCCCGAGAGAGCTGGTGTTGGCGGTGGTGGCACAGATCAAGAGGTGCTGGTGGTGGGTTGAGGAGGTGGGGCGGCGAGAGGGTCGGTCGGTGGCCGTACCGAATCCAAGGCTGAAAAATCGCATTTCATTAATTCATTAGGTATACTTCAAGTTCCCTTTTGAAATACGGGCCATATAATTACCATTTTAGGGCCGTGGGCTACTTAATTATTCGTAATGGTTGAGGGGGGGGGGTCTAGCCGTGTGTAGAAAATGTAAGAGACGTCTCTATTTACCAGACACTACGCTAAGTAGAATAGTTCCTTGAGTTAACTTGATTTTGCTATGGAACGTGTTTACTCTTTTTTTTTATTCGAACTCGTAAAATATCTATCTGTAAGATGCAGAGTCTATCGCTTGAAAGTGACGGGGAAGTTGTTTTTGATATTTTGGGTTCTACACCTTGGCAGGTTAGCGACAGCACCTCGCTGTGGAGTAACCAAAGCTGGACCTGTTATAATACAGGTGGCTTCGTCCGCGTTTCACACCAACTGAAAGAACAATTTGTAAGTTCTCTTTCTTTTTTGGGAGTCTCCACCAGCTTCTCGTGCCCCTAATGTCGGTAGCTGTAATCTATTCAAGCCAGGGTGGGTAGTGATTTCAATTTTGTGACTGCTTGAATTGTATTTCCACTCGCTCTGTCGTACATGAGCTGACGGGAGTCGAGGACTACGTGCTTTGTCGAAGGTACACGATACCAGGAAAAACCCTCCAGTCACCGTGGTTGATAGCACGTTTTGCCCCGTGACAAGGCCTCAGTAACCGTAAAGGAGCAATAACGGAACAAATATCTTTTTGAGTGTTCCTCTTCCGTGCTCCCACTCCTGTGGTGCGCTGGTGGCGCTCCGGCGGAGGTGGTAGGAACAGTGCTGTGTTAGAATATGTATCGAAGGCTATTATATTCTCGGCGGTAGTCAGGTATAGCCTGATCCCTGCCTGGGTCTAAAGACGTAAGCTTTGTTCGTCGTGGAAGAACGCAACTGCTTTAGTCTTAGACCATGGTGGGAGTGTAGGGTAGGTTAGAAGACCGAAACCATCGTAAGGTATACGTAAGGTAAGGTAAGGTCCCTGACCCAGCTGTGTGGGGGGTAGAAGACCTCCCAAACCATCGTAAGGTATACGTAAGGTAAGGTCCCACACCCAGCTGTGGAGGGCAGAAGACCTCCCAAACCATCGTAAGGTATACGTAAGGTAAGGTAAGGTCCCTGACCCAGCTGTGGGGGGTAGAAGACCTCCTAAACCATCGTAAGGTATATGTAAGGTAAGGTAAGGTCCCAGACCCAGCTGAGGAGGGTAAAGGCCTCCAAAACCATCGCAAGGTTACGTAAGGTCCCAGACCCAGCTGTGGAGGGTAGAAGACCTCCCAAACCATCGTAAGGTATACGTAAGGGAAGGTAAGGTCCCAGACCCAGCTGTGGAGGGTAAAGGCCTCCGAAACCATCGCAAGGTTACGTAAGGTCCCAGACCCAGCTGTGGAGGGTAGAAGACCTCCGAAACCATCGTAAGGTTAGGTAAGGTCCCAGACCCCGCTCTGGAGGGTAGAAGACCCCCAGAACCATCGTGGCGTGTGCACTATGAGACAAAAAAAAAAAAAGATATAAACAAAATGGTGTTATGTTCCTAGTTTGTTGCTACGCGAATTCCTTGTTGGCAGGCAGGATAGATATAGATATCCATGATATCCAGTTATCTATATTTTTTTTCATCTTCAAAACGAAGAAAGACCATTGCCAAGGAAGTCTCACTGTGAATGGGTTGGGCTGCCACCTCGTTGAACACCCTCATCGTCCTCTTGCCACTGTATGATATAATGGGGTTTCAGATGGTTCGTGATGGGTATTGGTTTAGCTTTAGATGGTTCGTGATGGGTATTGGTTTAGCTTGAGATGGTTCGTGATGGTTTTTGGTTTAGCTTTGAGATTTGGGGATGGTTGTTCGTTTAGCTTTTGAGTTTTGGGAATGGTTGTTGGTTTAGCTTTAGCCTGGTGATGGTTATTGGTTTAGCTTTAGATGGTTGGTGATGGTTATTGGTTTTAGCTTTAGATTGGTGGTGATGGTTATTGCTTTAGCTTTGGGCTTGTGACTGCTGGTGGTGTGGTGGCGGTTATTGATTTAAGCTTAATTTAGCTTCCCTGGTAGTAGTAGAGCGTGTGGCAGTAGCTGTCGCTGTAGGCTTGATAGAAGGCCACATTGACGGAACACATTGTCGGTTCTATAAGAAAGAACACGACACAAATATGGCACGTTTGAGGGAAGGCTGGATTGAACACACGACCCCCCCATCAACCTTTGGCAAGTGGTGTCGCGAAGGCGAAACGCCTTCACGTCTTCCACTTGGAATCGAACCCGTGTGTGTGTGTGTGTGTGTGTGTGTGTGTGTTATGTAAAGCTTACGTCATGCAATGCATAATGCGTCATCAGACTGGTTAAGGGCCGGCAACAGGCTGTGGACTCGTTAAAGGGGGGGGATGGTAAACATGATTATTCGCTGTTAAAAATAGACACCGTAATCATCTTGACACGTAAAAGTGTTGGATGATTTTTATGTTTACGTGGTAATGATTCTCGCTGGCAGTTTAAGTGAAAGGTTCAGGGTTTGTAATTAATATGGGAAGGCTATGTAGTCTGTTTAATTATGAAGCCAGGAGGTCTGATAACTCGTTTGGTTTTGTCGCCGTGCAGTTTAGCCTTGTTTTACTTACAAGGGGATAAGAAGGGGAGTGGTGGCGCTCTGAGGGTCGAAAATCGTGGTGTTAAAACCTGTATTTTCTTCCCGTGGGAAGAAGGAGGTATTGTTCGCCTTTTGTCATAAGTTGCTTATTACACCCGCTCGTTAGGAAGGTGCAAGAAGTGGCTAGTCTGCTGTTAAAAGCTCCGTTGTGTTTTGTGTTCCCTCGTATAAAACCTTAATGTTTTTAAGTCTTGATTAGATTTTCCTTTTTAAGTAGTAGTTTAGGTAAATTTTCTTTATTTTCTGTAGTTTTTTTTTTGTAACGTTTTGGTCTTGTGGATTTGTACTGCCATAAGTGGATTTGTACCGTCATGAATTCAACGAGTCGCGCTTATGTATTTGGAGATGCGTTAATGTCACAGTAATTGTCATGTCTTGCCCCGTTACCTTCTCGGCCGCTGACGTGTTACAAAGTGTTACTAGGGACTTATCAGCTTGGCCTTGGTAAGACAAGGCTTTATACCTTCCGTTACCAAGCCGCTGAGCTGTTACAGATTGTTACCTTGGACGTAACTTAGTGGGGAAGACGAGGTTGGTGTTACATCCTGGCCCGTTACACGAGTGAAAGTCTGAGTCAAGGTCACAAGCCTAGTGTGACTACAGTCTTACCTCAGTGACGTGTTCTGAGAGGTAGCTTCGCCGTTACCCGCCCACGTAACGCTCCCAGACGTAACGTAAATGGCTAATGTATAAAGTAAGATTCCTGGGGCTGAAACGACGCTCGTATGCGTAACGTAGGTTGATGTATACATACGTATGCATAAGTATGAAGTATCCTGTGTGTATGATGTATCCTGCTACTGGACGGGGGATCTAGGGCTGAAATGGAAAGTGTGGTGTTACTGTAGTGGTCCCTCCCATGTATAGACGATAGGTCGTGGACCACGAAGGTTGGTCTGTGGTCTGTAGTGACGACAGGTCGTGGACCACAAGGGTGGTCCGTGGTTTGTAGTGACATGTGGATTACAAGGGGTGGTCTGTAGTGACGACAGGTCGTGGATCGCGTGGATGGTCCTTGTCCTGGTACGACGACAGGTCATGAGCCACAGGGACGACAGGTCGTGGATCATTAGCGTCCTCCTCCTCCTCCTCCAAAACACTTTTTTAAGACGACAGGTCGCGGAGGGGTAACATGTGGTGGGAGAGGATGTAGTAGGGAGTGTTCCGTCGAGCCAGCGACACGACAGGTCGTTCGTTGGCCGTCGTGTGGAGCCACGCTGCCGGAAGGAAACGAGTGGTGGTCGTGTAGGTTAAGGGGGGGGGACGCGACGCGCGCGCGACTAATTGGCTTCCTCCCTGCCTGTTACGCCGCTGGAAGAGCCGTTGAAAAAAACGACCGTTTTTGTCGTCTCTCTCTCTCTCTCTCTCTCTCTCTCTCTCTCTCTGTCTCTCTCTCTCTGTCTCTCTCTCTCTGTCTCTCTCTCTCTCTCTGTCTCTCTCTCTCTCTCTCTCTCTCTCTCTGTCTCTCTCTCTCTCTCTCTGTCTCTCTCTCTCTCTCTCTCTCTCTCTCTCTCTCTCTCTCTCTCTCTCTCTCGTGGTGGAAGCCGAGTTCATTGTTCCGTTTTAAATTTGATTTTTTTTCTCCTAATATGATCCTGGTAACACTAGGGGGTATAGTTTTTTTTTTTTTTTTTCAGGAAATGGGTTTGGTTTTTATACTAATTTAGTCAATTCCCTCGACTGCTATTAATGACATGGGGGTACCGATTTGTGGTGTGTTCGTATCCAGGATGATTAATTAGAATTAAGATAATCTTTCGTTGTATTAACGAATTTATATAGGGGATAGGGGATTAAGAATACTTCCCACGTATTCCCTGCGTGTCGTAGAAGGCGACTGAAAGGGGAGGGAGCGGGGGGCTGGAAATCCTCCCCTCTCATTTTTTTTTTTAATTTTCCAAAAGGAGGAACAGAGGGGGCCAGGTGAGGATATTCCAAAAAAGGCCCAGTCCTCTGTTCCTAACGCTACCTCGCTATCGCGGGAAATGGCGAATAGTTTGAAAGAAAAAAAAAAAAAAAAAAATATATATATATATATATATATATATATATATATATATATATATATATATAATTTTTGGAAGAAAATTGAAATGGTTCATTGTCAAGTTCCCAAAAAGTCCATTTATGTGATTACGAATTTACAGTAGTATTTTAACGACTATTTTCCCCATCTTTCTTTCATACTTGTTCGCCGTTTCCCTCGTTGGCGTGGTAGCGCCGGGGAACAGACGAAGAAATGATATGGCCTCGTTCGCAAACACGTTCATCTCCTGTTGTACGTAGCTCCCGACACGCGTGACGAGAATGGTATTTCCCAGGGCTAACAGTGGGTGGTTGGGTCGTTAGCAGAGGATGACTGATGCTTCTGGTGCCTGTAATTAAGGCAATTACACGCTTATGTTTTTCTTTCCCCATGACGCAGTGGTTAACGTTCAACTTATCTTTTATAGGTGGGGGAAGGGGGGGATGTGTGTGTGTGTGTGTGTGTGTGTGTGTGTGTGTGTGCGCGCGCGCGCGCCACGGTTGGGATGTTGGGGGGGGGGGGGGTGTTCTCTCTATTCTTTATGTTCAAGTGGACTTGGAAGGTGGGGTCTGGCCTTCATGTTCAAGTGGACTTGGAGGGTGGGGTCTGGCCTTTGTGTTCAAGTGAACTTCGATGGGTGGGGGGTGGTTCTCTGGCCTCCTTCTTCAAGTGAACTTGGAGAGTGGGTTCTGGCCTCGCGTGTTCAAGTGAATTTGGAGGGTGGGGTCTGGCCTTCGTGTTCAAGTGAACTTCGATTTTTTTTTTTGGGGGGGGGGAAGGGTGGGGTTTTGGGGTGTTCTCTGGCCTTCGTGTTCAAGTGAACATGACGAATTACGGGAGGAGGAGGGAGGAGGGGGGACCGAACCTTGGCGTTCATGGTCAAGTGAACTTGAAACTTGGTGAGCCATGGCTTCCATTGCTCGGCCTGGAGGACCGCCTTGAACTTGGGTGACTCCTGGCCTTCCTTAAGGTCAAGTGAACCTGATGAACTTTAGCGGCAGCTTTGGCGTCCATGTGTGAATTGAACTTCATGGACGTATTAAAAGACGCCCCCCCCCCCCCCCTCCAACTAGCTGGACCACTTCTTTCACCTTACGTTGATCTTCCCTTGCACTCTGTCTGTCTGTCTGTCTGTCTCTCTCTCTCTCTCTCTCTCTCTCTCTCTCTCTCTCTCTCTCTCTCTTTCTCTCTGACTCCAGGTCTCGTTCATCGAAGCCATGTCAGGCGATGGAAGAAACGACACTTTATAATTCCCTCTCTCACACACACTATTACACCTGTCGTTTATTATCGTCCACCTTTTTCAGATTTCAGACACGGGGGGTGTGTAAACTACCATCGCGTGTTTTCCCTTGGAAGACCAGTACAGGTGGAACCAGCCAACGAAGTCATACCCGTCGTGGTGGATGCGTAATTAATGAGCGCAGGAGTGTGGCCCTCTCCTGCTGCTGCTCCTCCTCCTGCTTCTCCTTCTCCTCTCCTCCTCCTCCTCCTCCTGCTTGCTTTAATTTCAGCCTATCCACGGCACCTTGGCTTCTCCCCTGGCGTGTGTTCACAGTACCTCGGGTTCAGAGGGTTGAAACCTTTTGAGATGGTTTCTGATGTTGACAGAAAAAAATGAGATTAGAACTATATTTTTTTGTGGGATTGAGTAACTGGAATATGACGTATTATTATGATGGGGTTTATCACAACCGGGTTGTGTTTGTGGTTGGGTGGTGAGTGGGTAGGGGGGATAGGTGTGTGTGTATGTGTGGGTGGGGGATAGGTTTGTGTGTGTGTGTGGGTGGGTGGGGGATAGATGTGTGTGGGTGTGGGTGGGTGTAGGTGGATGAGTGGGAGGGGGAGTTGCGAATTTTGTTTAAGAAATAGTAGCAAGTGAAAAACACCCTCGTCTGGCTGGGTCATCATGGTGGTAGTGGTGGAGGTTGTGGTGGTAGATTGTGGTGGTGGTGGTGGGTGGTAGTGAAGACGCTCTTGGATACGCAAACACACTCTCGGGGAAGGACCAAGCAAGCACAACGGGGGTTCGTATCCACCTGTGGCTGTGATGAGTGCTCTGTGACGGACCACCACCACCACAGCGAGGGACATCTACCACCTCCTCCTCGTCTCGACTCGTCTGCCACACATCCTACCACCGCACTTGCACCCCTCGCCTGAGAGAGAGAGAGAGAGAGAGAGAGAGAGAGAGAGAGAGAGAGAGAGAGAGAGAGAGAGAGAGAATCCTAAAAACCTTTTCTATTAAACGCTGTACAATGTTTACTGACATAGATTGGTCTTCACAGTCTGTTATATTTTTTTTTCACTTCATGCTGAAAAAAAAAGGGGGGGGGGGGAAAGTTGCGTATATCTACGTGTGGCGTTGTTTTTGGCCTGGCTTTTTTAACCAGGAGTCGAGAAATATAATGGACGATGTGTTTAGATTCCTCTTCCTTTTTTTCCCTCTTTTTTTCTCTTTTTCCCTCTTTTCTCTTTTTGCCCTCTTTTTTTCTCTTTTTCCCTCTTTTTCCTCTTTTTTTCCCTTTTGTTCTTTTTACTGGTTTTTATCGTGCGAGTCTCCGGTAACCCCTTTGAGATTTCCATGGGAAATTCGACACTCCCTTTGGTGTTTAGGCTAGCATTTTAGACAGTTTGGTTGCTTTTTTTTTTCCCCGTTACGTAACGAAAATGGAGTAAGGGGAAGGGTATTCCTGTTACGAAAGGAAAATGGGACGATCCCATTCTCTCTAATGGGGTACATTTTTATATATATGTATTCATATGTATTTCGTAGAAGAGGGATATACATTTTACGGTAGAGCGGTGGTGGCTGGGTGATACGATCACTTTACATTTTACGCCACCTAACAATGTCGAGACATATTCACCCCCGTTGTAACGTGTACTTTTCATACAGTGAGCTACTCCTCCTCGTAATATTCTCGGGGGGTCTCCAGGTTTTTTCTTTTCTCGGGTGGTGGCAACATGTCCACGATTTGGAAAAGTATTTCGGATGATTATTAGATGATTTAGGTCTATGGATTTATACACTGGGACGATTTGTTTATATTTTCTTCGTCTTTTGCTTGTCTAAGTCTATGGATTTATTCACTGGGACGATTTGTTTATATTTTCTTCGTCTTTTGCATGTGTCATTTCAGTTTCCCGAGTTAATTTGTTGCTTTTGATATCGGGAAAGCACATCCCACGTAATGTCATTTAGCCTAACACAGCAATTTGTATGTGGTTGGTTTTTTTTAGACTAAGATCGGTATTCCTTTTAATGTATTATATGATTACGAAAACGCCAGGGGAAAAAAAAAAGCTGATTTATTCATTTTTTCCCAAGAAGGCCGGATAGTGAAGGGCCCTTAGTGAAGGGCCCTTACTGAAGGGCAGAGTTGCAAGGGCAAGTCTACACTTCCTGCCCCTTGATAGTGGGAAGACCCAAGTACCAGGCAGGGGTCAGGGGGCGCGGCGAGCCTTCAGTCCCCGCGCCTCCGGAAATGATGGCATATCGTGGAGTGGCCATGATAGTAGGCGTCGAGTGTACTAGTGTGGTGGATGTGGGCGAAGACGTGTTCGTGTGGGCGAAGGGTTTCCGGTTGGTCATTGCCGGACGTGAAATCGGTTCGAATCTTAACATTTCTCGCCTTGCGTATATATTTTGTGATGGTGTAGGAAGCCTTCTACCCCCTCATTTAAGACCGGATCTTTACCTTACATGTACTTTCTGATGGTTTTTAATAGCCCCCCTTAGCTGGGTATGGGACCTTGCCTTACTTATACCTTACGATGGATCTAAGGTCGTCTTATCACCATAGCTGATTGTCAACAACAAATGTTGCTTTACGAGAATGGATGTCCACAATAAACACAGTGAGCTTTAGAATTGGATACTGTGTTGCCGGCCGATTAAATCGCTGTTTAAACCCGTACTGTCGTTCTCTCGTGGGATTAAAAATTGTTCCAGTCTTGTCATTTTAGGTCTCGCTGAATTCACAACTTGTTAGAAGTCAACTTTATAAGTGGTATATTATACTCTAGTTCACATGTACTCTCTCGTTCATCCTATTTATTCCGTGCGCGTTGTATTGACTCATGGTGTCCGTGGGTGGCGCTAATGCCATTCAAGCTGGTTAATTCTCACGTCGCTCCTTCCGTGCCTCTTGGGCTGTGAGGGTGGGTGAGATCAGACATGGCGACGGAGACCCAGACCTGTCGTGAGGTGTCGGCCAATATCCGGCAAGACCAGTGCGTCACGACGGCTGGTTACGTGGGGGGGGACTGAGGGTTACTGCTGCTGCTACTGCTCTCTCTCAAGCTCACCCAGATGTTCCTTGGCCCTCACTTGCCTCCGGTTGGGTCACACACTTAAGTTGAGGAGGGAGGGGAGAGTTTTTCTTCGTCCCGCAAGGCACCCGCCTCCCTGTGGGTTCTCTTGCCTGTCGTATGGTACCAGTGCTTTCTGAGGGCGTTACTGTTGGTGTGATAGTTGTGAAGAAAGTATGTGCTTTTTTTTTTTTTTTTGAGTATGTCCACACAGATCCCCGCTAGAAATGGCACCATACTGTATTGCCAGCAGTCATATCAAGGTTTCGTATTTAGTGGATGACTGTATGAAAGCCTGTGTGGTGACGTAATGAATGCTGCGTCCCCTGGGTTGTGACAGAAACCCTTTGTGACCTCTGTAATCCTTTTGCGCTACCAACTCGCTGGATGAGCATGGGGTACACACTGCAAAAACCAGCGTCTAAAAATCAAAATCTTCGTACTTAGATCTGCCTTTGATTCGGGGAGGTGTGCCTTATGCACCGGAGATAATGGTGTTATGTGGAGTTTCCTACCCAAGAGTCGATTATGTGGAGGAATAGACAGGGTAATATGGATACAAAATCTCTTGAACAAAGCTGGTATGACCCTTGAGCACGACGACACGATCCTTGGCCACGGGGGCACGACCCTTGACCACGACGCGGGATGATCCTCAGATATGCTAGCGTGGCATAGAGACTCGATCCTTACAAAGGGTCATTTCGAAGGCCTGACCAAAGGTAGTAACCACCGTCGCACGCAAGGGGTCGCCACCGTCGCACGCAAGGGATCGCCCCCGTCGCACGCAAGGGGTCGCCACCGTCGCACGCAAGGGGTCGTAACCTGTCGTACTTGAGAGTTGTTTCGAGTTGCTTCAACTGCCTCGTTTAAACATCGTCATGGCTCTCGTGTTGGCAGGCTGAGTGGGCGACCTGTTGTTGTTATCAAGCGATTCCCCGGAACTGTGTGAATCACATACACCGAGGCTACTCAGGTGGCGAACGAGGGTACGTAGTCGGCATTTCCTGACTGGGTCTGGCTGTGTGTGTGTGTGTGTGTGTGTGTGTGTGTGTGTGTGTGTGTGTGTGTAGGAGGAGGAGGCAGGCAGGCAGGAGCCGGAGCTTGATGGTGTGTGTGTGTGTGAGGAGTCAGGAGCCGGGGTATGCTGGTGGCATAACGCGCCCTCCCTCATGTATATTGTGGAACACATCCGCTCCTTCGGTGGATTGTGGTTGGAGTGGTGGAGGAGGAGGAGGTAGTGTCTGTCGATCTAGTCTTATGATAGTCGATAATAATGATAGTAATAATGATAGACAATAGTAATGATAGTTATGATAAGTTGGGGCTTTTAACGAGTGCCTGGGTACGTTGCCCCGGGTTGACCATGCTTGGGGCCGTGCCCCTGCCTTTGCTTGTGGCTGGCTTCGCTTGTGAGTCTATGACCTTCGTAAGTTCCCCCCTTTGCGCTACCAGTCCCCGGCGGCTTTTTATGTAAACGGCGGCGACCTTTTGAAGGTCGTGGCCACCTTATAAAGTTAACCCCGTCGTGCACCAACCACCTTTGGCCATCCCTTGGCTGTGCTTTGCTTGTCAGAGTTTTACAGCCACGACGACATGTCTGGAGGCAAACAAGGCATTATTTGCTTGTTGAGGAATGTTGTCTGGGTGATTCATCCCCCAGATTCTGGGTGGTTGAGGCTGGGTGGGTTGATGAGACTGGTCGATCCTGGTTGATGGCATGTAATCAACGCGGAAGCGGCGCTTCGACTCCTTTTTTGTGTGTGTGTGCTACAGCTGTTCGAGGTCCCGTGGCATCCCCTCCCCCCCTTTCAGCAGGTTTATCTGCTAACCATTCCATGTGTCTGCAACAGATAGTGGTTTAATCACATGTACAAGGCGTTGCGAAGTTTGCAGTTTTCGAAGTGATGGGTTCTTGGTCTTTTTCGAAGTGATGGGTTCTTGGTCTTTTTCGAAGTGATGGGTTCTTGTCTTTTTCGAAGTGATGATGGGTTCTTGTCTTTTTCGAAGTGATGATGGGTTATTCGTCTTTTTCGAAGTGATGATGAGTTCTTCGTCTTTTTCGAAGTAATGTGTTCTTAGTCTTTTACGAAGTGATGATGGGTTCTTAGTCTTTTTCGAAGTGATGGGCTCTTAGTTTTTTCGAAGTAATGGGTTTTTAGTCTTTTACGGAGTGATGGGTTCTTGTCTTTCTCGAAGTGATGATGGGTTCTTCGTCTTTCTCGAAGTGATGATGGGTTCTTCGTCTTTCTCGAAGTGATGATGGGTTCTTAGTCTTTTTCGAAGTGATGATGGGTCTTCGTCTTTCTCGAAGTGATGATGGGTTCTTAGTCTTTTTCGAAGTGATGGGTCTTCGTCTTTTTCGAAGTGATGATGGGTTCTTCGTCTTTTTCGAAGTGATGATGGGTTCTTAAGTCTTTTACGAAGTGGTGGGTTCTTGTCCCTTTCGAAGTGATGGGTAGGCCTAGATGACCAGGCTGTGAAAATTAATTTCCTCCCATGGGAATAGAGAGGCCCAACAGGACGTTATTGGCCAACGCGAAACCGGTTTCCCCCCCCAGGAGGAATTTGAAGGTTAGCTGCACCAAGTGGGAGGGTTCAAAAGAATCGGTTCTTAAGTATTGACCAAAAACCGGTTCCGAAAGAAGAAAGCTCAAGGCTTATTTTTTTTTTTTTACTTCCTCCCCTCCCTGTAGTGTTGACTAGGTATTATAGATACATATAATGGTTCCAAATAAGCATGATAGATGTCTGTAATGCTCCCAAATAGGCATTATAGATATCTATTAGGCTCCCAAATAGGCATTATAGATATGCTCCCAAATAGGCATTAAAGATATCTATTATGCTCCCAAATAAGCATGATAGATGTCTGTAATGCTCCCAAATAGGCATTATAGATATCTATAATGCTCCCAAATAGGCATTATAGATATCTGTAATGCTCCCAAATAGGCATTATAGATATCTGTAATGCTCCCAAATAGGCATTATAGATATCTATAATGCTCCCAAATAGGCATTATAGATATCTATAATGCTCCCAAATAGGCATTATAGATATCTATAATGCTCCCAAATAGGCATTATAGATATCTATAATGCTCCTTTTCCCCCACCTTCGTCTTAAGGGAGGAGACGTTAACAGTATTGTGGCGCGATTCGTGGTTTGTGAACGCAAGACACTCGTGAACTCTGGCAGAATTGGTTTTGGTAGTTGTAAACTGAGGGGAAACTGGAAAAACTTGGTGTAAACTGATAAAAACTTAGTGTAAACAGATGAGACTTCGTATAAACACTGTTGAAACGTAGTGTAAACCCGGATAAAACGCTGTAAACACTGATAAAACTTGGTGTAAACTCTAAAACTTGGTGTAAACAGATGAGACTTGGTATAAACACTGAAAACTTAGTGTAAACCCGGATAAAACGCTGTAAACACTGATAAAACTTGGTGTACTTATACCTTGTAAACGCAGATAAAACTTGATGTAAACTGGTGATGCCTTGATGTAAACACTGATAATACTTGGTGTGGAGAGAAACCATCTTTGGAGAACCTGTACTGTCTTGGTCTGTAATGGTGGTTGTGGGGGCTACCTACCTAGCTCCGGGAACATAAGATTGGATGATATATGAACCTCTGTGTTCGTCACATCTCCAGGGGGTAACATGAGTGACTCCCTTTTCTGAGAAGTTGTGTGAAAAACACGAGAGCGCTTGGATCATCCTGTTACCACTCTACTGATGGCCACCTGCGTCATCTGAATGACGTGCAAGAGCGCGAACATATTCCCAAGTGCATTTTCGTGTAATGATCACATCGTCAGAGAAGATGAGAGAGAGAGAGAGAGAGAGAGAGAGAGAGAGAGAGAGAGAGAGAGAGAGAGAGAGAGAGGAGACGTAGAACATTCAGTTGATAATTAAGGAAGAGACGTATCTAAGACGCCTTTGGTAAACAAGCGTTACCGGATGTTGTTGTTTGGAATGTTTTGTGTTGTGTTGTGTTCGGGTCTGATAATCATGGCTGTCATAAAATCTAGTGACAGGCATGATGCCAGACCCGAACACTACCACCATCCGGTAACGCTCGTTTACCAATGGCGTCTTAGACAAAGGCGTCGTAGCTACTTAAGTCTCTTTCTTAATTATCAACTGAAGGTCCTACGTCTTGTCTCTCTCTCTTATCTCCTCTGACGATGTGATTATTACTTGTATCGCAACTAACTGTTCCACGTCTTGTATCTGATTCTTGTTTCTTCCCAGACGATGTGATCATTACACGAAAGTGCACTTGGGATCTTCGTGTTTAATTTTCCTATAGTTTTATGCATATACTAGATTACGTGCACCACTGACCTGCAGTATATATATATATATATATATATATATATATATATATATATATATATATATATATATATATATATTCCTATGAGTCCACGGGGAAAATGAAACACGAAAAGTTCCCAAGTGCACTTTCGTGTAATAATCACATCATCAGGGGAGAGACAAGAGAGGAATTTAACAGTCAGTTGATATACATAGGAACATCTTGATCACGCGAAAAATTGTGATCCTTTCCAATATATCTATATCTATATATATATATATATATATATATATATATAACGTCGGTTTTTGATGGTGTATACGTGTTGGTTACGTGCGAGAGGTCGCGAGCTGCGTGAGAGAGTTTCCGAACGCTTTGGCTCCTTGGAATCGAATTATTAGGGGAAATAATAGTTTTGCTTGGTGCACCACACTGGATGTGCCGTATTGCTGTGTGACAGGTTTTAGGCTCCGTTACCTCCACGTACATTACATGTACTGGTATACTATGAAGTACATATTTAGTGGTATTTCCTGAAGTGCACATGTACTGGTATTCCCAGAAGTACATGACGTGGTATTCCCTGAAGTACATAACAAGCACTGGTCCTCCCTCAAGTACATAACATGTACAGCTATTGTCTGAAGTACATAACATGAACTGGTATGCTTTGTCGTTTATGCTGTAGGGATTATATAACATTAAGGCTTGTATACAACTGCTCGCGAGTTTATACAAGTATAACCTGCATAACCCATGTCGTAGCCTAGGATTATGTAACAATGGGTAAAGTGCAAGAGACGCATGCGTATATATATTTGTCTGAGGTAAAGGACTTGTGCTAAATGCCCTTCGAGGTTGAGTGCACGGTTTACATATGGTTAAGCTGTCCTTTTGACCCCAATCTGAATGGTAGGGGGGTCAGACACACGTTTGCCTTCGTATCTATACAGTCTTGCTGAACGGGTTCTGTTCATTACGTAAAGGCTTGTTCGTCGCATGCGATTGTAAGAGATCTCCCTCCTAGTTAGAGCGGTCAGTGCTCTCTAGTTGTGAAGGAATAAGATTTCCCATCTGACATGTGTTGTGGTTTAGCGTTGTAGGTAGCGATCCCGACCCACAGCAAGAGGAGGAGGAGGAGGAGGAGGTGTGACATGGCTGGAAAATTTAGCACGCTGAACGCTGGATTAACATGGATATGTTTACAACAGCTTAGGAGTGAGGGAGTTGCGGGGTTTGCCTTCTCTGTGCGTCAGAACGAACACACACACACACACACACACACACACACACACACACACACACACCTCCCTCCTTTCCCCTGGAGCGCACACCCTTCCTCCTACCTCCATTTCCCATCAGATGGTTGGTGTGTGGATTGCATCTGAGATTTCCCTCCCTCCTAGTGGAAGGGTATATATATATATATATATATATATATATATATATATATATATATATATATATCTTATGTACCAATGATCTTAACACCTAAAAAAAGAGATGCGTTTATTTTAAACTTACTCGATTTGAGGTTATGACTTAACCAACTTAACCACCCTGCGTAGTTGCCCCCCCCCCCGTTCGTTTTCCCCCTCCCTTCTCCTTCCCCTCTCGGCAACTTGCAAACTTGTTTAGCAGCCTGTTGCTTCTGTTGTGATCTGTTGTTGCTACGCTGGCCAACCCCATGCTGCTGGGATGATGAACAACGGGTGACTGTTGTAGTCATACGAAAATGGCAAAAAATGGCCTTCGTGGCCAAATTCGGAGACTCCTAAGTCAACTTTATATATATATATATATATATATATATATATATATATATATATATATATATATATATTTACACAAGTACAAACAATGATAGATTTGAATGATAGATTTAAATTATGAATCTGTAATGAGAATACAGGAATACAGACAGATGACCCAAGTCTGTATCCTGGGTTTCAGAAGAGCGTTGCCAGCCAGCCAGCAGGTGTCTCCTCCCCCTTCGCAACGTACTTATTCCCCAGAGAAATCGTATTGAAATGTGTTTACGAGTGCGAAGTAGATGCTTGGGAGTTTTATACTCTATTCTGTAAATGCGTGAGGGTAAAAAAAAGATATTCTATACCTTTTAGGTTATTAGATATCGATTTTTCTTTGTGTGTCTGTACTTTACACTCTGCCAATCTGAAACTATTCTTTTACTTTTCTAAGTGTGACAAGTAACTTGAAATAGACGCGAGGGGGGAAAGTCTGCAGTGTTGTGTAGTGGGAGTGTATTGCGTCTTGCTGTTTGATATATTTTACCTCACCAGATTTTTTTTTTCACTATCTGTCGTTACTCTAATCTCCTCCCTCAGTTTTCATATTCTTTCTCAGTCGAAGCTTGTAAGTGTGTGTGTGCGCGTGTGGAGCTGGTTGCTCCATTTGTTTATATAAAGATAATTTTAAAGTCTGCATTAAGGTACCACGTTGTATCTATGTTCCTAGATACAAGCTCTAGATTAATGTTGTACTTGACTAGCGAGGAGAGAGAGGTAGTTAGATTGGGTATATTAGAATTCGTCGCCCTTCTCTGCCCAGTGGGTGTTCTTGAAAGGTGTCAAATGTGTTTGGTAATCCAGGAGTTGTGGCGTGTGTGTATATGATTTCTGTATGATTAGGGTAGTCCAGCTCTGAAACCTTTTAAGACGAAATGTTGGATATTTGACCTTACCCGTTAACAAAGCAGGGTGCCTCTTAGGAGCTCCCGTTATCACAGGCTGTGATAAATTGTCACCACACGCGCGCGAAACGGAAGGGAATGAGTCGCATCGTCTGTCTGCCTCTGTGGCATTTTACTGTCCAGCGAGTTACGGTGTAATGATGATGAGGGCGATTCTTCTCCTGAAAAGCTGTTGGCTGATGGCACAGCAAAAGTTTAGGACCTACCCTCTGTGTGGAGACTGTCTCTCCCGAGCATCAAACGAGGTTTACCATGTTATTGGTAATTGATGAATGTGGCTTTTGGGTGATGGTGCATAAGGATATTCCATGCGTATAACTTGGTACCCGAGTGAGGTCCATTTAAGTGAAAGTATTTGTTCAGTTTACTGTTTTACACATTTGTAGTTTCCTTGGTTAAATATAACATTGTAAAACATGAAGACAAATCAGTCTTAAAAGTATGAATGCATGATGAGTGATATTGGGTGTATGTGTGTGAATAGGAGCTGCCAACCAGCAGGCCTAGTACTCCTCTTCTTTCCATCTTAGATTCTTTAGACAAGACTGTGTGTGTGTGTGTGTGTGTGTGTGTGTGTGAGATTCATGCTCCACGGATCGTATTATATGGGCTGGGTAGGCACGTTGAGCATTTAGTCCTATCATTTGCCCTAATATGTTCGTTGATCGTGGAAACACTCGGGGGAGACTGTGAAAGCAGTTAAGTGGAGTTAAATGAAATAATTGTCCTCATTATGAAGTAAGAGGAATATAAAGTAATGAAGCCAAGGGGGAAAAAATAAAGTTCTGGGCAACACACTTAAAAAAAGAAATAAAGCATTTAACTGTAGGTATATTAAAGAAAACAGCCCGAAGGGTATTACAGCTTGGTAGACGAAAATAGTGTGTGTGTGTGTGTGTGTGGGGTGTGTGTGCTGATGACTTCGTCAGGAGGAGGTGGTGGTGGGAGAAGGGGTGCTGCTGGGGCGGTGGCAGTCGTCTCCTTTGTGAGGGTGTTGCCCCTTGAATCAGAGGTGGCCTCTGCTCGCCTACGTTTCCATTATTCAAGGGGCAGTCTGACACCGGCCCTGCCCGATCCACCACCACCACACCACACCACACCAACACCCGTCTATTGCTGCTGCTGCTGTCCTTCTCTGTCCCACACCACCAACCCGGCTCTTCCCTCCCTCGTACACCGCCTCACTGTCGCTTGTCCTGTTCCTCCTCTACGTCGCATATGGCCCATTGTTCCCCTTGCCTCACCTCTTGGCCTCCTGCCTCGCCTCTTCCTATCCCCAGTTGACGCCTTAAAAAACCCCCCACCACCCTCTTCCCCCTGCTATCCATTTCCCTCCTCCTCCCATCTCCTTCCTTGTATTCCGTCCTGTTCCATCGCCTCGCCACGTCGCCCCTCCTCCTCCATCCTCCTCTTCCACAGCTCTGCGTCTGTACATTGTTAATCCTCTGGGGGGACTAAGGGGATCTTGATGTATTCTAAGCTCATGACTAATCTCGCATGACTTAATAAACCGAGAGAGAGAGAGAGAGAGAGAGAGAGAGAGAGAGAGAGAGAGAGAGAGAGAGAGAGAGAGAGAGAGAGAGACCAGTCACTAGGCCGGTGTTGGATAAGCTCCCGTCCCTGTGCAGTATGCTGACTTGGCGTTGATTAGCCGTATCACTTCAACCTCTCTTGAGCACGACGGTACGACCCCCTGAGCGTGTCGGGTAACGACGACCCTAAGGTCATGAAGGCGTCGTCTTTCGTGATCCGTGATGGCCAGGGTGAAGGTCACGACGTATACAGGCGGGAGGGCCGTACCTTCGTGCTTGTCCATTGTGCCGTCGTGCTCTGGAGGTAAATGTGCGACTGTGGTTAGTCGTTTCACTGTTCTCATGAGATTGTGTGTGTGTGTGTGTGTTCCTGAGGCCTTACCATCTGGACCTACACCGCGCGTCTGGCTCTTGCTTCCCATAGTTTGTGTGTGGAAAGCCAGCCACACGAGGATGGGTCATTATGACCGCTTTCCTTCGTCGAACAGCGGAACTGGAACTATTTTCGTCTTGTCCTTCGGTCTTCCTGTAATCGTTCGGCCTTATAAGGTCGACCTCCAGACGACCGAGGAGCTGAAATTAATTCATGTTTTGTGTGTTTTTGTATCTATTGCATGAGACAACCATGATTGATTATTATTTGATTCAATAAAAGTAGTGTGTCTTTGCTTGTGTTTGTGATAGACCATTAGGGTTCTTTTAATTAATTTAAGCCGCCAAAATTGATTAAAGACATTGGAATTATTGATTTTCTTTTGATTTTTCTTATTTTTTGATAATTCGTTATTCTCTTCCTTGACAGTTGAAACAAACCAACACACACCCACACAGGCAACACAATGGGTATCCGACACTCCAAGAAATCCCACGACATTCAGTCCAGCCCCAAGAAGAATGGCAACGCAGAAACGGAAGTGAAGATCAAGGAGCTCCCGGATGACGCCCCTGTCAAACTGGAGGAGGCGAAGCCCGTAGAGACCATTGAAGAGGTGGCTGAAAAAACCACGGCCCCCAACGGCGACGCCACAGCAGACCAAACGCAGCTCGAGGTAAGTACCCGCGTATGTGTGTGTGTGTGGGTGTACGTAAGGTAAAGGGTTGCCTATATGGGTGTAGTTTAGGGAGATTGTAGATGGTGTGTGTGTGTGTAGCGTCTTGCAGGCGGAGTGTAGCTAGGGGGCATGAGTGTAGGGTGAGGAGCTGGTAGAAGCTACTGTCCTGTACAGTTAGGGTGGGAAGGGAAGGGTGTGGCTATTGGTGTAGAAGGGGTAGCTACAGTGTAGAGAGGGGTAGTAGTTGACAGGGGCCTGTTGCTATGTAGATGGGTGTAGTTGGTGGAGGCATTTTGCTATGTATAAAGTAGGGTAATTGGTGGAGGCGTATTACTATTATCAATAGGTGGTATAATTGGTGGAGGCTCTTGTGTAGAGAGGGGGTAGTTGGTGGAAGCTGTTGTAGATAGGGGTAGAGTGGTGGAGGGCTTTTGCTTTTAGTGGGTAGTTTTGCTGGGGCTGTTTTGCTTGTAGACGGGTAGATGATAGGGGTGAAGGGTCAAGTAAATAGTAGTTGAAGGGTAGTTGACGTGTATGTTGTTGGGATGCCCTATCTGGTGTATAGAAGCCTGATGATTGACGTGGAGGATCGCTGGATTTGGATAACGTGAGCGACCCAAGGGTATGTAGATTGTGCACCAAGTGCACCACTTGGGGTTGGGGGGAAAGTGACTGTGAAGGAGAGCGAAGAGCTGCCTGCTGGAGTAGCAGCAGGAGGAGACGATTGATGGCTGTCCATCTCCCTCATCTCTCTCCTGCCTGTGGAGGACGAGACTGGGGGGAAGAGAAATGGAAACTATTTACGAACACCAGATGCATCACTTTACTTCAACATCCCCCACCCCATGAATACGACAGAACGACCTCCCTTCGAGGACGACGGTACGACCCTTGAACACCACAGAAGGGGTACTCCCCTCCATGGATGTGATGGCTTGGCCTTAACCCATGGTACCCAAGCGTCGTACCCTCGCACTCTAGGGTGGGAAAGGGCGCTAAACGACCCTGTCTTCACCAGTGATTGGCCCTTTTGTCATAGTAGCTTTGTTATCAGCAGCTAGGGATTAATGTAACACTGGGGCTCATTAAGACACTGATCGTAAAAGTTTCTTTACTTAACACTTAAATAACTGATCGTAAAAGTTCCTTTACTTAACACTTAAGAGAATAACTTAAATGTGTTAGGAAGCCTAGCATATCGACCCAACGAGATGACCCGACCTCGTAGCTTCAGTCACTCGACGTAGACCACTGCAGCCAGAAAACCTTTGTCCATGCTGAGATGGGTGGTCCAGACCAGCCCATCTCCATACAGAGTCGACCCAAGGTTACCCCTTGCCCTGTCATCCCCTGGGGGTTGCCCAAATCGAGCTAACCCAGGGGGGTGGTTGCCCATTCCTTCTACATGTGTTGGGCAAGTTGTGAAGGGATATGGTGGGGTGCCAGCCTACCCCGTTCGCTGCATCAACACATATGGGTGGGAGGATAAGGGACCTCGTTTACTCATTTTGGGCTACTGTTCGGAGTATGACAGCTGTTGCTGGGTTAGCCAAGTCGGTCTTGAGATTTTTGTGTGGGGTTAGATTTAACTATATCAGTAGCAGAATTAGGGGGTTGGTTTGCTGGGGTGGGAAGGAAGGCGGGTGAGGGTGGGGTTGTTATAGGCTTAGGTAGCGGTATAGAGGAGTAGGTGTCGGGGTTGTTGCTGTATAGAAAGGGTATAGAGCGAGGCCGTTCATCTGTAGAGAGGTTAGTTGCGGTGGGGCTACCATGTCAAGGGGTAGTTGGCGGGGTTGTTCTTTTGTATAGAGAGTTGTGGTTAACGGGGCTACCATGTAGAGGGGTCGTTGGCGGGGCTACCATGTAGAGGGGTCGTTGGCGGGGCTACCATGTAGAGGGGTAGTTGGCGGGGCTACCATGTAGAGGGGTAGTTGGCGGGGCTACCATGTAGAGGGGTAGTTGGCGGGGCTATATTTGTGTATAGGGGTAGTTGATGGGGCCGCCAGCGGGGGCCCCCACTCTGTGTAAATGGGCACATAGTGAGGAGGTTGGCGGGAGCAAGCTATGTAAGGAGGAGTCGTTTCTAACCCCGTCAGTTATACCCCTGCCACCGTCCTGGTCAAGAACCCATTTACAGAGAGAGAGAGAGAGGGAGTGTGACCGTATGCAGTCGCTGTTGAGGGATGATCCACACGGTCTTGTGTATAGTGGGCCACTATATTGAGATAGCGTTGGTAGAGTAAGTAATAGTAGTAGTAGTAGTAGATCGTATGGATACAATGGCTGATGTAGAGATGTGTAGATTACATTGGTAACTGTGTGTAGCCTCGTATCATTGTCGCGAGCTGGTGCTGTGGTGTCCACCTGTGTGAAGGTGGGTTTGCCATGGACCAGCTGGACAAGACTGGTCACAACCACCAGGTGGTACCGTTTTCCAGCAGTTATGATGTTTGATACTTAAGAAAATTTTTGGAGTTGTAGTTTTGTTGAAAGGATATAAACGTTGGGTTTGGGAGTAGAAAAAAAAAATAGTTACTGTAGTTTGATGGAAGAAAACGTATGTGGTGTTTGTCATTGTATGAGCCCTGAGGCTGTGTGTGTGTGTGTGTGTGTGTGTGTGTGTGTGTGTGTGTGTGTGTGTGTGTGTGTGTGTTGGCCTGACGGGGTGATGTAGCCTTATTGGTTGTCTGGCGTGGAAGGTAAGGGCAGGGTTGGGATGGGAGGCATGTGTGCGTCGGCGGGGGTTTGGAGGGACGACGCCGTGGGGGTTACCGAAGCCTGGAGCTTGGATGGTGGAGTGGCGACCCGTTGCTTGAGGCCAAGGCAGAGTCGAGGAGGGATTTTCCCAGACGACGAGCGGAAGTTCATGCTGCTTATTAGTTAAAGGCCCGTCATCAAGACGCAGGTGTTCGAGGGCCGTGCAAGGTGAGGTGCGAGGAGGAGGAGGAGGAGGGGGACAAGTTATATTATTTTCTCCTCCCGGGTGATCGCGAGCTCACAGTCCCATGCCCTTGAAAAAGTATTTTTTTTTTTTGATGTATCTGGTGTGAATTGATAGCAGTGTTCACTTTTAAGTCGAACAGTTTTTTTTTTTTTTTTTATCCTGGTAAACCTTGTGTGTTGGAAGAGGGGTCGAGAATGCTATGTTATGCTGGGTTGAATCTCTTGTGTTGCGTCAGAAGACAGGGGGATGCTCTGTGTGTGGATGAGGTGAACATTTGTGTTGTGTAAGAGGGGATGAGGTTGCTGTGTTATCTGGAGTGTAGAGGTGACGAGGGTGCTATGTTAACTGGAGTGTAGAGGGGACGAGGGTGCTATGTTAACTGGAGTGTAGAGGTGACGAGGGTGCTATGTTAACTGAGAGTGTAGAGGAGACGGGGATGCAATGTTAAATCGAGCTGCTGGGAGGATGCGAGGAGGATGAGGGAGTGAGGGTGGTGGTGCTCACCTGTGTTACTAAGGTGAGCCCTCGTCTTGTGTCGGGTTTATCTGGGGTTATCACGCGTTTGTGTGTGGGTCAGGATGGGGTTGGTTGGCTCAGAGGGTGGCTTGTACCTTAATGTGAGAGGGAGCCGTTCACGTCGGTCCTCGTGGTCTACAGCCGTACAAGAACGTAAAAGTTCCACCTCGATGTTGAACGTAAAAACTCAGCGAGGGGGTGTTTTTTTTTTTCAGTGAAATTTGTCGTATGGATGGTTAATTTACTCCATACAGTCCCTCTTAGTTAGGGACCTTTCGCACGATGTGAATTAGAGAGAGTTGGAATTTGATATTGAACGTTCATTACAAGCTTCTTAATCCACTCTGGCCTTGCTAAGGAACCTACCCACCACGCTGGGGAACCGCTGAAGAAAGAGCTGCAGTGATTTTGGAAACTTGCCACCACCGCGATTGAGGACGTGCTGCCATGCTGAGGGAACGTGCCACCACGATGGGAGACGTGTTTTTTCTAGGCTGAGGGAACGTGTCACGATTGGGGACGTGTTGCCATGCAGGGGAACGTGTCATCACGATTTGGGGACGTGTTGCCATGCTGGGGGACGTGCCACCATGATGGGAGACGTGCAGCCAGGCTAGGAGGAGGGACGTGCTGCCATGCAGGGAGGGACGTGCCACCACGAAGGTCAACGTTGCTGGGGAACGAACGCTCCATCTCGCTAGGGGACGTGGCCCGCTGGAGTATCCAGCAATGTCCAAGAACACAGCAGATCGTATGACAGTGGAAGATAGATACAAGAAATCCTTCGTGCGATAGACACTTTATTGAAAGTCCTTGGCCACTGTAATGACTTAGATCCATGTAATTGAGACTTAATTCGGACGCTGTGGTGGGACAGTATTTCAGACGATACCCTTGACTGGTTTTGGGGGTGTGCTGGGCACGGGCCAGCTCTTTGTATTACCGGTCCCACTCGTATTTCAAGTTACACCTGCGGTGAATGGGTCTTGCTTGACTTGCATTCGGTCGCGGTAAGTTTGTTTCTGTGTGTGTGTGTGTGTGTTGTGTGTGTGTGTGTGTTAGGGGACAGGGTTAGAAGTCATCTTTGACGAGGGTGTGACCCAGACTACAATCATGTTTTAGAAACTCGTTCTAAAGGAATCCACCGTATTCTGCTCCCTTCCCGGAGTGCAGTGTGGAAACTGCAATAGGCCGGTGAGTGGTTTTGAGGTTAGATAATCATAGTCATGATGATGATGATAAATGTAGATAAATATAAACATGTTTCTTCGCGGGTTGAGATGCAGGTCGGCGACGCGCGCAAGAGCATCGTCTCGCTTGTCAGACAGATTATTGGGCGTCGCTGTGGTATATTGACCTATGGCATATCTTGGGGCGGCTGGCTGGTGGGGTGGGCCCGAGGGGCGTCTGGGCGGCACGGGGCATCCATATCCGTGGGCGGGGAGGGGAGGGGCGGCTGGGCGGGCTTAGTTATCCATGGGCGTGCTGTGTGGGCGGGGATGCATATGTAATACCAACCACCAGTTCAGAAAGGGGTTGTGAAATATGATCAATATGGACGCGTTAAAAATGTTTTGGGCAGAGGTGGGGCGCGCAGTCAGTGTGTGTGATGCTCCATGGGGGGTGGTTTTGGGGGGGATCGCGCTTCAAGGTCGTAAATGGTTTGAATACATAAGGCTTACTGATGCAGTGGGAAGAATGTGGTTATGGGCTTTGTGTGGTGCGTGCGTATGTGTGTGTTTTGGAGGAAATGTGTATATGTACATGATTGAAGGTACTAGATTATGACTTGGACGTGAGCTGAAAATTAAGTATAATATGGGGAAAAAAATTCATTCGACACCTTGCCTAAGATGACTTAACCCATTGAGCACGTCAACTTAACCCTTTAAGTACGACGATTTTACCCGTCGAGTGCGATAACTTCGATCGTCATACACACAAATTTTTTTTTCAAGGAAAAGAAACGGTTGAAAATGTCACGTGAAGGCGGGAGGAACGTCAGGTCACCCGGAATTTCAAAGTAGAATTGCGAAACTCAAAAATTTATTTCTGACTGGAATTATAGAAAACGATCATTGGTTGCCCCCAGCTGAACTTCACAGGTCAGTGGGTTAGCGACAGGAAATGGCTGGATAAAGAAACCATGGCGAGGAGTTTTGTAATGATATTCCCCAAAGCTTTTGATGAGTATTGAGTGTACGGACGTGAGAGGAACATAAGTCAATGCACACATACAGGAGGAGGTCTAGATGGTAAACAAAGTCGTTTTCTTTGTGTGATAGAGTATTTACGAAGGCTAACTCCCTCGCTATGGGGTGTGGGAGGAGGAGGATGAGTACGTGGGTAGGGTTGCACACGGGCGATATGGGTGTTAGTTTGCTAAGGATCCAGGCTAGTATAAGGGACACATGGGCGTGGTGTAGTGGCAACGCTATGGCAGGATATGGGTTGGAGGAAGATGGAGAGCCAAGGTGGTGAGGGGAGGCGCGCGGGTGATTGCTATGGGGTGCGTGGGGGGTAAAACAGACGACACCCTGTCTAAGCCTCGAACCTCACCACCATCTTGGTACACACGAACTCTCGTGTGGATGAGCTGTATAATTGTTTTCAGCGTGTATCTGAATCCATCACTTAGTGACTACCAGGCACTGGAGGATATCTGTAATGGATTACGGTGCGAGTGATGTGTGTACACACACGGCGTGTGAGCGTCGAAAGTGGTCAGAAAAGCAAGACCCAGAAGGGTGGTGTTGTCGTCATGCGTCCGACGGCGGTGTGTCGGAAGCAAGCTCTCCACTTGGACCTTGTCGTACAGGATGTGAATGTCGGTGATATCCTGAGGCGAACGGGTTAACTACTTGAGCTTGACGGCTAATGGCTGTCGCAGGGAGGGAGGAGGAGGAGGAGGCAAGGGTCGGTAGTGGTCTGTCCCGTGCGACATGCCTATGGTCTTCCTCCTCTCTCTCTCTCTCAAGGATCTTGGTTGAATCTTTTGTCGTATCCCTTCGACGTCTCTGAAGCATTTGACAGGGTGTGGCATAAGCCTCGACGTCTCTGAAGCATTTGACAGGGTGTGGCATAAGCCTCGACGTCTCTGAAGCATTTGACAAGGTGTGGCTTAAGCTTCGACATCCCTGATGTGACAGGGTGTGGCATAAGTCTCGACATCCCTGATGAAGCATTTGACAGGGTGTAGCATAACCCGCGACATCCCTGATTGAAGCATTTGACAGGGTGTGTCGCACGTCTTTGCTTTGTAAGCTTTCTTTCTCCGGCCTTTCCCCTCCCTCGCTTCTCCAGTGTTCCTCTGATGCGTAGCTTCCTCTCCATTTGGTGTGGTGCGGTAGTCATTGATGGGGCAGCAGCAGCAGCACTTCTACTTAATCTTATCAACGGCGATGTCCCTCAGGGTGCTATCTTATCACCTACTTCGTTTTTCTTGACTCAAAACCTCTCGCCCCTTTTTATGCCGATGAATCCACACGTTCGTAGTTCAGATCTCGTCCTCCTTCATCATCACTCGTTCTTTTGTGGCATGCTGAGCATATTATCTCGTTCTCTTAATCCAGATATGTACATTATCTTGGATTGGGGAAGCAGTTATGTGATTAAATTCAATCCAGTTTCTCCCCGCCTGCTTTTTTTTTTTTATATATAATCTCTCTCGTTTCCCCACTATTAATGTTCATCCCACGGCAGTTCAAACACCCAGCGGTCATGTAAACATGGACACATCAATGTCCTCCACACACTGAAATCCTCCACACATTATGTACGTCACAAAATTTGCTTTCTAAATAGCCAGGAAGCTACTTGTGAGCAGCTGTTCCACATTTACAGCGGTTTCATGCGTCTCACTTTGGTGTACAGCTCTCGTACCCGTGATGTGTCTTTCTCCTCCACCACCACCTTAGCCACCACAGTGGTGGAGTCGGAAATCGTCCTCCTTATCAGCTGTCCAGGTCTCGCGCCTCTCGAACTATGCCTTTCCGTCCGCTGTGATGTTGCTATCCCCCCCAACACCATTTCTAAATGGTGGTGAGTCTGCCGCTGGTCACGCGTGCTGTTACCGTGTGCCCCTTAAGACTTGGCCCCTCTAGCACGCGCCTGTCTGCTGCTACTGCTTCCTGTAGACTCTTTGTTGAGCCGAACCACACGAGGATTAACCATTATAATACCCCCGTTGAGAAGGGCGACAAATACCTCGTATATATTTGTGGTTCATTGCCTGATGGCCTCGTGCCCAGGCCTTCCCACCTGCTCTCTCTCTCTCTCTCATCCCAAGGTCTTGATAACGTAGGACTCTGCACGTCCTCCCAACCCCACTTGTGCACCCCCAAGCCCCTGCTCGCCTCCCGCAACAGAACATCTGTGCCAGCCGGTTACGGATGAGCGGTAACCCTCGAAATACACCTATTACGATCTCCCAACTCTGGGGGGCTGGGCTGCTGAACCGTCAGCACGTCCGTCACTCTTCCTATAACCTCGCCCACACTTCTAGCAGACCTGCATGGTACCAGGGCTAGTCTGCCGGGAGTCGAAACCCCCGGGCAGGAAGACAGCGATGGATTAACAAAGAGCCGAGCTTCGTGTACCCAACACCATGGTTGGTGTGGAGAATGCGAATCCTACCCCACCATCGCTAGTTTTGTCCTTCCTCACCCTCCCGCCCATCTCCGCTGAGGTACTGGCGTCCTCAAAGGCGACTGCTTGTGTCCTCAGCGGTTTGGTCCGCTCAGCGTCATGGTGACGATGTCGGTAGGTAGAGAAGAGGGAAGTGTGTGTATGTGTGTATGGTCGAGGTGGGGCCCCGTATGTACCAGAGCGCGACCCGTGAGGGTTACTGGGGAGGTTTAACTGTTGGGGTGCGGTGGAGGGAGGGAGGGAGGGTGGGTAGCCCTTAAGTGGGTTGCGTAACCTCCAACTCCAGGTGTCTCCCTCCCACCCGAAGTTGTCATAGCAACAGTAAGAATTCGCCTAGTGTTCTCAGATTGGTTGACGAAAGTAGGGAGTGGGCACGACGCACATTCAAGAAGCGTCTGGTGTGCGTGTGTGTGTGTGTGTGTATGTGGCATTTCCTGAGGTGTAGAGAGAACTCCCTCCCTCCCTCACCCATGCATGGTACATGTCCAGCTGTGTAGGTCTTGTGTCCCGGGTCCACTTAGCGTGTTATTTAAGAGTTAGACCACGTCACCATGTTACCATAGTATGTTCTGGGGTTTCGAAGACTCTCTCCTTGTGCATAGAGAGTTTGCCCGATGCCTGTAATTTACGTAATTGTTAGAGTAGCAGACTATTTTGTCATTATCTTTTCCCAGCTCGTGTGGTGTACCAGTCGATGGATGGTGTGGTGGGGGTGAAAATCATTAAAGTTACAAGGTCAGGCCCGAAGGTGCCATGTATTGGTCGTGTTTGTTGTTGGAAGGGGCGAGGTGTGAGGTCTGCAGGGAGGGGGATATGTGGGGATGGAGGGGTGTGTGTGTGTGTGTGTGTGTGTGTGTGCCAGGAGGTGCTGGTGGTGGTGATTGTACGACGCACAATGCTGCAGTGAGGGAGGGGGTGTGAGGGAGGGGGTGTGAGGGAGAGGTAGGTTGCAGTGGAGCAACAGTGATAAGGCACGGTGTAGTGGAAGCGCATGGTTGGGAAGTGTGGTTGAAGTGTATCTGCGTCCGGGAAGTGTCGCGAAGTGTTAATCCTGCCTACAGCAAGACCGGAGCGTGAGTCAGACGGTGAACAAAGACGTAGAAATACGAGGGAACGCAACAGAACTTACCAGGAATGATTAGTGTACCAACCTCTCCTCCTAGGCCGTACGTACGACGAGGAGGAGGTGGTGATGGTGGGGTTCCACCCCGAAACCACACTGCTCATCTTCGTCCCGAAGAAGTTCCACTTTCGAATCGCGTTTCTTAGGAAAGAGTACTTTAGGGAGAGTGCTGGAGTGCGATGCAGGGTGAAGGAAGTACTGCCCTGAGGTCGGGGGGGGGGGGGGGTAGTGAGATGCCATTTTAAACAAGGGCAATGAGGGATGATTGTAGGGGTGGGGGTGGGGTGGGTCGTTTAGCTGGGGCACGGCCCACCGTTGTCGGGGCATGTGTGTGTGTGTATGTGTTTGGAGCCGCTGTTGCTAGGACGGACGGAAGTTCCTCCTCCTGCAGGAGGGAGGGAGGGACCTTTAATTCCGAGTATTGTGGCCAGCTGGACTAGGGTGGGTGGGCGAGTTGGCAACATTCGCGGGGGGGGAATGAGTTTAACTTGACACTCACACGAGCACGACCCTCCCATGCCTTGGTGTGTGTGTGTGTGTGTGTGTGTGTCAGTTTAACCTGATCCTTAAAGGTATGATGGATGGCCTGACCTTTAAATCTAATGGTAAGGGGAAGGTGTAGGACAGGTCAGAGAGAGAGAGAGAGAGAGAGAGAGAGAGAGAGAGAGAGAGAGAGGTGCCTGGCATTTCTTTGTGTATTAAAACACTTGATTGAACGTGCCACATAAAGGCGTTTAACCATATCAGGACCTCAACCATGACAGGTGCTAATGGGCGTTGGAAGGGAGGGAGGAGGAGGTCGTGGTGGTAGGGAGCGGGGGGAAAGGATATATTAATATTGCAAATTGACATTGATTAATGTGTAAGAAGGATCACGATGATTAATAAGATGATTAATGTGTAAGAATGATCACGATGATTAATAAGATGATTAATGTGTAAGAAGGATCACGATGATTAATAAGATGATTAATGTGTAAGAAGGATCACGATGATTAATATGATGATTAATGTGTAAGAAGGATCACGATGATTAATAAGATGATTAATGTGTAAGAAGGATCACGATGATTAATAAGATGATTAATGTGTAAATGATCACGATGATTAATAAGATGATTAATGTGTAAGAATGATCACGATGATTAATAAGATGATTAATGTGTAAGAAGGATCACGATGATTAATAAGATGATTAATGTGTAAATGATCACGATGATTAATAAGATGATTAATGTGTAAGAATGATCACGATGATTAATAAGATGATTAATGTGTAAATGATCACGATGATTAATAAGATGATTAATGTGTAAGAAGGATCACGATGATTAATATGATGATTAATGTGTAAATGATCACGATGATTAATAAGATTAGTGTAAGAATGATCACGATTATTAATCTCATTATTTAATCGCCCTAGCCACAGGTCCATGCGTCTGTATTGTCCTCCGTCTCTGGATTATTTTGGCGATAGCAAGCGCGTGTGGGCGACCCATCAGTAACTCGCAAGGGAAATAGGCCGAGCCTGTGGGTCTGTGTGGAAACACGACAGCTATTTCTTTTCCATGGTTAACTTCTGTGTGTGTGTGTGTGTGTGTGTGGTAGTCCCAAGAGCGCGTTTGTTTGACTGTGTCATTAAGGGTCAACATGGTAATTACTCCCGTCATGCTAAGTATATATATATATATATATATATATATATATATATATATATATATATAGTTAGCCATATATATATATATATATATATATATATATATATATATATATATATATATATATTTTTTTTTTTTTTTTTTTTTTTTTTTTCTTACTATTCGCCATTTCCCGCGATAGCGAGGTAGCGTTAACAACAGAGGACTGGGCCTTTGAGGGAATATCCTCACCTGGCCCCCTTCTCTGTTCCTTCTTTTGGAAAATTAAAAAAAAAAACGAGAGGGGAGGATTTCCAGCCCCCCGCTCCCTTCCCTTTTAGTCGCCTTCTACGACACGCAGGGAATACGTGGGAAGTATTCTTTCTCCCCTATCCCCAGGGATATATATATATATATATATATATATATATATATATATATATATATATATATATATATATATATATATATTGTCGCTTGATATATGTAGGCGTGACCTGTTATCGCGCCGTATATCCTTATCTGAAACTTCGTGTGTTATCTGGCAGGGAGGGGGAGAGGGAGGGGGTATGTATGATAGTGTGTAATCGCACTGAACTTTGGATTTGGGAAATCTTATCTATGGACCGTTTCTACGTAGTGAGCTATTACGTGAGAATTGAGGACGGACCTGCATTGGGCCGTTTTTTGTTTTTGTTTTTTCCGTCCGTTTTCTTTATCAAAAGCCTCATGGCGTTTGGCATTCGTGTATGATGGCATCTCTAGGCCCGGATTTCTGTACTGTGGGTTGATATCCCACTGTACAGATTGGCTTCATTACCAGAACGTGCTGTATTGATAGTCCGGTATGGGAGCTGGGACTTTGGATGGGATAGGGTGGTTAATTAATGGTCTTTAATCCCATGCGCTCTATGGCCAGGCTAATGCTCTTAGCTGGGCAATACTGCATGTGCTTGTGTGCTAGCCATGCAGCGGAGAGCCGTGTGGAACTGGTGTTGTGTTGTGTTATGCACACTATCACACCACAGAGGTTCGAATCTTAGGCGCGGTATAGTTAGCCATTACACAACCCAGGTGTTCATCCTCCCCTGGGGGTCTGGTCGAATAGGCTTGTATGTATGTATGTATGTGTGTGTGTGTGTGTGTGTACATACAGGAGTACAGATATAGTGTATGTATACACTGAGAGACGGAGTAACACATGTAAAACTCGCTCGCTTGCGCGCGCGGGCGCACAAACACACACACTATAAGTGGGGTGCGTTTGAGCCCGTGCATTCGAAAAGATTCAAGAATCATTCGACGGAAAAGTCGAGAATTGCCTGGAATGTTGGTCCGTACACACTGTAGCTGATCACGAGAGAGAGAGAGAGAGAGAGAGAGAGAGAGAGAGAGAGAGAGAGAGAGAGAGAGAGAGAGAGCGCAGACGCTGTTTTCATGGAAAAATCTTCGTTTATGTATACTTAAAATGTACGTTTATGAATTATTATTTCAAAGGGAGGGGGGTGATGGGGGTTTCCAGTGTTAATAATACTTCGTAGATTATATGTACACAATATATTTTTTTTTCCTTCGTCTTAATAACGCAGTTTTTATGCTGGCATTTAACGAAGTACTACTACCCCCTTTCGTGGTTGCGTATGGCGGTGGTGTGACGCAGGAGGAGCGCGCTCTTCGGTACCTTAGTCATGGCCCGGGTACAACAGACTGTACTTGTTGAGGGAGGAGGAGGAGGAGGAGGGGTTCTGCGTATGAGGAGAGGTTCTGCGTATGTCTCAGGAGGAGAGATTCTGCGTATGTCTCTCTCTTTGGTGGTTGGCGTTCGTGGAAGCGCACTCCACCACACCAAGGCGGGAGAGGGAGGGATAGGGAGGTGGTATTCCCTTCCTCCTGTGGCGGGTGTTGGGCGAGTATGGTTTGTTGAGGTTGGCCTACATGCATCTGTCAGTACAGGTGGTGTGTGGTGCATGTATTCCCTTGTGCAGGTGTTCTATTGGTTACATGTGTTCTGAGGGGACAAGTGTGTTTTTTTAGAGTGCTTGAGTGTTGGTAAAGGCATGTGTTCTCCTGCAGATGTTCCTGTAGGGCATGTGTTTAAGTTCTGTCCTGTAGGGCAGATGGTTACCTGGGCAGGTGTTCTTAAGGTGGATTTGTTCTTTGTGGTCCCTCGATGTTCTAAGTGGATTAGATTGTCTGCTACTTTATCAAATAAGTCGAGAAATATTCAGGTTTCGGAGGAAAATGTTTTTAGGCATGTTTGATATATATATATATATATATATATATATATATATATATATATATATATATATATATATATATATATATATATATATATATTGTGTGTGTGTATAGATATATAATTTCAAGTTGTGGTTTGGTTTTTATACATCCTGTGTGTTGTGGTTTTACACTTGGTTTGTTACGCAAATCACTGTGGTTTTGCGTGCGTTGGTTTATAAATTGGTAGAGCAGACAATGATTGGCCGTGGGTAAAGGATCCTCCCATCTTCACCACCACCACCTGCCACCATCTGCGCTACCACCAGCACCACCTGCCACATTGTCATTTCAAGGCCCCAGCAGTGAGGCATACAGCTGTCATGTGCTGTTATCTTGGACTGGCGTGTTTCACACAAGGTGTTACGGCTGGCTGGTTGGTTCGTGGTGGTGGTCTGGTTCCCAGTTTTTCTTTTCGTTTTCTTATTGTGACGGACATGACACTGGCAAGACGTGCTCTGATCAAGTCCATCTTGGGTGGAAAGAAAAAAAAAAAGAGAAAATGTTGAAATGAATCGGGGTTCCGCAAGGTGTTTGTAGATTGTTTAGAATCAAAAGTTTAATTTTAGGATTGGGGACGTGTTGGATAATGGTGTGTGGTGCGGTAGAGTGTTATGGATGAAAGAAACTGGGTCATGGGTGAACCTATTTGTCTTGTCAGTTTGGTATACGTTCGTAGGATCGTCGAAGGATAAAAAAAAAGAGAGGACCAATTGATGCAGGTGTTGGGTGCCTTTGAAAGGGCATGGGGGACAGAGGAAGTCAAACGGCAACGGACCAAGGGGCCTTGAACAAAAGGCTGTAAGAACAGAAGACGTCAGAAACTCGTAGGAATTTACTTACCCACATTAGCATTGGATTGACACGCGTTTTTGTGTTGCATATTTTATATTGGTGTCTGCACGTGGGTTTTTTTTTTATTTGCAGCTCCTCCTTGTATTGATGGCTTATACACTGTGAATTGGGTTCCGTTGGGCGACTGGAACGAGACCAGATTCTCCACTAATGGGTGTGTGTGGGGGGAGGGGAACTGAAATGGAGAAGACTGAGCGAGACAGTAGACCAAGCGGAGAGGACTGAGAGAGACATTAAGCTCATGGGAGAGTGGGCGGAGGAGTAAGGGAGACATTTTGTAGAGGGAGATGATCCATGGAGACAGTCTCCAAGAGAAGATCCATGAGGGAGATTACACTGTGTAGAGTGGTAAGGGAAGACTTGAGACACAGGGGAGAGGACCCTGGGAGACATTGGGCACAGGGGAGAGGACCCTGGGAGACATTGGGCACAGGGGAGAGTACCCTGGGAGACATTAGGCACAGGGGATAGGACCCTGGGAGACATTAGGCGCAGGGGAGAGGACCCCTGGGAGACATTAGGCACAGGGGAGAGGACCCTGGGAGACATTAGGCACAGGGATAGGACCCTGGGAGACATTAGGCGCAGGGGAGAGGACCCTGGGAGACATTAGGCACAGGGATAGGACCCTGGGAGACATTAGGCACAGGGGAGAGGACCCTGGGAGACATTAGGCGCAGGGGAGAGGACTTAGGGAGACGAGAACATGTAGGGATGACCAAGGGTAACGGAGTGAGGGGTGGTGCGCTTACTGCGATGGCAGACTGGAGATTAATGGGACGAGAGACGCTACTGGGCTGGCTGGCTGGCTGGAGTCGAGGGAGGAACATCGTTGCGGGAGGAGGCGAGATGAGGTGGTAGTGAGGGTGGGAGGAGGGATACAAGACCTTGGGAACTGACCCGGGGTACAGCAGGCTGGGTGAGGGAAGCTCTCGAGACGTCTCACCCACTCCGTCATCTGCTACTGAGTCGCCCTGCGATGCTGTCTCTGTCTGTCTGTTACTTGACGCCCACACGTCGTGGCTCGGGAGCCTAGTGGTGGTGGTGGCCAGTGGTAGGGAGCAGGACGGTTAGATGAGGGCGTGGGAGGGAGGAGGATAATATCAGACTGGACCTCAGGAATCTTCTCCCCCTCTGATGGCATATGGTGCATTGGGCTATCGGGTTTTTGTGTGTGTATGTATGGCAAGGAAGTTGCTCTTGCTGGTTCTCGGGGACGATGCTCGGCAGTTCACAAGGGTCGCATGAGAAGTGGTATGGTTGGATTCGGGTGGATGGTTGCGGTGTGGTAGATTTTTCTTGATGGTAGTCGCAAGGTTTATGATGTGGTGGCATGCTCTAGGGGTGTGTGGTGTGTGGTTTGTGCTTGGTGTGTGGCGGTGTTGTCGTGGTTATGGGGGTGGTGGAAGAATGGTGATTGTGGCGGTGTGGTAGGAGGAGGGTAAGGGACCTTGTTGGCTGTGGTAGTGTTGGCAGGGGAACGTCGGTCGTAGGGAAGTTAGCCAGTGGTGGGGTCGATGGTTGCGATTGGGGGCTGTCAGATATGTGGTAACTACGGGCGTAGTAGCTCAAGGCCTCGCTCCTGGTGGCTCGCCAACCGACCCAAAGATCATGTTTTTTTTATTTGAGAGACTTTCCATAGTCACATGAGGATGAGCAGTGTGGCGAGGGATGTTGGAAGTCACCGAGGGGACGGGAGGCGGAGGAGAGATGGGTGTATGGCTGTGTGTGTGTGTGGGGTAGGCACCAGGGCTTCGAAGAGGGAGCATCTGACGTTACCCGCATCCAGCGATTAGCAGCACTTAGCACGCTGGCTGGGCTGGCCGCTTGGACTTGTGTTGAAGGAAATCCCTCCCCTCCACATCTTCCCCCCTCCTTCCCTCCCCGTCCTTCCTCGCCCTCCACTTTCCTTCCCTTCGTCCATTACGTCCCCTTCCTGTGTAATTGCTGCCATAACCATTTTCTTGTTACAGTTTTCCCTGGAATGGTCATTACTCGACCCACTTCCTCTCTGTTTATTATGACTTCATTGTCATAACTCTCTCTCTCTCTCTCTCTCTCTCTCTCTCTCTCTCTCTCTCTCTCTCTCTCTCTCTCTCTCTCTCTCTCCTTTGTCTCTTTGTCTTAACTATGGCGTCCGTATCCCCCCCTTTTCGTTCTTCAAAGTTGAAATTCCCTTTTGATACAACATTTCCCCCCGTGTATTGGTTCCGTCGCTGCCACACCTCCACCAAGCGGCGCCCCCCTCCTGACGTAGCGAGGCGCCTCCTCTTGTGCGCTACTGGTCAAGTGGTGGTGGTGGTGGTGACTGGGTCTTGGTGGGGGGGGTTTGCGGCGACTGTGGTGGCCTGATGACCTTGGATAGTTAGCGGCCTCTGGTCCAGCCGGAGGTCATGACCAGCGCTCACTGCCTCGTTGTTACCCCCACCTCCTCACCTCCTACACACGAACACCCGAACACACACACACACAACCTCACCCTCCTGCTTGCCCACCCCATACTCACCTCTGCTCACCTCCACCTCCTGCATAGCGGCTACGAACCAGTTCGGTTAGTTTGCTTATAATGATTCGGAGATGGATCGGCCGGGAGCGTAGCGGTGAACGCTGTAAGGCTCTCATGATTAGAGAAGTAACCGTAGCTCATGTTTGTGAATGGGCTAATGCCTGACGGGGGTGAGGAAGGGTGGGGGTGGAAGTTTTTGTGCCCAGCAGCTTAATCGTTTGGTATTCGAGAGAGAGAGAGAGAGAGAGAGAGAGAGAGAGAGAGAGAGAGAGAGAGAGAGAGAGAGAGAGAGAGAGAGAAATATATTGTAGCGGTGGTGTACGTACGTGTGTGAGGAAGGGGTTATGCCCCAAAATGTGCGTTTCTTTTTACCGACTCTTTCACTCTATACATCGTTCAGTTTAGGATGATTGGAAATGAAGAAGAAGAAAAAGAAAGAAATAAAAAGTTGGTTCAGGAAATGGATTGTTTTGATTTTTGGTCATTTCTTGTCGTGGTTGTGGTGGTTCCGTCGTCACGGTGGTAGCTTTTGAGTTCGCAGCGTACGCAGCTACTTGACCTCATCAGCGGCTCTTGTCTTTGGTGGTCAAGCCGAGCCTTTTGACTCGACCTTTAAGATTGAGGTGAGAAAAATAAAAATAAGGTCCAGGCCTTTATGGTCAATGATGGAAGAGTCATTGCTTGAAGGTCGTATAATCCTTCCCCAAGGGTCGTACCGTAATTGCTCAAGGGTCGCACCGAGGCGATCAAGGGTCATGCCCTTAAGGTCGTATAATCCTTTCCTAAGGGTCGTACCTTATTGCTCAAGGGTCGCACCGAGGCGATCAAGGGTCGTGTGCCCCGTTGCGCTCAAGGGTCCTACTTCGTGTCTTAATGTGTATTTATATACAACACAGACTTCGATATTTCTTGAGAGAGAGAGAGAGAGAGAGAGAGAGAGAGAGAGAGAGAGAGAGAGAGAGAGAGAGAGAGAGAGAGAGAGCCTCCTCTAGGCGGCCAGGACAACCCCTGTGTTAGTTAGTATAATGGGTTATCGATGTTGATAAAGAGGGAGGGAGCCCTGGACAAGGTGATTGGTTTTGGATGGAAGAGGCTAAGGGCCGGGTCTGAATAGGTTACTTGATCGGGGGGGGGGGTGGTTCTGAGAGAGAGAGAGAGAGAGAGAGAGAGAGAGAGAGAGAGAGAGAGAGAGAGAGAGAGAGAGAGAGAGAGAGAGTCTGATCAGACACCCACACACTTTGCAGTGTACTGGTCGAGTGTGTGTGTGTGTTTGGGGGAGGGGGGGTTTAAGTACTTGTAATGTCGTACATGTACATTCTGGCACGCACGAATGAATTACTTTGAATATATGATCCTCTTGAGCTCCGTGGTGTGGCCTTTGAGCACGACTGTGTAGCCTTTGAACTCGAGGTCGCACCGTCGTGTTCAAGGGTCGCACCGTCGTGCTCAAGGCTCTTACCGTCTTGCTCAAGGCTCTTACCGTTTTGCTCAAGGCTCTTACCGTCTTGCTCAAGGCTCTTACCGTCTTGCTCAAGGCTCGTACCGTCTTGCTCAAGGCTCGTACCGTCTTGCTCAAGGCTCGTACAGTCTTGCTCAAGGCTCGTACCGTCTTGCTCAAGGCTCTTACCGTCTTGCTCAAGGCTCGTACCGTCGTGCTCAAGGCTCGTACCGTCATTCTCGGGAAATTAACCAAGGATATATTGTCTCGAGAGTATCCCATTCCATCTTTCAAGTTTTAGGTTAATTACGTGTGTATGAGTTACCCCATGCCAGCCTGTGTGTGTGTGTGTGTGTGTGTGTGTGTGTGTGTGTGTGTGTGTGTCGTGATGCTGATAGGGGTCAAGTTCGACAGGAAAACGTTTCAGGCTCACTCTTGTTTTGCAGTTGTAGGTAGAGCTGTGTGGTGGAAGTTATGCAGGTGTATTGTTGTATTTGGTGTGTAGAGAGAGATGTCTATTTTGATAATCTATGACATGCTGTCTAAGACGAAATCTGGTAAGCGGTCACAGTAGAAATAGGGTCCCACTTATGGTGGACCTCCCCCTAATATATACAAAGTTAATTACACCACACACACACACACACACACACACACACACACACACACACACACACACACACACACACACACACTCACTCACTCACTCACTCACTCACACACACACACACACACACACACACACACACACACACACACACACACACACACACAAAGTAGAAGAACCATTTTGTTTGTCTGTCTTTCAGTGTTCGTATATCATAAGAATTCTGTTAGAATTTCAGGATTCCAGTAGAGAGAGAGAGAGAGTCGGGGTCCAACAGCCTTCGGGGCGGAATTTCGTCTTGACCCGACGCGTCGTCTGGGAATGCAGAAAACCCTCTTAAAATCATTTATATACCCAGGTATGAGGGTTCGAATCCCCACACCACCCCGCGCCACATACTCTTCACGGGACAAGTCACCGTGGGCCGACTTTCGCCGCTGCCCAGGTATGAGGGTTCGAATCCCCACACCACCCCGCGCCACATACTCTTCACGGGACAAGCCACCGTGGACCGACTATCGCAGCTGCTGGTCGCATGACGGAAAGGTTAAACGTAATGTTAACAGGAAACCCGAAGTGTCTGTTGTTACCGTGGGGCAAGGTTTTCTTTCTCAAGGGCCAGATGATGGTGGGAGAGGGACGGGGAGGGCCTAGTGTGTTCAGCACCTCTGAATATGTGGTGTGTGAGGGGGGCGGAGGGAGGGTAGTTTTCCATGCTATCCTATGGAGTTTTTGTAGTAGCACCTGATGTATGGTGGGAAAGGAGGAAGGTAGCACCTGGTGTATGGTGGGAAAGGAGGAAGGTAGCTCCTGGTGTATGGTGGGAAAGGAGTAAGGAAGCACCTGATGTATGGTGGGAAAGGAGGAAGGTAGCACCTGGTGTATGGTGGGAAAGGAGGAAGGTAGCACCTGATGTATGGTGGGAAAGGAGGAAGGTAACACCTGGTGTATGGTGGGAAAGGAGGAAGGTAGCTCCTGGTGTATGGTGGAAAAGGAGGAAGGTAGCTCCTGGTGTATGGTGGAAAAGGAGGAAGGTAGCTCCTGGTGTATGGTGGAAAAGGAGGCAAATAGCTCCTGGTGTATAGTGGAAAAGGAGTAAGGTACCACCTGGTGTATGGTAGAAAAGGAATAAGGTATCACCTGGTGTATGGTGGAAAAGGAGTAAGGTAGCTCCTGGTGTATGGTGGAAAAGGAGTAAGGTAGCTCCTGGTGTATGGTGGAAAAGGAGTAAGGTAGCTCCTGGTGTATGGTGGAAAAGGAGTAAGGTAGCTCCTGGTGTATGGTGGAAAAGGAGTAAGGTAGCTCCTGGTGTATGGTGGAAAAGGAGTAAGATAGCTCCTGGACGATGGTGGAAAAGGAGTAAGGTAGCACCTGGTGTATGGTGGAAAAGGAGTAAGGTAGCACCTGCTGTATGGTGGAAAAGGAGTAAAGTAGCTCCTGGTGTATGGTGGAAAAGGGGTAAGGTAGCGCCTGGTATCTGGTGGAAAAGGTACTCCTGGTGTATGGTGGAAAAGGAGGAAGGTAGCACCTGGTTTATGGTGGAAAAGGGGAAAGGTAACTCCTGGTGTATGGTGGAAAAGGAGTAAGGTAGTACCTGGTTTATGGTGGAAAGGGAGGAAGGTAACACCTGATATATGGTGGAAAGGGAGGAAGGTAACACCTGATATCTGGTGGAAAGGGAGGAAGGTAACACCTGATATATGGTGGAAAAGGAGGAAGGTAGCGCCTGGTATATGGTGGAAAAGGAGGAAGGTAGCTCCTGATATATGGTGGAAAAGGAGGAAGGTAACTCCTGGTGTATGGTGGAAAAGGAGGAAGGTAGCACTTGGTATATGGTGGAACAGGAGGAAGGTATTAGTTGGTTATCGTGGAAAAGGAGCAAGGTAGCACCTGGTGTATCCTTCCTCCTTTTCCACGATAACCAAGGTAGCTCCTGGTATATGGTGGAAAAGGAAGAAGGTAGTACCTGGTTTATGGTGGACAGGGAGGAAGGTAACACCTGGTATATGGTGGAAAAGGAGGAAGGTAGCTCCTGGTATATGGTGGAAAAGGAGGAAGGTACTACTTGGTATATGGTGGAGAAGGAGGAAGGTAGCTCCTGGTGTATCCTTCCTCCTTTTCCACGATAACCAAGGTAGCTCCTGTTATATGGTGGAAAAGGAGGAAGGTAGCACCTGGTCTATGGTGGAAAAGGAGGAAGATAGCTCCTGGTCTATGGTGGAAAAGGAAGAAGGTAGCTCCTGGTCTATGGTGGGAGGAGGATGGAAGGTCGACCTACGAAAGCATTGGTGAGTTCGAGAGGAAAGTTATTAAACATGTTCTTCGAGAACAGATACTGGGAATTGGGTGGCATTTTAGAGTCGAGGGACAATGCACGTAACCTTCAGGAGGATCTGATGTTGGTATTAAAGTATTGTGATTTGGTTGATGGTCGCCTAATTGGCGCAGGTCAAACGTGTGAATATCGAGTAAATGGCAGCTCTCGAAGGCGCAGGTAGGATGTGTCTGTGTATGTCTATAGTATATACGGGAGCCCTGTTGACAGAAGTGAGTGCTGTGCGAGAGACCCCGTCCTTTGATGAGGGGATTGTGGCCGTGAGGGAGGTGATGCAAAGGCGTTGAGGCGTTGCCATCCACGCGCAAGATCAGCGTCGAACAAGTTGCATAAACCACCAGGGACCCGCCGTTTTATGAAGACGAAGAAGCACAAGGGCTCCATTATTATTATTACGGTGTGGCCTGTGAGAGTCAGAAGGTGAGGGACGGACTGGAAGGTATGTGGCGTTGGTTGGTTGGGTTGGGTGGGTGATGGGGGAGAGGGAACGCCATCTTTGGGGGAGGAGGAGGAGCAGTACCGACCGAACGGGTGTTTTGAGATCCTGTCTCTCTCTCTCTCTCTCTCTCTCTCTCTCTCTCTCTCTCTCCACACCCACACACTCGCCCACTCGTACACTCTCATAGCAGTTAAGGGACGATTGTGTGTAATAGTGAGAGACGAGTTGGGAGGCTGGTCCACATTCCAGCCACTTTGCCCTTTCTACACACACACACACACACACACACACACACACACACACACACACACACACACTTGCAGTTAATGTGGGTAAAGCGAAGGAACTATGGTGAGGGAGAGGCGGCTGTGTGCGTGTGGGGGTGGGTGTTTGTGTGGATTACTGCGCTCGTTTATAACCCGGGTTTATGAATGTGCAGATGCCGCTCAGGGTTGTGCTACGGCGGGGTTGATTAATGGTGATGATGCCAGAGTTTAATTACGGGTCGACACGACGGTGTCCTACACTGATGGTGGTTTGACAGTGGGGTGGACTGGGTGAAGTGGTGTTAGAAGCGTTTTAAGTAAGCTTTTGTGTGTGTGTGTGTGTGTGTGTGTGTGTGTGTGTGTGTGGATGAGTAGAATAGAATAGCTTGGTTGGGATATTTGTGGTGGCTGACGATTTTTGAAATGGATCGTAAGGTTGGGAGTAGATTTCAAGTGTTGGAATATGTCCAAGCTTGTGTGTAAGGGACCATTTCAAAGAATAAGCATTGGATTTAGATTTTTTTAAAGAACTGAATGATTTTTTTATTTCAATTTGAAGAGTTGAATGTTATTTAACGAGTGGTAACTACATCTCGGGGTCATTATGACTCATTCGATTCCATTACTTCATGAGGAAACTCCATACATTATTGGACAGTTTCCAGTCTTCGAAATAACATATCACTCTTCACTAAGATCACAACTTTAGACATCACTTTAATATAGTGCGATAACGGAGAATAGAGAAGTTTGCTCGTTATAGAAAGGCAGATTTTTAGGTTATCATGTACATGAAAGTGCTTGCATTTAGGTATGGACTTGGATTGCTTTGTAGTGATGTTCCCTTTGACGTTGCCGTAGTGAGAGAGCCATGTTGAAGGATTTAAACCCCAATGATGGTTTCGGAGATCTTCTACCCCCGTGCAGAATTGTGTGGTCTTGTTGAAGGATTTAATAAACCCTATGATGGTTTCGGAGGTCTTCTATCCCCCCCTACACAGCTGGGTCTGGGACCTTACGTATACCTTACGATGGTTTGGGAGGTCTTCTACCCTCCCACACAGCTGGGTTTTGGAACCTTACCTTACGTATACATTACTTGGTATCGGAGGTCTTCTGCTCCTACAGTACAGGATCAATCTCACGTATTGCTTAGTCTATTGCGAAGCCACATACCGTGTCTGGTTTATATATATATATATATATTATATATATATATATATATATATATATATATATATATATATATATATATATATATATATATATATATCTGAATAAATATGTTCCTAATATCTGAAAAAAAGGTAAAAAAAAACAATTTAATCCTTTAGGTTCACAATGCAGCATTAATATGTCAGCCTTCCTTTGTAAGGTATGTGAATGGGAGTGAAATATTCTCGGGTAAGGTAAGGAGTCTCGAGCAAAGTATATGGATAATAATGTTTGGGGAGAGGAGGAGGCAGCTGGGTGAACTGGGCTAATGCTGCCTCACTTGACATTCCAAACACTTGGGCCAGTTGTGGACTTCTTGTTCCCCCCACTCTACACGCTCCAGCCCTGAACCTACCTCCCCCTCCATCCCTCCCTCTCCTTTTTTTGACTATGGAAGGTTAGGGTGGCGGGGTTGGGTGGGGAGAGAGACAGAAGAGGTTGGACAGAGAAGGTAAAGTGGGAGACACAGAAGACGGTTCGAGTGTGTTCGGATGGGAGAGACAGATGACTGTTTGGGTGTGTTCAGATGGGAGACAGAAGACGGTTTGAGTGTGTTCAAGGTAGGAGACACAGAAGACGGTTTGGGTGTGTTCAGATGGATGACACAGAAGACGGTTTGGGTGTGTTCAGATGGGAGACACAGAAGACGGTTTGGGTGTGTTCAGATGGGAGACACAGAAGACGGTTTGGGTGTGCTCAGATGGGGGAGACAGAAGACGGTTTGGGTATGTTCAGATGGGAGACACAGAAGACGGTTCGAGTGTGTTAAGATGTAGTGATTTAGACTCCTCTTTCCCGACGACACTTGCTGTATGCCCATGAATACACAAGTAGAACCTGACTTTAAGATTATTATCCCCTTTATTTTTAACATTTTCTTTGACACCCATTTTCTTTTTTCTCTTCCCCATCATACCTCCCTATATCACTCCATTTTCTATTGGATATTTGTCCATACTTTCCTTTACCATTCCCCTTCCTCCCCACCCACTGTCTCCTCCTCCTCCTCTCCCTCCTCCCCATAACGCCCAAGTCCTGCCCTTATTCCCATACCTGGCCCCGAGCCTTGTGCTGTACTTAGAGAGAGAGAGAGAGAGAGAGAGAGAGAGAGAGAGAGAGAGAGAGAGAGAGAGAGAGAGAGAGAGATCGGTAGGATTGGAATCCCTGTAGCGTGAGGGATCGAGATCCTTTACAGTGGAGAGGGAAAAGGGAGGGAGTGTGGGGTTCAGTTTTGTGATGGGGAATGGAGGGGGTTGTTGGGGTGGCTGGCATGGGTAAGTGGTGGCTGGAGAAACTTGAAAGCCCCCAAGGCGTCTTGACCAACATGTTGACAATTGTATTAGTATGGTGGTTGTGTGATGAGCACGTGTGACCACAATTTGGACGTTACTGAGAGAGAGTTCGTTAGTTTTACACATGTTACCCCTTGGTATGTGTTACCATGGCTTTCCTGGTATGTGTGAATATACACGTACACACCCCCAGCCTTAGCGAGGTGCCCATTGATCGATCAATCCCTAGAGGAGGAGGAAGAGGAACTAGTGGGATTGGCTGTGGGCCGACTACCGCGCCCAGGATTCGAACTTCACCACGGAAACCCTTTTGTCTCTGTGTGTTTTAGGTGATGGTACACAGTGGCCTTCCAGTGGTCAAACTTGACATTTCTGGTGGTTGGTGACGTCTTGTGGGACTGTCATTGTGGAAGTCATTTCCATACACAGGGTCACCCCAGCTGGTCCGGGTTCGGCTGACCCATATAATAACATTCCCGGATCTTCATCCATTTGATCACGACAGTATAACACTTGGGTATCTTACCCAAGGTTTGTACTGTCGTGCTCTTTTGACCTGAACCGTAAGCTTAGGGTAGGTCAAAGGCCAGCTAGTTGTGCTCTCAAGGGTCGTACCTTTGTGTTCTCGAAGGGTCGTACAGTCGTGCTGAAGTGTCGCACCGTCGTGCTCAGAGGGTAAGTGAGGGCGTCCAGTGGCCATATTTCTCTGACATGGGATGTCCTGGTTTTTAGTGTAGGGGGAGAGGGAATTCTACACTCGTGGGGCCTCGTGTTTTGAATGTGATAAATAATGTTTGGTTAGAAGTGGATTTATTATTATGACTGGTTTAGTTGGCTTGGTGTGGTTATGGTAGGTTTATGACTGGTTTAGTTGGCTTGGTGAGGTTATGGTAGGGTTATGACTGGTTTAGTTGGCTTGGTGAGGTTATGGTAGGTTTATGACTGGTTTAGTTGGCTTGGTGAGGTTATGGTAGGTTTATGACTGGTTTAGTTGGCTTGGTGAGGTTATGGTAGGTTTATGACTGGTTTAGTTGGCTTGGTGAGGTTATGGTAGGTTTATGACTGGTTTAGTTGGCTTGGTGAGGTTATGGTAGGGTTATGACTGGTTTAGTTGGCTTGGTGAGGTTATGGTAGGGTTATGACTGGTTTAGTTGGCTTGGTGAGGTTATGGTAGGGTTATGACTGGTTTAGTTGGCTTGGTGAGGTTATGGTAGGGTTATGACTGGTTTAGTTGGCTTGGTGAGGTTATGGTAGGGTTATGACTGGTTTAGTTGGCTTGGTGAGGTTATGGTAGGTTTATGACTGGTTTAGTTGGCTTGGTGAGGTTATGGTAGGTTTATGACTGGTTTAGTTGGCTTGGTGAGGTTATGGTAGGGTTATGACTGGTTTAGTTGGCTTGGTGTGGTTATGGTAGGTTTATGACTGGTTTAGTTGGCTTGGTGAGGTTATGGTAGGGTTATGACTGGTTTAGTTGGCTTGGTGAGGTTATGGTAGGGTTATGACTGGTTTAGTTGGCTTGGTGAGGTTATGGTAGGTTTATGACTGGTTTAGTTGGCTTGGTGAGGTTATGGTAGGTTTATGACTGGTTTAGTTGGCTTGGTGAGGTTATGGTAGGTTTATGACTGGTTTAGTTTGCTTGATGAGGTTATGGTAGGGTTATGACTGGTTTAGTTGGCTTGGTGAGGTTATGGTAGGTTTATGACTGGTTTAGTTTGCTTGATGAGGTTATGGTAGGTTTATGACTGGTTTAGTTGGCTTGGTGAGGTTATGGTAGGGTTATGACTGGTTTAGTTGGCTTGGTGAGGTTATGGTAGGGTTATGACTGGTTTAGTTGGCTTGGTGAGGTTATGGTAGGGTTATGACTGGTTTAGTTGGCTTGGTGAGGTTATGGTAGGGTTATGACTGGTTTAGTTGGCTTGGTGAGGTTATGGTAGGGTTATGACTGGTTTAGTTGGCTTGGTGAGGTTATGGTAGGGTTATGACTGGTTTAGTTGGCTTGGTGAGGTTATGGTAGGGTTATGACTGGTTTAGTTGGCTTGGTGAGGTTATGGTAGGTTTATGACTGGTTTAGTTGGCTTGGTGAGGTTATGGTAGGTTTATGACTGGTTTAGTTGGCTTGGTGAGGTTATGGTAGGTTTATGACTGGTTTAGTTGGCTTGGTGAGGTTATGGTAGGTTTATGACTGGTTTAGTTGGCTTGGTGAGGTTATGGTAGGGTTATGACTGGTTTAGTTGGCTTGGTGAGGTTATGGTAGGGTTATGACTGGTTTAGTTGGCTTGGTGAGGTTATGGTAGGGTTATGACTGGTTTAGTTGGCTTGGTGAGGTTATGGTAGGGTTATGACTGGTTTAGTTGGCTTGGTGAGGTTATGGTAGGTTTATGACTGGTTTAGTTGGCTTGGTGAGGTTATGGTAGGGTTATGACTGGTTTAGTTGGCTTGGTGAGGTTATGGTAGGTTTATGACTGGTTTAGTTGGCTTGGTGAGGTTATGGTAGGTTTATGACTGGTTTAGTTGGCTTGGTGAGGTTATGGTAGGTTTATGACTGGTTTAGTTGGCTTGGTGAGGTTATGGTAGGGTTATGACTGGTTTAGTTGGCTTGGTGAGGTTATGGTAGGGTTATGACTGGTTTAGTTGGCTTGGTGAGGTTATGGTAGGTTTATGACTGGTTTAGTTGGCTTGGTGAGGTTATGGTAGGGTTATGACTGGTTTAGTTGGCTTGGTGAGGTTATGGTAGGGTTATGACTGGTTTAGTTGGCTTGGTGTGGTTATGGTAGGTTTATGACTGGTTTAGTTGGCTTGGTGAGGTTATGGTAGGTTTATGACTGGTTTAGTTGGCTTGGTGAGGTTATGGTAGGTTTATGACTGGTTTAGTTGGCTTGGTGAGGTTATGGTAGGGTTATGACTGGTTTAGTTGGCTTGGTGAGGTTATGGTAGGTTTATGACTGGTTTAGTTGGCTTGGTGAGGTTATGGTAGGGTTATGACTGGTTTAGTTGGCTTGGTGAGGTTATGGTAGGGTTATGACTGGTTTAGTTGGCTTGGTGAGGTTATGGTAGGGTTATGACTGGTTTAGTTGGCTTGGTGAGGTTATGGTAGGGTTATGACTGGTTTAGTTGGCTTGGTGAGGTTATGGTAGGTTTATGACTGGTTTAGTTGGCTTGGTGAGGTTATGGTAGGGTTATGACTGGTTTAGTTGGCTTGGTGAGGTTATGGTAGGTTTATGACTGGTTTAGTTGGCTTGGTGAGGTTATGGTAGGTTTATGACTGGTTTAGTTGGCTTGGTGAGGTTATGGTAGGTTTATGACTGGTTTAGTTGGCTTGGTGAGGTTATGGTAGGTTTATGACTGGTTTAGTTGGCTTGGTGAGGTTATGGTAGGTTTATGACTGGTTTAGTTGGCTTGGTGAGGTTATGGTAGGTTTATGACTGGTTTAGTTGGCTTGGTGAGGTTATGGTAGGTTTATGACTGGTTTAGTTGGCTTGGTGAGGTTATGGTAGGTTTATGACTGGTTTAGTTGGCTTGGTGAGGTTATGGTAGGGTTATGACTGGTTTAGTTGGCTTGGTGAGGTTATGGTAGGTTTATGACTGGTTTAGTTGGCTTGGTGAGGTTATGGTAGGGTTATGACTGGTTTAGTTGGCTTGGTGAGGTTATGGTAGGTTTATGACTGGTTTAGTTGGCTTGGTGAGGTTATGGTAGGGTTATGACTGGTTTAGTTGGCTTGGTGAGGTTATGGTAGGGTTATGACTGGTTTAGTTGGCTTGGTGAGGTTATGGTAGGTTTATGACTGGTTTAGTTGGCTTGGTGAGGTTATGGTAGGGTTATGACTGGTTTAGTTGGCTTGGTGAGGTTATGGTAGGGTTATGACTGGTTTAGTTGGCTTGGTGAGGTTATGGTAGGGTTATGACTGGTTTAGTTGGCTTGGTGAGGTTATGGTAGGTTTATGACTGGTTTAGTTGGCTTGGTGAGGTTATGGTAGGTTTATGACTGGTTTAGTTGGCTTGGTGAGGTTATGGTAGGTTTATGACTGGTTTAGTTGGCTTGGTGAGGTTATGGTAGGTTTATGACTAGTTTAGTTGGCTTGGTGAGGTTATGGTAGGGTTATGATTGGTTTAGTTAGCTTGGTGAGGCTATGGTAGGGTTATAACTGGTTTAGTTTGCTTGATGAGGTTATGGTAGGGTTATGACTGGTTTAGTTGGCTTGGTGAGGTTATGGTAGGTTTATGACTGGTTTAGTTGTATTGGTAGGTTTATCACTGGTTTAGTTGGCTTGGCTTGTGAAGTTAGGTAGGTTTATGACTGGTTTAGTTGGCTTGGTGAGGTTATGGTAGGTTTATGACTGGTTTAGTTGGCTTGGTGAGGTTATGGTAGGGTTATGACTGGTTTAGTTGGCTTGGTGAGGTTATGGTAGGGTTATGATTGGTTTAGTTAGCTTGGTGAGGTTATGGTAGGGTTATAACTGGTTTAGTTTGCTTGATGAGGTTATGGTAGGTTTATGACTGGTTTAGTTGGCTTGGTGTGGTTATGGTAGGTTTGTGACTGGTTTAATTGCCTTCTCTTGGTGAGGTTAAGTAGGTCTTGGTGAGTCATTTAGGGAGTTATTTAGTTATGATCGAGTTAACGGGAGAGCTTACTCGTTTTGTGTTTCCCGAGAAGGCGAGGTTGAACGTCTGAGATGATAGGAAACTTTTGAATGATGATCTGGTTTTGGTCAGTTGGCGTGTTGTGGGTGTGTGATGGTCACGGACATGATTAGGATGGATGGTGGTTTGGTGGTGAGATGTTGGTGGTTTCAGTGTTTGAGAGTAGAGGTAAGGTTGTGATTGGTGGAGGGGGTATAAGGTTGTGATTTGTTGGAGGGGTATAAGGTTGTGTTTTTGGAGGGGTATAAGGTTGTGTTTTTGGAGGGGTGTAAGGTTGTGGTTTTTGGAGGGGTGAAAGGTTGTGGTTTTTGGAAGGGTATAAGGTTGTGATTTGTTGGAGGGGTATAATGTGATTTTTGGAGGGGTATAATGTGATTGTTGGAGGGGTATAATGTTGTCATGTGTTGGAGGGGTATAATGTGATTGTTGGAGGGTGTATAAGGTTGTGATTGTTGGAGGAGTATAAGGTTGTGATGTTGGAGAGGTTACATTCCACGTCTGTGTTGGTGCGACGGTGGGGAGGGCAAGTGGGTGGGTCTTTGGAGGGTGGGTGCTGCATGCGCCTTTGGAAAGTTGCCTCGGTGGTTGGGTGGGTAGGAAGGTAAATAGCTGTGGTTTCTGTGGGTGTGGCTGGTGGTTTGTGTGGTTGTATCGGATGGTATGAGTGCGTCGTGTGGTCGGGCGTCCGGACGTGAGGTAGCCAAGTAGGAAGGTAGCCAGGGGAATGGGGGAGAAGTTATGGTGCCTCCAGGTAGCCAGGGAATGGGGAGAAGTTATGGTGGCTCTGGACGTTACGTAGGTAGGTAGGGAAGGGAAGGGTGGACTGCGGAGGAGGGAGGGAGAGAGAGGCCATGGTTCCCAGACTGTAGCCAGTGGAGAGGAGTCGTGGTTCCCGACGTACAATAGAGTCGTTCGGTCGTGCCATATCGACGACTTTTGACTACACCAGAACGATTAGTGTAGCGACCACTCATGGCTCTGGACTCCGTAGGACACCACTTGGAAGTAGTCTGGACATGGAGGAGACGTCGATGGCGGGGTTTTTTTTTTTGTGTTAAAAGAAGAAAAACCTTTGTGAAAGACACACGACAGACGGAATCTAGGTCGTCTAATGGGCGGAGGAGAGAGAGAGAGAGAGAGAGAGAGAGAGAGAGAGAGAGAGAGAGAGAGAGAGAGAGAGAGAGAGAGAGAGAGAGAGAGAGATTTACCGGTTCACCACCGTACGTACGTACACCTGGAGCAGCAAGCAAGTTACGTAATGATTGGTAGCCAGCCTGGAGGAGGAGGAGGAGGAGGTGGGGGCTGCTCCCGGGCCCGTGGTGGTGGTGGTGGACACCAGCTTACGTAAGGAAGGTGGAATTGACTGAGCTTAGCTGGTAGGGGGTGGCTTGGGGGTTGGGCTACAACCCGGCCCAGCTTGGGTGGCTCAACTGATGAGGAAGGAGAGAGAGAGAGAGAGAGAGAGAGAGAGAGAGAGAGAGAGAGAGAGAGAGAGAGAGAGAGAGAGAGAGATAAGTAGATCGCCGGAGATAGATTGGGTCTGGTTATGTCTAATGAATGTTGTTGAGGGAGGGGGGGGGGAAGGAAGGGAAGGGAGGAGTGGAGGGGTTGTAAAGTGGATAACAGTGGTCTTTGAGTAAGGGGGGAGAATGGATGGGGGGGGGCGACGAGGAGGAGGATTGCGTCTCGTGATGGGGGGGTGATGTAAGGTGAGGGGGGTCTGTTGTTGTTCTGAAGTTCTCCACCTCTTCCGTCTGGGTACGGTGTGGGTACCAAGTGGTGATGGTGGTGATGCACCCATCCCATCCCATCCCCTTCCCCGAGTGGTGCATGCGGACTGTGTGTGTGTGTGTGTGTGTGTGTGTGGGTTACAAAGTGTGGTTGTGTGTGGCACACCCCCGCCCGCGCCCCCCTTACGTGTGGTGCAGTAATGTGATTTTATGTTCCATTTCGTGCTGGATTTATATAGCAAGGGTAGGATTGCCTGCCTTCCTCACTGTGCTGGAGGTTAGGTTAGGTCTGCAGTGGTGATGGTGTGGTCATGAATGACTTAGTGGGTAATGGTTTGGTCTGGGGGTCTCCAGTGGTGTTGGTGTGGTCATAATTGCCTTCCTCAGTGGGTAATGGTTTGGTCTTGGGGTCTCCAGTGGTGTTGGTGTGGTCATGATTGCCTTCCTCAGTGGGTAATGGTTTGGTCTTGGTCTCTCCAGTGGTGTTGATGTGGTCATCATTGCCTTCCTCAGTGGGTAATGGTTTGGTCTTGGGGTCTCCAGTGGTGTTGGTGGCAGGCGTGTGGTCATGATTGCCTTACTAGCTGTGTTGATTATTTTAGTCTCGGGTTTCGAGCGGTGGTCTTCGATATCAGGGCGTTTACAAGCTTATGTTCTGCAGTATCAGTGGGTCCGGTCTCTTCCCCCCCCCCCCCTTTCCTACAAGGCGATGAAGGGAGTGGTGGTAGATGATTGTATAGGTCGAGGCAGTCAGTGGTACAGCGGTACTTCAGCTGTCCACACTATAACGCATGTGTCATTAGGTCGTCGTAGCACACACTGTGCTCTGATTCCCACCCATTTTAAACGTATCTCCTCTGGTATTAGTGTCATTGTACATCTACTCTGGTATATTAGTGGCATTGTACATCTACTCTGGTGTATTAGTGTCATTGTACATCTCCTCTGGTATATTGGTGTCATTGTACATCTACTCTGGTGTATTAGTGTCATTGTACATCTACTCTGGTATATTAGTGGCATTGTACATCTACTCTGGTATATTAGTGTCATTGTACATCTACTCTGGTAGTGTTATTATACATCTACTCTGGTATTACAGTATCATTGTACATAGTACTGTCACCTGCTTAGCCTGGCAGATACTACACATTATGGATCCCTCATTATTGGGATAATTGATGTAACCAGGAAACATATAATTTTGTTATAACATTAAATGTATAAATGATACACCCGTGGTACTTGACAAGATCGTCCATGGGCATCAACTGAATGGAATTGGATCCCATAGTTAGCATTTAGGGCCGAGTTATGCCCACTCGATTGCTTAACATGGATCATCACTTGTCTCATAGCTTGAAGAAAATTTCGCTTTTGGGTCATGAGACTTGGTGCTGTTCTGTCCAGCGGCCGAAGAGTTGAATGGCACAAGACTCGAGAATCTTGAGTTTCACGTCGCATTTTAAGAAAAAAAAAATGCTTGAGAATGACTTCTTTTGGCTCCATCTACATAGATTTGGTATGTAAGATTTACTATCCAGCTTCCATCTACATAGATGAAGACTGGAAGGTGCTTTGGCCGTCCACAAGTAGTTAACCTAGCTGCGGCACCACCTGTCTCTATCATGGGTGATTATGGTACTGTCTACTGTAATGGTGAGTGTCCAGGACTACCTGTGTACAGTGAAGGTCACCACGCAGGAAGGCAGGTGACCTTTGTGACCTTCGCAGTAAGGATGACCTTACAGTATAGCTGGTTGTCTTACTGTTCTCTGCTTCAGAGGATGAGTGTAGGAACGCGGCATTGTGTCCCACCGTCTGTAGCAAAGGTGAACTCCGGGATAGCGGTTCGATGACCACACGTCTGTAGCAAGAGTGGAAACGCGCGGGGAAAATGAGACATCAGTGCCGTTCAGTACTGTAGCACAGACGTGTTGTAACACAGACCTCCTGTAGCACAGACGTCTTGTTAGCGATGTCTGGTGGCGAGGATGCTTTTGTCTTTATGCTTAGACATAGACCTTGAAGACACAGTTTGAACGCCAGGTGGACTAAATACACAGAGTGCCACAGGTGAGGGCCAATTTAGGTGCTCGAGCATGAGGTTGCGACAAGGGTCGCGCGAGTTGAAGGTGGAGGGCAAGTGTGGAAGAGGTGGGTAGGACAAGCACAAGTGTGTGAGAGAGGCGGGTTAGAGTAGGTGGAAGTGTGTGGGAGGTGAGAGGGACCAGAGCAAGTGCACGTGGGTAATTGCAAGTGTTGGTGTTGGGGGTGAGGGCCATCTTGCCGCTAGACTGGGAGGGAGGGAGAGAGAGAGAGAGAGAGTCAGTGTAAGTGTCCGGGTGAGAGGTAGCCAGCCAGACGGGTGTGTGTGTGTTGGTGGTGGGAGGGAGGTGGCCGATGTCACGGGGGCAAAAACTGGGCCTCCTTGAGCCGGTCGGCCGAGCCGGGAGCATCTCCCTCTCGGCCGCACCGACACACTGGGCTTCCTTGAGTCTGCCGAGCGAGCCGGTAGCATCATCCCCCTCCTCACCCTCCTCCTCCTCCTCCTTCCCCCTCTCAGCCTGGCCGGCCCGACACACACAGTGGGCGAGTCGGGAGCACCACTCACAAAGGCCGTGTAGCTGGCGTAAGCGTAAAACTTGGACCACAAACGTTAGTCTGCTACGCGTTTTGAGGATACGCCCGCCGGTGCCGGAGGGAATGAGTGGGGTGGATTGGAGGAGGGGAGTTCAGCGGGTAAGAGAAGGGTGTGAAGGAGGAGTACTCGCAGTGGGAACACATGATGGAGGGGTTAAAAACTTTTAAGTGGGCGATATGAGTGAGGAATTTTACCCACTAGAGGAGGCTTAGGATGAGGGATACATATGTGCCATGATCATACGGGAGTGATGGTGTTGATAATAGCATTGCGTATGTGGAGTTATGTATAGGAGGGCCTGTGTTATGTCATTCACACGGTTGGCAACTTAGCGAATACGTGACTTGCTAAGCCTTGGCGCATTTTGAAACTTGGGAGCAGGCGATGGATGAAGGACCTGGTGGCGGATGTCGCCGCCCCGGATTACATGCCCTTGTAGAGCCATGTGTATATCGGGAATACACCGAATATCCGGGTGTTGTAAGAGCAACATATGGCATGAATACTGATGACGGGTAAATAATAGGTCTAGGTCTATGGTGAATGGGGTCCGGGGCGAATTATGGGACGAAGAGTCTATTGTGTGAACGACTGACGTTTCCAAGATGAAGGATCGAAGTTAGAGGGACGGGTGAGTGTGGTGTAGGGTAGAAGAGCGGTTTACCTGAAATGATCGACAGACACGACGATTATGATGTATGTATCCGTTCACAAAACTTGGTCGCCTCAGGGTGGTGTATCCGTGCATAGAAAGTTTATATTTTTTATTTATATAGGAAGACTAATTTCACCGGAGGTGTTCAGCGTAGGCCCCTGAGCTCGAACCAGATGCGCACGCTTAGGACAGCAGTGAATAACCTGGGACATTGGCTCTCCCTGGGAAGGGGGTTAGTACGTCTGGAGCTGGCACGCTGGGGATGGGGGGAATGGATGGATGGAGGACGGCGGAGGACGTGTCTGGGGGAGGAGGGAGGAGTGAGTGTGTGGCATGGCACGTAGTGAGCGGGGCCAGCTGGGTGTCGTGGGACGTGGCATGTGTGGAGAAGGCTGGACGTGGAAGGGATGCGTCTAGGACGTGGTGGTGTCAGTGGTTTATCACTGGACTTTGGTAACGGATGTGTCGAAGATGATGATGCTACGTTGTTGGAGTTTTCCTGCAAGATCTCATTATTATTATTTCTTCATAACTCGTCTGTAGTGAGGCGTTTAATGTCTTACATTCTGAGTTTTTTTTTTTTTATTTTTAGGTACGGTAGTTTTTTCAATTTTTTCTCCCCATGCTAACTGGTTGGAGTTGACAATCTATGGGTACGGACGTCCAGCCCACGATTCGAACGGAGTTAAAGGACGTGCGTGTGTGTGTGTGTGTGTGTGTGTGTGTGTGTGTGTGTACTGGGTGACTGTGGAATTTTCCCGTCGCTCATCCTACTATCTTGCTGACCATGATCTGAATTACCGTTTTAGTGTACCATGTACATGATGTAACACTGTATCTGTTTCTCTCCGGGTAAACAAATCGGTTAAAAGGATACAAGGGCGCTGGACGCGACGTGATTTTTTGGACGTGTTTTGACGGACGCCTGTGTGACGCGACGTGATTTTTTTGGACGTGTTTGACGGACGCCTGTTCTGAAATGGATCCTATCAGGCCATGTTTTGGACATGGTCTGGTGACCTTTTTAAATTTCTTGACGGTCACACATCCTGTCGACTCGACCTTCTCGTACTTGACCGTCTTCCTTAAAAAGGGGACCTTTAAAAGGTCAGGAAGGGCCACGCCGTCGTGCTCATGAGGTCGAAAGGTCAGATTTAAGTTGGTTGTGTGTGCTGGCTGAATCTGCTGGCTGGCTTGCTGAGAGGGCGAATTTCTCGTGCTGGTTGCGTAGGCATGTTTCTGCAGGCTTGTGGCTGGTGATTGTGGTGGTAGTTGTGGTAGCTCTACGTCCACTTGGTAGTGGTGGTAGATCTCCGTCCACTTGGTAGTGGTGGTAGCTCTCCGTCCACTTGGTAGTGGTGGTAGCTCTCGGGCCACTTGGTAGTGGTGGTAGCTCTCCGTCCACTTGATGTAACCCAGAACTACGCATACTGAAGGTGTTGATGGCAGAATGATGATGCAATTAGTGCTATTGTGCAGAGGACAATCGCCGAGCGTTTAGATGTATACCTGTTTCAAAGTGAAATGATCACTAGTAAGTTGAGTTTATAGTCTGATGACGTAAGGTATGAGTGGGGGCTTGATGACGTAAGGTATGAGTGGGGGCTTGATGACGTATGAGTGGTGGGTCTTGATGACGTAAGGTATGAGTTGGGGGTCTTCTTGATGACGTAAGGCATGAGTGGAGGGTCTTGATGACGTAAGGTATGAGTTGGGGGGAGTGCTTGATGACGTAGGTTTGAGTGGGGACGTTCGCGAGAGAGAGAGAGAGAGAGAGAGAGAGAGAGAGAGAGAGAGAGAGAGAGAGAGAGAGGTTGGGGGTGGGTGCATCTGTCCTGGACCATGTGTGGCCTTTGTTCCTCAAGAGGTGGTGGCCTGGATGTCTCTAGTCATGTGACCCCCACAACTTGCATTCGACGTAGGGCATGTGAACGCATCTCCAGCTGCCCGCCCATGTAAACCCTGTTGTGGTCTTGCTCTGGCCGGGCGTTTGTTTATCAAGGGGAGTTAAAGTGATGGATGTTGGGAGGAAGGGGTCGAGCGCATGGGTTCGAGTCTTTGGGGGGTTTGTGGTAGTCTGTCCACAGTCATCCTAGATGTTCATCCACCCTGAGGGGGTACTTCCTTGGAAGGTTACTGCTGCTACCGACTCTCCCACCTGCCACGGTTTAAGGTGGCCAGGGGGTCAGTGAGCGACCCAAGTTAATTACTTGACTACACGTACAGGCGAAAAAGGAGTGGGGGTGGGGGGATGGGGAAACCGGAAGTTACGTGGCATGGTGGGAGGAGCTTGTCAAGTTAGGGGAAGGGTGGGTGTATGTGTGTGTGTGTGTGGAGGAGGGGAGGAGGGATATGACCCAGCCGCCTGTATCAGGTCACTACGTCACCTGAGAACAGCCGGGAGGTTGTTGGCTCCCTGCCTCCCTCCCTCTCTCTCTCCCCTTCGCCGCCGTGGAACCAGTTCGGGCCAGATCAGCGGCCGGGGGGGCGCCCGTGTGCCGTATGAAGTGATCTTGTAATCAGAGAGGTTGACGGGGCAGATGTAGCGCCACTTCGTGTTCCACGGTGATACTTTCCACGGGTCACTACGTCAGGAAGGTTCATACTTTTTCCACGACAAGAGATGTTTTAAAGTTTCTGGTTAGAACTGTGGAGGTATAAGGTCCCCCCTCCCCTTCTCTGCTGCTGTAATTCTGGACCCCCCCGTCAGAAAACCGTCAGTATCAATAAGTCACCCGAGGTTGTCCAGTGAAGTTGTGGCGTTTATGGTGGAATAACGGCAATCTTTGTCTGTTGTCGGGTTGAATACCTTCTTGGATTGGTAGCAGCAACGAGGTGATGGATGTCTTTCGGGTCGTGTGACGTGGGTTGTTTAGGGGGTTTTTAGTGAGGTATTGTGAGGGTTGTGGTGTTGTGTGCGAGGGTCGTGGTGTGTGTGTGTGTAGGATCGTGGTGTATGTGTGTGGAGGGTCGTGGTATGGTGTGTGTGTGGAGGGTCGTGGTATGGTGTGTGTGTGGAGGGTCGTGGTGGTGGTGTGTGTGTGTGTGGAGGGTCGTGGTGTGGTGTGTGTGAGGAGGGTCGTGGTGTGTGTGTGTGTGTGTGGAGGGTCGTGGTGGTGGTGTGTGTGTGTGGAGGGTCGTGGTGGTGGTGTGTGTGTGTGTAGGGTCGTGGTGTGTGTGTGTGTGTGGAGGGTCGTGGTGTGTGTGTGTGTGTGGAGGGTCGTGGTGGTGGTGTGTGTGTGTGGAGGGTCGTGGTGTGTGTGTGTGTGTGTGTGGAGGGTCGTGGTGGTGGTGTGTGTGTGTGGAGGGTCGTGGTGTGGTGTGTGTGTGTGTGGAGGGTCGTGGTGGTGATGATGTGTGTGTGGAGGGTCGTGGTGTGATATCTTAAGTGTGATGGTAGTGGTCGAGGGTCCTTGGGTACGAGTGTCGGCCACCAGTCAAGGACATGGCTGTCCGCCGATGCTCCAGGCGTCCGCCCGCTCGCTACCCATCTACCCAACCAACCCACAACTGGGGAGTTGGTGGACTACACATCTCGTCCCATACCCCCGTTCCAATGGCTAGGCTATAGGAATGGGTAGATCCTGCTGTCTTAGGGCTCCCAGACCAGACAGTATTAGTGGGTAACGAGGCTTCATTGCCCTTTAGGAAAAGTAGTTTAATTACTTGACCATCTCGGATGCTCTCGTGGCGCGGGCGAGACGTTACTACATTCATTCGGTAGCTTCGCAAGAGAACCTGTTAAGTGACCGTGGGGAAGGGGGAGAGACCTCTCTCAGGTACCCCTACCTGCCCGCCCAAGAGTAGCAAGAGGTAACTTCAGTTCTTTGATCCTCTCTCTCTCTCTCTCTCTCTCTCTCTCTCTCTCTCTCTCTCACTGCTTCGTGTCATTCACCCCTCTCCACACACCACCTCACCCCAATCCCACATCCAAATGCCATTCTCTCTCTCTCTCTCTCTCTCTCTCTCTCTCTCTCTCTCTCTCTCTCTCTCTCTCTCTCTCTCTCTCTCTCTTAGGTGGGATAGAATTTGGTTTATTCAAGTGCTTGTGTGACTGGGGACCTGTGCCTTGGGACCTCCGGGACCTGGGGAGACTGGCATTTCTGCCTCTGGGACTCTGGGAGTGGAGCCATGGGGACCGCTTGGGATTGCGGGAAGGGACCATTGGGATCGCTGGGACTTGGGACCATTGAGACGTGGTGAGGGATGAAAGGGGGGGGGGGCGCAGTGGGGACTGGGGTTGATGCTAGTGGATCTACGTGTTACCACTGGCATTACAGTGTTTATATTACCACTGGCATTACAGTGTTTATATTACCGCTGACATTGAGGTGTTTATAGCCGGTTTTGTTAAATAACGTAGCCACAGATTTCTCGAATATTTTCTCATTTTTCTTTCATCTATGATTGACAAGTACACCAAGAGGGGGCCCAGAGGGGGCACACACCCCATCCGTAGGACAAGAGGCACGTCTGTGGGGAGGGACTGGTTCTGTGAGATAGACCAAAGAGACTGCGTACCCCTTTGTTCTACCATCATTTGGAACCCCATTACCAGTCCACCCGCCTCGTCCAGCTCTACCATCACTTGAACCCATTACTTCCTCCTGCTCCTCCTCGGTGTTATATACGTTCCTGTGAACCCATTACCTCCTCCGCCTATCCTCCTCCTACCATTACCTGACCAATTACTTCCTCCCATTACTTCTATTACTTCCTCTGTGTTACACGATCATGCATGAATCCATCACCGCCTCACCCAGTTCTACCATCACTTGAACCCATTACTTCCTCCTCCTTGGTGTTATATACGTTCTTATGAACCCATTACCACCTCCGCCTATTCTCCTCCTACCATTACTTGACCAATTACTTCCTATTGCTTCCTTCTCCTCCTGTGTTACACGATCATACACGAATCCATGACCGCCTCACCCAGTTCTACCATCACTTGAACCCATTACTTCCTCCTCCTTGGTGTTATATACGTTCTTATGAACCCATTACCACCTCCGCCTATCCTCCTCCCTACCATTACTTGACCAATTTCTTCCTCTTGTGTTAACACGATCATACACGAATCCATCATTACCACCTCCGCCTCTCCGTGTTCTACTACTACCACCACCACCACCACCGCTTGAACCCATTACTTCCTTGGGCGTTAAAGCAGAACAGCTAATATCAAGGACTTGGAACCCTGTCGCCTCTTGGACGCCGCTCCTCTCGCTCTGTTATGTTGTTACCGACAACGGCCCACATAATTTGTGTTATATTATCGTCCGTCATTTTATTCTTGTCTGAAAGTCATTTTAAGACTTGTACATAGAGACAATAGAGAATAGAGCATCCACAAATGTACTCTGAAAGTGAATTTAAAGACTTGTAAGTCTGTGATAACTTTCAGATAGAAAATGTCAAAAAGCATTGTTTTTTTCATCACATTTGCACCGTTTATGTAATTGAGGATGAAAGGTATTTGAATGAGCTGCATAGATAGCCTATTGGAGTCTTGTGTGCGCTTAGCGAAGCGCTACACGAAAGCAGGGGGCAACACTAGTGCAGGACGTGAATTCTGAATTATACAGAGGTCGTATGAGTTGTATGAGGAGGATATGAGTTGTATGATGAGGAGGAGGATATGAGTTGTATGAGGAGGAGGATATGAGTTGTATGAGGAGGAGGATATGAGTTGTATGAGGAGGAGGATATGAGTTGTATGAGGAGGAGGATATGAGTTGTATGAGGAGGATGATATGAGTTGTATGAGGAGGATGATATGAGTTGTATGAGGAGGAGGATAGGTAGTGTATGAGGAGGCCGGAATCTAGACAGGAGTTGACGGATTGAGGTTGTTTGAAACGTTCAAGTTGTTGACCATGTGTATAACTGTATGACCCTTGGGTATATAATGACCCTTAAAGGGTGAGGTTAGAGGTCACTCCATCACACCAGAAAAGGTCGTGATCACGATTTGGGTCAAGGGTCGTAGGTTAGAGAATTTATGGCTCATCTCTTCAGGACCGAGTCTTGGTTTCTCGATCAGTTGTCGTGTTCTCGAGAATTCTTGCAAGGTTTTCCTCCCCTCTCCATCCCTGCTGTAGCTACGTACCTCACGAGGGGGGGGTCTGTAGTAGCTTCGCACAAGAGCTACGGAATATCTCTCAACCCCCTCGCAGAGCTGAAGTTCGCAGAGCTGAAGTTCGCAGAGCTGAAGTTGACGATACTGTAACATGCCAGTTAAGAAGGCGCAGATGGTGTTTATCTCGTAGTGCCTTGCGCTGCGACCTTGGTGAAGCGGAGGGTTAGTGCCTCTCGTATGGGGGGAGGGAGGGGGAGGGTGGTGTTCAGTGCCTCTCGTATGGGGTTGGGTTCATCTTCGACGTGCTTGTTGTAAAAGACGTTTCACGTTGGCATCTTCGAGGTTTCACGTGCCATTTTGAAAGACCATCGGAGCTGTATAGAGTATATATATATATATATATATATATATTGGAAAGGATCACAATTTTGCGCGTAGTCAAGATATTCCTACGAGTCCACGGGGAAAATGAAAGACGAAAAGTTCCCAAGTGCATTTTCGTGTAATGATCACATCATCAGGGGAGACGCAAGATAGAAATATAAGTCAGTTTCATTTTCCCTGTGGACTCGTAGGAATATATATATATATATATATATATATATATATATATATATATATATATATATATATATATATATTATATTTGGTATTGATACGTCTTTTTACCTGAGATTTTGGCTGGCCAAAAATAACCCACAGCCTTCAAGATTAACCGGAGGAGATTTTGGCCGATCGCACATCCCTTTCCACGTAATTTGTTGACGAAGACCACATACCGGAGTAATGGTGTGGCCAGTGTGCGAGTGCATGGTAAGCGGGGAGGGGTTGAGGCGTTGGGTTGTGGTGGGGGAGATGATGATGCCAATCGCATGATTGCATGCGCAGCGGCTGGATGGTGTTGGTGGTGGACAAGATGCTCTCGCTGACTGGGTAGGTAGTGTCTGGGTGCACCAACTCCTCATCAGCATCTCTTGGACGATATGCTTATTAATCTGTATCATTCCCGGGGTCGGCAATCATGCATGCAGATGGCTCCCCCCTCGTTTGCCTGTGTCTTGCTGGTCTGGGGGCACAACTGGGCTGGGGGCGCGGGGGGACTTCAACAGGGTGACATCACTGGCAGCGGAGGAGGAGGAGGAGGATGAACAAGAAGTCGTCCTCCCTGCAACACCGCTAGAATTTAGCAAGACACGACCTTTGCACAATAGCCATCTGTCTCGCTAGCCAAACGAGGGTTTTCGTTCGTTCATTCTCACTGGAGGTAATTAAGTTTAGGTTATAACTCTTGAGCTGGGGTGGATGAACGTCTGGTTCGTGTTGCGCTTCTTAAAAAAAAAGACGGATCATCTTTGCATTAAAGTCGGACTCAAGTATGTCGCTCACAGTGGCTGAGCGCCTCGCTAAGTTTAAGCAGCTGTGAGAGCTTAGCCAGCGAGTAGGTAGGTAGAGGCTACTTGAAGACGACATACTTGAAGCATTGCGTGCGATAATTTGACCAAAAGTCAAAAAATCAAGTTGGAAGATATTCGCTAATCTCATTTACCCCAAGAAATGAAGTTTGCCGAGGCAGATGCATTTAAAAAAAACCCACCGAGGGAGGGGAGAGGGAAATTAAATTTCTCAAGATCAGCTTCAGGTAAAGCTATTACGCTGTCGCGGGAATATTAGAATAGCTGCTGAGGTCTTGGCCATTCCTGGAAATAAAATAAGAGGGGATGGAAGCCAGGGAGAATCGTTCCAGGTGAACAACATTCATGCCTTAAAAGAACGTTGCTGGAAACCCGTGGAGGCTAATATACGCTGATGGCTGTGCACCGACCGTGTGGGGTGGGAAGTAGGATGAGGATGTGTGATTCCATACGTTAATAGTATAAGTGTATCGGCTCTTTTTACCGTGTGAACTTTACGCATCATTTTGCTTACTGTTGGACTTTACGCATTGTAATGATTATATCCTTTGTAGTTACTGTTAAATTACTCTCATTACGTAGGGAGGACTGACTGATGATATGGGATGTAGTTAGACTGAAACGAAGAGGAACACTTCCCTTTTTTTTTTTTGCTCTCTATCTTTTAATATTTTTTTATTTCTCTTCTGGAAAGTACACTGTTGTGCGCTGATTGTGGTGGAAGTGAGCATTCTATCTGCTGCTGGAGTGGTTGATGGCTGGCAGTATATATACTCTTGTTGAATTGATAAAGAAGTGTTCCACTTCACTTGTTTTGACTTAGGGGGAGACCTGAAGTAAATTGATGGCTGACGATGTTTTGGAGTTGGTAAACTAACAAGTTGCTCTTCGACTTAACATGTTTTACATGGGGATCTGAGGGTAATTGATGATAGATAACGAGTACAGTTGATTGATGAAGAGTGCAGTTGATGAATGGGTAAATTGTTGTTCCCTCTGACGTATATGGCCTGGGGACCTAAGGATGGATAAGCACGTTTGAGAACTGGTCTTGTACGACGTGGTCGTGGTCTTGAGCAGGACGGTACGACGCTTGGGTATGCTGTCCATCATAAACCAAGGGTCGTACTGTGGGTCGTATGTTGTCTCCATCATAAACCAAGGGTTTTCCTGTGGGTCGTATGTTGTCCATCATAAACCAAGGGTCTTGCTGTGGGTCGTATGCTGTCCATCATAAACCAAGGGTCTTCCTGTGGGTCGTATGCTGTCCATCATAAACCAAGGGTCTTACGGTGGGTCGTATGTGTCCATCATAAACCAAGGGTCGTACTGTCTATCAAGAACAAAAATAAAAAAACAGGTGCCAGATGTTCCATTCGAACTAACCCGCTTGGGTTTTTTTTGAAGTGTTCTTCCCTCGCTGTTCGTTGGTGTTCCCGGGTAACGTGAGGTCTGACCTGGTACGTCAAGTCTGACCTGGTACCTGGTACGTCAAGTCTGACCTGGTACGTCAGGTCTGACGTGGTACCTGGTAGGTCAGGTCTCACCTGGTGCCCTGGACGTTAGATATGACCTGGTACCTGATACGTGAGATCTGACCTGGTACGTCGTCTCCCTGGTATCAGGGACGTGAGGTATGACCTGGCATCTGGGACGTGAGGTCTGACCTGGTAGCCGGCACGTGAGGTCTGACCTGGTACTTGGCACGTCAGGTCGGACCTGTCCCTGCAGAGTACTGTGGTTCGGTGAAGTTACTCTCATATAAGCGTCCAACTTCCCTCCCTCAGCTGCCACGCGCCCAGCCAGCCGCCCGACCGCTCTCTCCCTCCCTCACTCCCTCCCACGTTAAAGGGGATGGACGAAGAGCTCTCTCTCTCTCTCTCTCTCTCTCTCCACCACCACCCACGCCTATTTTTTTTCCTTTTCTCTCTCTCTTTACGGCGACTCCAACCACCATACATGCCCGTCTCTCTCTCTCTCTCTCTCTCTCTCTCTCTCTCTCTCTCTCTCTCTCTCTCTCTGACTCCTCCACCTTTCACGCTCCTCTCTCTACGGCGCCTTCGCCCACGTCTTTCTCCATACCTTCCTCTCTAGTCCCGCACATGGTGGATACCTCCACCCACGCCGCCTCCACCCACCCACCCACTCACTCACCGCCACACACACACACACACACACACACACACACACACACACACACACACACACACACACACACACACCGAAATCGCCCCGCACCGGCGGGGGGGGGGGAGAGAGAGAGAGAGAGAGAGAGAGAGAGAGAGAGAGAGAGAGAGAGAGAGAGAGAGAGAGAGAGAGAGTGTATGTATGTATGTGACGCCATAGGACAATTCACTATTACCATCAACGTTGGCGCGACATTTGAAAAAAAATGACAACACACGGTGGGTGGGTGGTGGTGGTGGTGGTGGGGGGGGGGGGGGGGGGTAGGGGGGCATTTTCATCACCTCCTCAGTCACCCTGGGGGAAGGGGGGTGGCGCTGGTTTTGCCTGCACCCCGCCTCCCCACTGGTTCACAGACCCCGTCATCCCCCTTTGGAGTGAAGAACCAAGCCGCCTTCTCTCCTCACCCCTCCATTTCTTGGAAAAGTTTCACCCCCCTACACGTTTTCTGTTGATACGTCATACTCTACTACTAAATTTGTCTCATAGATTGTGATGTTCGGAGTGTGTTAATCGTCTTGTTCTCTGTACATACGATGGCTTGTTCATCATTTTGTCCTCTTCGCACAAACGATAAAAAAAAAAAAATCGTTCATTTTGTCCTCTTCGTACAAACGATTGGTTCGTCCTATCATACAGTGAGGTTGTTACGGGAGGTTATGATGGCTCAGTACAGTGAGGTTGTTACGGGGAGGTTATGATGGCTCAGTACAGTGAGGTTGTTACGGGAGGTTATGATGGCTCAGTACAGTGAGGTTGTTACGGGAGGTTATGATGGCTCAGTACAGTGAGGTTGTTACGGGAGGTTATGATGGCTCAGTACAGAGTGACTGGAGTCCAGAGTAAACCAACTTAGAAAAAGAAAATACGTTCTTGTCTGAACTTAAAAAAACAGGCCTATTTGCCCAGCGTCTCAATATTTGTTTATTCCCCCCATTTTCTGTTGATATTTCTGTTTCTGCTATAGAGAACTGGCTGCGCCGGTTGCCTCCTCCGTTGTTAAACCACATAATGCTGTACGAGTGGGAGCGTTGGATAATTGTGTGGCCTTTGGCGATTGCAGGGCGAGTGGTTGTGATGTCTGTTTCTTCCTCTCTACCGCTGAGCTTTGGAACTAGTGATACCCGTTTCTTTCCCTACACCAGCAAGCTTTGGGAACTTTTTTTTATATATACCTTCCCCTGTCGTCCTTAAACATCCATGACCTAAGATTTTTATATTTATATACCTTCCCCTGTCCTTCTTAAACATCCATAACCTGAGATTTTTATATTTATATACCTTCCACTGTCCTTAAACATCCATGACCTAAGATTTTTATATTTATATACCTTCCTCTGTCCTTAAACATCCATGACCTAAGATTTTTATATTTATATACCTTCCCCTGTCGTCCTTAAACATCCATGACCTGAGATTTTTATATTCATATACCTTCCCCTGTCCTTCTTAAACATCCATGACCTGAGATTTTTATATTTATATACCTTCCACTGTCCTTAAACATCCATGACCTGAGATTTTTTTCTTCCACCCCACCCCCCAAACCTCGGAAACGTGAATGAAATTGAACTTTTTTTTTGTGGAGGTGGGTGCTGGGTGAAAGAGGACCGATGACTGGCAATACCCGGTTGAAAAACCGAGGGACATAAGACTTGTAAGTGGAACGTTGGTGAATGGAGTTTGATGTTGGACTGGCATTTATCTGATTTTCTCTCGTGTTTCATCACCCGCGTCTCCTCTGTTCCATCTCGTATGTCAGCGATTGTCGTCTTGGACGTAATAGAAATAAGAGAAAAGAAAGGAAAATAAGTCATACTTCAGTTTTTAATTGTATGTCCGTATTTTGATGGGTTATGTGTGTGTGTGTGTGTGTGTGTGTGTGTGTGTGTGTGTGTGTGTGTGTGTGTGTGTGTGTTATACCCTTGGGGATGAGTAAGAATTGTGCATCGTCTCATAACCTCTTTGGTGTTGGGAGAGGGAGGAGCACAGCTGTGGCTTGGATAGTTAAGTGGGAGTTGTGTTACAGGGAGACCTGGGTTCTACTGTAGTGGTCAGGGACTGGTGTGATTTGAGGGTCGACCAGTGGATAGCCTGGGGAGGGCAGGCAGGTGGGTGGTATTGGAGGGCCAGAACCGAACCGCCCACCTCCCTACCGCCCACCTCCCCTGGTGGCTAGGATGACCCTGACCCTGGGCAACAGGAAACACGTGCACCGGATATAGCCCTTACCTTCCCCCACTCCTCTCACCCTCACCCTCTCGTCCCCTCCCCTGCCAATCCCACTCGACAACCCCCATCCCCCAACTCCACCTTCTTACCGGCCATTGCCCCCAACCTTGCCTTTCTTCCTCCTCTCCTCTTCCTCAAACCCATCCCTTTTACCTCTGCCCTTTTACGTTCCTCTTCGCCTCTGGCCCTTGCTGAACCCCACGAGCTCCATAAACGCCTGGGGATACATCGCACAGAGGAGGCCTGAACTCCCGTGTGCGGGAGGTGTTCAAAAGCAAATCGTGTCTCATTCACTTGAACAAGTTCATTCCATTTGAACAAGTTACCGCCACAGTTCAAGAGCTGTTGTCACCTGTGGAGATTCCGCTGCGGTGGCTTTCTATTTTCACTCCTGTGGGTCAGTGTTTGGGCGAGGTGTAATTGGGTGGTTGATGATGGCAGATTGTAATTTACCTTAGATGGTTGATTACCAAAGTATATATTTCATTATTGGTCAGATATAGTTGAGAAACCAGCAGTTTACTGTGGTGGGTGATTGGGATACGACACTAGTGATGGAAGATTGGAATACGACACTGATAGTGGAAGATTGGAACACGATAGTGAATGATTGGGGCTCCAATCTAGCGGATGATTAGGACACACTGCAGTGGATAAGTGGGGCACGTCACTTGTTGTTGTGGATGGCCACACGACTCTTTGAGTGGATGGATGATTGGAGGTCACAATGCAGTGGATGACTGGGACGCCACTCATCTTTCCGAGGGGGACTGAATGAGGAGAGTTGGGGACGTGGTGGTCCTCCTGTAAACTTAGAAAGCTGGGAACTCTTAGCAAGGGGGTTGAAAACGGGTATGCAGATAGCCATATGTCACTTGGGGACTCCCTTGTGCTCGACCCCGCGTCCTCTGAAAAGCTGTTTCGCTTTCGGGAATAAGTCGATAACTGTGCATCTGTGATTTATGTGGTTGAAATGGAAGTGTTTATTTTTTTTTCGTCTTATGCACCTCCGGGATAACGAACCCGACCATCGAATGGCCTTTTTAACTTGTCCGTGACCAGACTTCCTTCCTGACCTTACGTGACCTGACCTGACGTAATGTATTGTGATCGCTCGCTGGTGTAGCTTCAGATGTCAGCTGGTATAGGAAGGTGGGTTGTTCGGGGTGTAGAGGGGAAACAGGTGTTGAAATACACAACAGGTGTTTTGTATATCTTCCCACAAGCTATGTTGATATTTTTGAGGGGGTGGGGGAAACAGGTGTTGAAATACACAACAGGTGTTTTGTATATCTTCACACAAGGTGTGTTAATATTCTGTGGGGGGAAACGAATGTTGAAATGGTGTTCTGTGTTCATTCACAGCATCTGTTAACATCCTCCATGATATTTATTATTTATTCAGAAGCATTTGAACATATCACCCAGTATTGTGGGGGGTGAGAAGATATTTCCTTTATAATTATCCCGTTCATAATTATTAATTTCTGTTTATGGTCAAGAACTTTTAGTTGAGTTATTGCGAGACGTGTGAGTGTGTGTTGATAGACGAGCTGTTCTATTGCGTGATGTATTATTTTTTCCTGTTGTATTTTGCGTAATGTATTTTTTTTCTTCTCGGTTAGTAGTGGGTCGACCTTAAAGCAGACGGGGTTGTGTGTATAGACGCGAGGGTGATGGTCAGCGTGCCACTTCACTGTCACGATAGCGTGACATTGACCGTGACGAATATGACGCCTTGACCGTGACGAATATGACACCTTGACTTCCAAGACACTTTGGGTCGCTATACTGGAAGATCGCACCGTTGTGTTCTGGTGTCGAACCATCCATCTCGTGGGAATGAAAAAAGTATATATAACTGTGTGTGAGTGTACGCAAGGTTGAGTCCAGACTATACGAGGGTAAAACACCACACACACACACACTCACTCACTCACTAACTCACTCACTCACTCAATAATCAAACACAGAAAAGAGCAGGTGCACCCCAACTATCAGGGAATCTATTACCTCAAGGGAATTATTCTCTTGAGAGAGATTTAGGGATCGACTTTGTACGTAATCTATCGCCAGAGCTACACGTCATTGGTGGCACTGTGGAAAGGAGGAGACATCTGGTGACAGATGCTGGAATCTCCACCACGTATATGGGTATGGCAATGGATGGTAAGCTGTTTATATAGACATTAACGTGACCGAAGTGGGAATATACCTCGTAAGTCTGGTCGCCGTATACCTTGAGAAGTGCGAGAGATGCGATCGAGTGCGTCCAGAGAGGAGCAACCAAACTCATGCAAGCCTGATTTTAAAAAGGTACCGAATGGCACTGAAAATTCGACGGGGGCGCGCGCGCTCCACTGAGCTGTCAACCATGGAGTTCCCTTATCAGCTGGATGGCGTGGACAGTAAACAATTATTCGCATGGTAGTGCCAGAGTTACCAGAGGCCACGATCGTTAGCTGGGCAAGAAGCTGTAGTTAGGAAGGATGTAAAGGAGCAACTTGTTTTAATGGAAGAATGGTTGTAGTAGTCATGAGCAAAGAGACGGCGAATGCAGGCGTATTGGGAAGCGTTCGTCGAGAGTCTAATTGATGTGAAAAAGGAAGAGGGATAGGGCTCCCACCAGCGCGTAACTCAGTGCCCTTAATGTGCAAAATAGGCCATAGCACACACACACACACGAGGGATGAGGTGGGGTAGGGGTGCGGGAATGTCGTCCTCGGCAACAGCTATGTGGGTCAAAGCTATTTCGAGGGCGAGATGCTATGATGTCAGTGCAGTAGGACCTTAGCGGGTTGGGCAGGCTTGGCGTATATCCTGGTCAAGGTCAGACGCTGCGCCATGACCATGTGTGTGTGTGTGTGTGTGTGTGGGTCATGGCGGAGCGTTGCTGACATAATTTGTAGGGTAAGAGAGAGAGAGGGTAGTCATGGTATGGGGTGGTCATTGGGGGCCCTATGTGCACATGGAATGGAGTACTGTAGTGTATTTGGGGAGGTTGGGTGAGAGAGAGGGTAGTCATGATATGGGGTGGTCATTGGGGGCCCTGTGTGTACATGGGATGGAGTACTGTAGTCTATATGGGGAGGTTGTGTGGGGAGGAGAAAGTGTGGGGTGGGGGTTATGTGATGTATAGGGTTTGGGGGAGAGTGAGGGCAGTGTTTATATAGTGGTATTTATTGCCATAATTCTTAATGGGGTGGAGTGGGAGCAGTGTTTACTTTGGTTTTGGCTACCACGATGTATGGTAGTTGTGGTTGCACGAGGGAGTTTGGTAGCCATGATGTACCGAGTGGGGTGTGGTAGTGGTGGGGGGGGGGGAGTGATTATGTAGTGGTATTGACTGCTATTACGTAGTGTGTGTGTGTGTGTGTGTGTGTGTTCATTGGTTAGATGGGTAGTGGTTGCTGTGATGAAGGGGTTGAGGGAGGGGGATAGTAGAATTGGTTACGTACACTGGTCACCGTGATTTTTTAAGAGTGGATGGGAGCGGGGATTTATGTAACTCTGCGCGTTGGGATTACATTGTGTGTGTTGTACGTAGGATTACTTTGTGTAAAGGAATATCCGGGGCAGGATTTCGTGTGTCGACTGCGCACGCAGAGCGATGTGTGTGTGGAATGTGGTCATATACCATGCAGAGGGGCAGGGTGAGTGTGGGTCTCGCGGAGCCTCACGGGCGCACATGATATCGTACGCTGCTATGGCGCGGCAGGGAAGGCATGTAAAGGGTGTGGCATGTATGGCGCGGCAGGGAGGTTAGGGTGGGGTCTTGGGAGAGGGAGGGGAGAGGATGGGGTGTGGCGACGCGTCGCCCGCCATGGGCAGCACAGTAGCGGTGGCGACAGTGACGTCAGAGCCGGGGCGTAGAACCCGACCCCCAGGGTGTGGTGGTCGGTCGGTCGGTCGGTCGGTCGGCCAGGGAGCCTGGGTCGCATGGCAGGCTGGCCGACTAGGGTGAGTGGAGGTAGACAAAGGGGGTCACAAGGAGGCCGACTGGAGGTTGACGGGGGTCGCTAGGAGGCCGAGTGGAGGTTGACGGGGGTCGCTGGGAGGACCGAGGTGGCTAGGAGGCTGACTGGAGGTTGACGAGGGTCGCTGGGAGGCCGACTAGGGTGACTGGAGGTCGATGAGGATCGCTAGGAGGACGACCGGGGTGGCTAGGAGGTTGACTGGGGTGGCTTGGAGGTCGATTGGGGTAGCTTGTAGTTCGACATGGGGTGACTTACGAGGCTGGACCTAACCATGGAACTTAATGGACCATCCTGAAGCGACGATATATTCTTTTCGCAGTACCTATTGTATCATACATCAGCTGGCGTATTATGCAGTTGCTGGCTGAATGGACATGAGCGCGAGCTGAAGTACAATACAGTAGCGTGTTCTTCTAAAGCTATTGTATTCAGCAGGGAGCTGCTGTATCTCTGCAGGGGTTTTTAACTGTAGAGAAGCTAGTGTGTTTTGCAGGATACAACCGATGCCTTCGGATACATCACGAAGCATCGATGACTGATTGTTCATATAGTGAATAATGTGATCAGACCATTAATCATCATTGATCGACCCCCGTGTTGATAAATGAAATAACTATGATAATAAGATCACAAAGCCTCGTGAAGTAAGTAAAGTGTAGGTAGTGTGTGTGTGTGTGTGTGGGGCGGTCCTTACAATGGCGGAGTCTCTTCATTTCTCTCGTAATTTCGTTAGAAAAACAGTTTACTGGGGAGTGCTGCTTGGTGTAGGGTTCCCAATTGTTTGGATTTGGAATAGCTTTACTTTCGGGGTGAAGAATGTCCATGGGGCGACTGGGTGGGATTTCTCGGATAGAAACCGTGTCTTAGGGTGGGAGAGAAATGATTCTTGGTTGTATGGGTAAAGGGTTGGAGAGTTCCTGCCCAGGTGGGTGTGGGGTGACTCTAGGTTTGGGTGGATGAGGGATGGGATCTAAATGTAGGTTGGGGTGTGGATGAGGGGGTGGTATTACATGTAGGTGGGGTGGATGAGGAATGATTCTATACGTGGGTGGGGTGGATGATGGGTGGTGATACGTGTAGGTGGGGTGGATGAGGAATGATTCTATACGTGGGTGGGGTGGATTACGGGTGATGATACATGTAGGTAGGGTGGATGAGGAATGATTCCATACGTGGGTGGGGTGGATGATGGGGTGGTGATACATGTAGGTGGAATGGATGATGGGAGTGATTGTAGGTGGGTTAGGGTGGGGGGGTTCGATTCTTGCGGAGATGGATGAGTTTGTCACTGGGGTGGATGAGGGAGGAGTGTGTCAGTGGGAAGGATTAGTAGGGCCGGATATTTCTGGGGTGGATGACGGATGAAATTTGATTGGCACGGATGGGAAGTGATTAAGGGGAGGTAGGGTGAACGGGCTAGTGATTTGAAGCATTGAACTAGGGGAGGAATGAAGCCGACAATGTTGAAAGCAATTTCAATGCGAATATTTAATCTTAAATCGATATATATTTCATATTTTCACGTGCCGTATGGAATTGACGGCATAATGGACCACATATCAGTTACAATTTAGATAAAAAATACATTTGCACCATTTATATTTCGTATTAATTTTCAAATACCTCCGTTGCCAACGTATCTTTGCATACCATATTGAGATTCGAACATAAAAAAGGGGCGTGTGTGTATATATATATATATATATATATATATATATATATATATATATATATATATATATATATAAGGGATTTAACACCCCTTTTGCACATACGAGGGTTAAGTGATTAAAAAAAGGTTATGAAATGTTAACTATTTTGCTAAGTGTATTGTGAAGGCTAGAAAGAAAAAAAAAATTTCATTTGAATTGATTCCGAATATGGATGGAGTTAACCCAGCCATTGAATTTCGAGATTCGAATCTCTGACCCGTTTGGGCGGGAGGCAGCGAGCCAAGCCGCGGGAGCCGAAATAACGGATGTAGTGATGATATTGCGTCGCTTTTCTCGCCGTGGGGCTCGGGAGGGGTGATGATTTTGTAGCGAGGTGGTGGAATGGTTTTTCATGCCCTTCCCTCCCTCCATCCCTCCTTCTCATGGCTTTTCCCTCCCTCCCTCGCTCGCTTTCCTCCCCTCATTCTCATGTTTTTTCTCTCCCTCTCACACTGTCAGCACCTTGTGTTATCTCTGCCATAACATACAAAGTTATTGTTATCTGAATGCTCTCTCTCTCTCTCTCTCTCTCTCTCTCTCTCTCTCTCTCTCCCTCTCTCTCTCCCCGCCTGGAACGGGCCTTTCTATTTAAACGTTATTCTCTTCACTCCCCGTTATGGGGAGGAAAAAAAGATATATTAAGCTGGTGTGAAACCTCTCCTCCCCTCCCCCTTATTAGACGAAGATTGTTTCCTGTGTTAGAGAGAGAGAGAGAGAGAGAGAGAGAGAGAGAGAGAGAGAGAGAGAGAGAGAGAGAGAGAGAGAGAGAGAGAGAGAGAGAGCGAAGGTGTGTGTGTGTGTGTGTGTGTGTGTGTGTCTGTCAGTGTCTCGATGTTGTGATGGTGGGAAAGTGCTTCACAATACGGAAGTGGATTTCGGGTAGTACCATAGTAGGTGTGGGTGGTTGACACCTTGTCGAGTGGAATTATAGTGTGTGTGGGGGAGTATTGCCGGGGGAATGGGTGGGGACTTGGTGGGATTGTGCTCGCCTTGAGGGATGTTTGGGGGAGGGAGTTTACCATCGCTTCTTCAGATGGATACCAGAACGTCCTGGCGTTTCAAGAGTTTACAATCTTAAATGGATTCTCACCTTGTGGGATATAGCTCGTCATGCAGATAAACCACTTGATTGGGGATTCAGTGTGTCGTAGATTCGTCATATAGATAAACCACGCGATTGGGATTCCGTGTAATCATAGAGTCGTCAAATGGGGGGGATTTGGAAGTCGCGGTTTTAACCATGTAACGGGTAGTAAAGCCGTGTGGGATTCACACACCAAGTTACCGTCATGGCTTGTTATGAGATCGGTGAAACAGACGCCGGACCTGGCGACCAAAATAGTGGGCGACTGAATTTTACAGACGCCCTCGATCGACTTCGGAATACGTACGTACGTACGTAGGCAAGTTGCCCAGTGTTCTCCTGCGTGTTACCTACGCAAATGCACCGAGTATATGGGGCTCGTTACGACTGCCTCGTCACCCCCTAAGATAGTCACAACCCATTTTTGTGTGTCAGAGAGAGAGAGAGAGAGAGAGAGAGAGAGAGAGAGAACCAACCAGAGGCGTGTTGTTTTTGTGTTCGTCGCAAGAATAACACCGCGCGCGGGCGGGCGAGGTGTGTACGCGACGACGCCTCCGCCGGTATCGGGGCGACTAAACGCCTTTGTGTCACAGTTGATGCTTATATAGTTTTTAGTCAAGGAGGGGGGCGGAAGGGGGTGTTGGTTGCCACGTCGGGAGCAGTTTTTATCAATTCCTTTCTCGACGCGATGGAGGACGTGGTATGAGGGACGTGGGTGGCGGGAATGAGGTGGTGGCTGTTTGCGGAGAGATACATTTCTCTCTCTCTCTCTCTCTCTCTCTCTCTCTCTCTCTCTCTCTCTCTCTCTCTCTCTCTCTCTCTCTCTCTCTCTCAAGGTTTTTCACGATTTACATGTAAATGTTTTTGTTCGTCGGCCCGAGGAGGTGGAGGAGGCGGCGCCACAGAGGAGGAGGAGGAGGGAGGTTGTATAATTGGGTGGCACAAGGAAGACTGCTGGGCCCGCCCGCCCGCCAACTGGTCGCCTGGCCACAGCCATTACCCTGGCTGGATACATAGCAACGCGCACGTACACACCAACACACACACACCAACACACACACCTACACGCACACACCTACACACACACACACACACACACACACACACACACACACACACACACACCAACACACACACACACACCAACACACACACACACACCAACACACACACACACACCAACACACACACACACCTACACACACACACACACACACACACACACACACGCACAACGAGGCAAGACATGGAACACATACATAACATGGTTAAGGAAGTTGGCACACGAGTGTGTGTATATCTCCATAACATAAGAGTAATCACGCAGTAATCAGATAGTAATCAAATGGTAATCACGCGTCTCTCTCTCTCTCTCTCTCTCTCTCTCTCTCTCTCTCTCTCTCTCTATCTATCTATCTATCTATCTATCTATCTATCTATCTATCTATCTATCTGTCTGTGTATATCTATTCATCAGCTTGCTTTTGGCCGACCAGTTTAGCACACGGAAATCGACCTCCGCTCAACATAGTGTCCTCTTCGTGGTAACCAGGGCCACCACATCTATCGGGGTGTGGGCGAGGCTGCGATAGACCACTTCGATGAACTTAACAACCCAATTGGTGTTCGTGCATTAACGTGCCGATAACAGGACCTTCCGTATTAGTAGATTATGAATTGCCGATAAGGTTTGAGTTCATCCGCCATGGGAGTGTTGATAGATGATTTTCCAACATTCGAAAGCATTTTATGAGTACCTCATTCGAAGCCCACTTTGACGTCATATTCGTGAGTACGACGGCACACAGCTCTTGAGCACGATGGCACGGAGCTTGGGTATCGTACGAGGTATGATCATACAGGTCAGGTTATCGTACGCATAGGTCGGACCGTCGTGCGCCAAGGATCGAACCTTCCTATCAGATTTCGCGCCTTCGTACTTCAAACGCGTCCCGTTCCGTTCGTGGTCACGGTCATAATCTCGCGTTCGTTGATCATTATCTCGCGTTCAGCGTTCTTAATCTCGCGTTCAGCTTTCTTAATCCCGCGTTTATTGATGATAATCTCGCGTTCAGCTGTCTTAATCTCGCGTTCAGCATTCTGTATTGTGGCCGTGGAGGAGGTAGAGTGATGAGGGGGATGTGGGAGGGAGAGGGGGATGTGCGAGGGAGAGGGGGATGTTAATGGCGTAAGGGGAAGTTTTTTTTTTTGGGGGGGGGGCATGGGCACAGATTATTGACACTAAGGTAAGGGGTGAGATTTTAGGAGGCGCACTAATGTAAGGGGGGAGATTTTAGGAGGCGCACTAATGTAAGGGGTGAGATTTTAGGAGGCGCACTAATGTAAGGGGTGAGATTTTAGGAGGCGCACTAATGTAAGGGGTGAGATTTTAGGAGGCGCACTAATGTAAGGGGTGAGATTTTAGGAGGCGCACTAATGTAAGGGGTGAGATTTTAGGAGGCGCACTAATGTAAGGGGGGAGATTTTAGGAGGCGCACTGATGTAAGGGGAGAGATTTTTGGAGGCGGCATTTCACACACAAAGGAGGCTTAATGGGATATATATATATATATATATATATATATATATATATATATATATATATATATATATATATATATATATATATATTGAATGTGAACACTGGGGCTGTTTTTGGTGCGGGTGGGACTTGTATCCCATAGCGTGGGAGTTGGGATGATTTTTAGGTGAGGGGGAGGAGGGGAAAAAGTGGGAGCAGGGGGACTTGTTAGGGAAAGTGGGAGCAGGGGGACTTGTTAGGGAAAGTTTGTCTATTTGGTGTGGGTGAGTGTAAGGGAGATGATATTTTTGGCTAGGGAGTTAGTGGGTGGTGCTTTTTAGTGTTCAGGTTGATTGAAGAAGCGAGGGAGGGAGGGAGGCATATATATATATATATATATATATATATATATATATATATATATATATATATATATATATATATATATGTATATATATATATATGATAGAGTACGACTCTATAATAGGACAGTTGTAATAAAGTGGGTTAAGTGTAGGTTAGATTTACTTAAGTGATGGTATAGACATAAGTGGAGGAGGAGAAGGAGGAGATGGTTGATAATTTGCATGTTGCTCCATCATACTAGGAAAGGAAAGTACTCCTAATGTGTTACCTCCGGTATGATGAAGCCACTGTGTGTTAATCTTAACCCTTATGAATAGGGACCACAGGTGCGTTTTATGTCCTGTCAACTGTGGGTAGTTAGGATGATAGGCTGTGTGTACATTTCTGGCGTCTGTGTTATCCTATATATAGGATGGGCAACTTGCTATATTAAGCTTCCCCTGTGAAAGGAAAAAAAGCTTAGAACACACACACACACACTCAGACAAACCACACCACTATCGCAAAATTTAAATTTGCGAAATGTTAATTATAACAATTTATTTCATGTATTTTTTAGATGGTGTTTGTGTTTTAAGCTTGGAAGCTGTGTACATGTGGATAAGATATTCCAAGTCCTTTATATGGGACTTTCATGTATTGGTTGGATTGATAAATTGGTTATTGTGGTGTTTTATTTTGTGTCGTGTTTTTTTGAACTTGATTTTGTGTGGTGTGAATTAATAATACCTAAGGTTCCGTAGTTGTACGTAAAATCACAAATGTTATAAGTATATTTTTCGTGTGTGGCATTGGAGAAACTGGTTTTTTTTCTCACACACATACACACATTTGTGGTTTTATGAGTTTGTCCAGTTGTTTTATGAAGTGTTGTCCTTTGGCAAGGTGTTGGATGGTTAGTTTTTTTTTTTTAGCCTAAGGATCGTGTTGTGTTGCCCTCCCAACATCTACTGCTACTAACAACAACATTAACCACAGGATCATATATCTCTCTCACCAGTTCACGCCATGTTCTCACAACTTCGATCTGGAAGATGAGAAAGACAAACCGCGGTTTTTATATATATATTTTCAAAAAAGACTGAAGTGGTCTTTGATATTTTTCCTTTTAAGTGTATTGGAAGCAAGCAATTGTCGAGGCCAGCGGTCCTGTGTATGTGTTTATATAATCCTGTATGACTGACTTAGCCCGTCATAACAGTTGGAGGGGGAAATAAAAAAGAGGAGCTTCCCCTCCCTCCTTCCTTCCCTCCTTTCTTCCCTCCCTCCCTCCGTCTCTCCTGTTGAAAAGTGTCAGCTGAGGTGCTGCTACTGCTGCTGCTGCTGGTGGGAGGAGGAGGAGGAGGATGAGGAGTGTTGAGTGCTTACCGCGTCAGGATGGAGCTCAAGTTGTGCGCGGGGTGCCCTTACAGTGTGGCGATAGCTCCGGAGGGCCTTTCTCCACCACCACCACAGATGTTGCTCTGTGGTGGCTCTTGGCTGCGTCCTTTTTCGCCTGCTTGCCTTCCTTACCGACCGCCGTTGGTCCTGATCCTCAAGAGAAAGTTGGGGTGGGGGAGAAGCTCCCCCATTTCACGTCCAGAGAACGATTAAGCACATTTCCCCGTAAAGTAACTTGTTCCATGATAACCTCGCCAGCCATGTTCCATCTTCGGGGAAATTTTCCAGTTTTGACGTCTTGCCCAGCGGCTGGCGTGGCCAGAAACCCGCTGTGTGAGGAGTGCGGCCTACGGGAGGGGGATGCCTTCCTCCTCCTCCCCAGTCGCCGTCGTCGTCCCCTCCCCCTAACCACCTGGGCGGCCGCCCTTCGGTGAACCGAGCCCAGGAGCCATGGCCTTCTAGAATAAACACGTCTCTCTCGGATGCATTCGAGGAGGGGCGACCTTAAAGCCACCGGGCCTTGCTTAGGATTGTAAAAACATTGTCACCGAGAGCTGTCCACCTCCGAATTTTCCAAAAAATATAAATAAACCCCCCCATCCTCCTCTACCTCAATCTCCCATACTAACCAACACCTGGAGTTTGACAAAGGGCGCCCGAAATTGATATAACAATTGCAGCAGCAGCTGGAGATGCATATGAGCAGCCATAGAAGAGAAGCGTTTGTGTGTTGCCTCTGCCGGCAAGACCGAAGACCCGACCTGAAACAGATGCCAAGTTAGAAACCCTTTTTTTAGGTAAGTTATATGTTGTCCAACGCCTATTATTTTTTTTTTATTTTTTTTTTTTTGTTTTTGTTTACAGCTCATGCGCTCGGCAGTGCTTGCCACACGCTCTTGTCTCGCAGCACGCTCTGCTACACGCTTATGTTTAGCGCCATTTTGCTCATGTCAGCGCCACTTGCTCATGCTACACGTTCTTGTTTGAATTATATATATTTTTTTTTGTGTTATTGTCACTTTGTTATTCCTGCGATACTTGTTTACAAGTATACACGTATATTTTATTAGATATATACATATTTTTTTCCATTGTTGCACCTTTGATGATTAAGGATCCAGAGGTCTTGTTCGACCTCGAGGTCATATGTCTTCTTCAGGAGCGGTTGAGAGCATTACCCCCCTAGTGGTGGTGCTCAGGAGTAGGAGGGTCATGCCCTTCAAGCAAAGGTTCCTGACGGTGAAGAGTGAGTTCAGCCATTAGAGGGTTAGCTTCCATACGACACAGAGTTCTCAAAGTCTGTAGAGGGGGTTTAGGGTATTGGCTGTGGTGGAGGGTTTGTGTACGAGGTTTCCAGTTACGAGAGGAGGTTAGGGTGTATAGGTTCCAGATGGAAGGGAAGGCTAGGCTGAAGGGTTGCAGCCACTGGACGAGTCATATTTAGGGTTTCCAACCAGTGTTGGTAGTGGTTATATGTTAAGGTTCCCGCCAGTGGAAGGAGGCTATGTTCAGTATCAGCCACTGGAAGAGGTTTTGTTAAGGGTTCCAGCCACTGAAGGAGGTTAGCTTGAGGGTTCCAACCACTGAAGGTTAGGTTAGGTTGAGGGTTCCAGCCACTGGAGGAAGTTAGGTTTACAAGTTCCAACCACTGGTGGAAGTTATGTCATGCAGTATTCCAGGTGGGAGTAACTATACTTCAAGGTTCCAAGTGGGTGGAAGGTTGGGTTTATAAACTCTTGAAAAATAGTGAGGGGCAGGTTTTTTTTTGACTGCAAATATCCTGTCATTTGAGGAGGTTCTGTCCAGCATGACTTGAACCAGTAGGAAGTGTTGCCCAAGTAGTAGTTACAAGGATGTTCAGCAAGTAGGAGGATCCTTAATTTCACTGGCTGAGTTTGCTTCAAGTTGTAGTAGATGAGGGCTGTTCTGAGGGAGGACACAGCTTAGGGCTATGTTTGGTCGAACAGTGTTGCAAGCTGTGTCGGGGAGGTGGTGTCGGAAAGAGTCTAGCCAATTGGGTTAGGGTCCCCTTGAGGTGTGTCCGTTTTCTATAGGTTACTCCTGTCGTCAACTCATGAAAGTTGTCCAGCGAGGCGAGAAGAGATAATGATGAGGAAGCTCCCTTCCAGGTCACCACGGGTCAGGGGCGTGTATATGTCTGTCATGTTAGTCTCCAATGATCATGGCGAACGCATATCTGACGCCCCATACACGTAGAACAGATAACGAGGAAAAGGGAGAGAGAGAGAGAGGATGGGGTATTCCTCCTCCCACAGTCTGATAGTTTGGAAGGTGTTCCCCTTTGTTTACTCAGCCTCCTCTCTCACCCTCCCCAAGTGTGGTTGTTAGGCTGGTTTGGGCCGTAACGAGTTTGAAGGGTTTGTATAGCATTGGTCCCATCTGACATGAGTTGTTACGTTTTTGATGCTCGAGACGAATTTCTCCCCCGGGTTTGTACGTGTGTACAACCCCGTCTCTCTCTCTCTCTCTCTCATCCGGAAGTATTTTAATGAGATAGGGAGATTGGCATCTGATGTTCATCGGGGTGTGTTGAAAGCCAGCTGGATTGGTGATGAGAAATGGTTTTTTGATTATGCGAAAATTTCCTTTAGATTTTTCCTTTGTTTACCTTCCCTCCCCCAACTCGCTTTCACCAACTTGGCGTCGGGGGGGAAGGGGGCGCTCAACCCGTAATTTAAGATGACCTTACCCCCTCCACTCACCCACCCAACCTCTCCCCCTCCACATGGCTTTTCCCCCCATCCCCTCCTCAGTTTTGAATTTTGGTTCATTAGTGAAATAGACCTGCTATATATAGAGAGAGAGGAGCTTTTATCGGCGAGGGTGTCATCAGCGTGAAGTGAGTGAGGAAGGGAGATGAGAGAGTGTCGCGTTGGCGTGGGGGAATGCGCAGTGGTGTCGTGCTGGTGTGGTGGGGGAAACTGGAGACCATGAACGCCTGTTATTAAACACATGTGGTGGTGGGGGGGCATTGGGGGTGTGTTGCAGCCCGTCGCTCCTTTGAGTAATTTTCATGGTTTTGGTCGTCATTACACAGTATTTAGTCGCGTTGTGGCGTTGCCCTCTTCGTTAATCGTTAGATGTGCTGTTAGTGTAACGAAGAAAATAGTTTTGAAGTAATTTATATTTGACGCTCTCCCACCGTACAGCGTTGTCGTGTAGGATACCTAAGGTATTATGCGGCAATTTTTTTTATGCATATCCTGCCACCATATCCAAGGCTATTGACGTTAACGAAGACGGTAGTTAATCTCTCGTCCTTCTTTGAAAATGGCAAGCACATATGGGTGGAACGAGTCGAGAAACCGGTGGTGCAAGATGAAGCGTCTAGGGAATCTGGCACGTTAGCCTCCGCCGGGATGGTAGCGATGTTGACCGGGTAATTTGTTTTAATTTCTTGCCACGTTGTGCCATCTGGCTGTGATGTTTTAAGTCCTCTTGAGCAACTATGAGTAATTAGTTTCTGTCTGTCATATCAAGAAAAAAAAGATGTTCCTCTTAGCTACGTGTACGAAACAAGATAGTGAGGTTGGTAGCCCTGAGTAAGGATGACAGGAAGTGGGAGGGTTGGTACGACTGGTTGATTTTCAAACCGTGGGACCAACTGCCAACGCAACTACACCATTAATTTTTATTCTTTCTTTTCCCTTGCTGAACGTTCCAGATAGGATGATCGATAACATTCTTTCGCACTAGGTGAATAGGCGGTTTTGAGGTATCGTTTACTAACCATTAGTGAAATGAGGAATTGGATAGGAACCGCCATTCAGTAGCATCTCTGTAAAGAGAGTCTGTGATACCATATGTTCTTTTGCTTAATGGAGGAAGAAGACTTTGGGGAGAAGTGATGCTTTTTAATGGGTAATGGATTAGGTTTAGCTTTTGCCATTCTCTCGCGTCACAAATTCAGGAAAGATCTTTCTCTATCTTAGCCGTTTCGTAGATGCATCTCAGTACAGATGTGGTGTTAGTTAATATTCTAAAAAGTCTATATTTCGTTAGATGAATTTAGTGCTAGACTCTTTGATAGTATGATCTTTAGTGCACGATTGTTGTACGAGTTTGAATACAGTAATGTTATGCATTCTCTTCATTATGTAGGCATTGAAGGATATGAGTAAATATTGGGCATTGACTGTAAACATGAATTCGTAGTTTTAAGTTTTTTGGTGAGTACCCTATATTTTCCCCCTCCTATACATAGTTTCATCCTCTTGCTTGTTAAATGTGCTCTTTCCCTTGTACTTGTGTGTCGTGTACTTGATTTACGAGCCTGTGATGCGCTGCAGATTCCCAGTTTGAAGTTTTTTAAGGTAATGTTTATATATATATCCTGGGGATGCCTATGGTACGTAAGAGGGTCCTAAGTGTGGAAGCGCCAACCAGGCCCCTACCAGTAGCCCACAAGAAACTGGACGACACCTTGGCAGCCTATGCTGAAACCGGAAGCAGGCAGGCAGGCTGGTGTGTGTGTGTGTGTGTGTGTGTAGGTAGGGTGTTGATACACTCCTCCTCCCAAACGAGGGTCAGAGCCCTTTGGAAGTTGAACGTTCCAGCATTTTACGATAGGCTGTTCAAAGTCAGGTATTTTTTTTTCTTTCGTAATTAGACGATTGTAGGAATGTTTGAATTTGTTCTGGTGTTTGATAACTGTAATTACGTTAGGATAGGGAGGCGGGTTCATAAAAGGTTCAACTGACTTAGATGATAATGGAGGGGAAAACAAGTGATAAGGACGACTTATCTAGGTGGTCGTCTCGAAGAGGACTTGTCAGAAAGGGAAATTCCAAATGCCGAATTGATTTAATCTTCGGCGAGAGGAAGGAGGGTGGAAGGGGATGATGGGAGGGGGAGATACCTGGGAGATGGGATTATGGAAATGGGTGAGGAGGGTGAGAGATTGGAGGAGTTTAAAGGGATAGTGTTTGGTGGCTTTGGAGTGGTTGAGGAGCAGTGTGCGTGAGGTTTGGTAGATCCTGGTAATGGCATATTGTGAGTCGGGATGGTTTTGAGAATTGGGTGGGAAATCATCCTGTTCGTCGTCTTCAGGTCATGAGGGAGCCTTTGACGAATCGGAAGGGAGTAGTAGTAATACTGCCTTTATACTCCTAACGTATTTGTGCGTTAAACACGATGATAAAGAGGGTCAAGAATGAAAGAAAGAAAGGAGGAGAGTTTTGCTCCGTACCACTTTACTCACAGTGAAAGAATTTTAGTTGGCGGGAGCTGAAAACAGATGTTTTAGATATTTTTTTTTTTTAAGACTCCCTTTATTTGGTAGACAGGGAGGGAAAGACTAAACAGTAGAGTTCCGGGTCTAGTGGAGGGGCAAGGTTATCGCTGTGGCAGGTGTTCCACACCAACTGGTGTGTCGGTCAGCCCATTCATCACTAGGCTACAGGCGGGCGATGGAGACCCACATGGCCAAGGCGGGCGATAGAGACCCACATGGGCAAGGCGGGCGATGGAGACCCACATGGGCAAGGCGGGCGATGGAGACCCACATGGGCAAGGCGGGCGATGGAGACCCACATGGGCAAGGCGGGCGATGGAGACCCACATGGGCAAGGCGGGCGATGGAGACCCACATGGCCAAGGCGGTCGATGGAGACCCACATGGGCAAGGCGGGCGATGGAGACCCACATGGGCAAGGCGGGCGATGGAGACCCACATGGGCAAGGCGGGCGATGGAGACCCACATGGGCAAGGCGGGCGATGGAGACCCACATGGGCAAGGCGGGCGATGGAGACCCACATGGCCAAGGCGGGCGATGGAGACCCACATGGGCAAGGCGGGCGATGGAGAACCACATGGGCAAAGGTGGTGTTGGGAGGGGTTCAGCAACTACAGTTGTGGAGGAGGGTGGAGGGTGGGGAAGAAAGGTACCATGTTACCGCGAATGGAGACTTAAAACCCCTCATTTCGAACCACCTCTTGAGTACGAAGAGGACACCACCTTCTTGGCCTTTTGACCTGACCTCCCCCCAAGGACGAGGATAGAGGACCGACCATTGTACTCTCAAGTTCTACCTTCGTGCTCAGGGGTCGTTGCGTCGTGCCCGAGGATCGAACCGTTGTTTTCAGGGTCATCGATGCACCTGTAAAGTAAGTGCTACCACAATGTTGGAACTAAGCCATTGCGCCTATATATATATATATATATATATATATATATATATATATATATATATATATATATATATATATTTTGATAACCTCCCATACATTGTTCTGAATAACGTACCGAGATGATGCAAGGCACAGTTTTCAATCCTCCTCCCGCTTTTCCTCCCTCATCCTCCCCCTTCTTTTCTCCCCCACCTCCCTCCTCCCCGCCTTGTCCTCCCTGGCCTCGGATGTGAACCGATACACCCTCCCACAAGGCCTGACTTCAATATTGAATTGTGATGATGGGGTTATGAGCAGCGTGGAAAGAGTTTATGGGTCATAACAACCCCCCTCCCCTTGTATGATGGGGATAGGGTGGGATCTCTGTTGTTGATGATGGTCCATATTTTGATGACATTGATGATACAGGATGTGGTTAGGGGTGAGGGGCGACTCGCGTGATGAGTAGATAGATAGACGGATGGGGGTAGATGGTGTAGCAATGCATTGCAGGTACACATTTATGCACATATACTGCATGTGTATGAATACCTTAAGTATATGTTTGCGGTATATATATATATATATATATATATATATATATATATATATATATATATATATATATATATATAGAGAGAGAGAGAGAGAGAGAGAGATTCATGATGCATACCACTGTTTAGTACTGCAGCTGGTGTTTAGGTTCTCGTGAAACTACCTCCAACTGCCGCTAACGCCTCCACCATCTGCCATACGCAGGTGGCCTCAGCTGGTAAACTTCCTTAGATTAAGCTGGTCTCCCCCCAAGAACGCTTGTGATCCCAGCGTCTTTATTATTCTTTATTTTCTATCACAGGGAGGGAACGTATATTCTTCTTCGCAGTTCATTATCTTCCAAAATGTTGAGTGTGCCATATTTTCACGAAGAGGTTATCGCATATGGATGTGATTAACGGTCAGGGCTGACTAAGTGCTGATGTTGAGGCTGACGCTGGGTAATGTCAGCTTTTTTGGAGGAGGAGGAGAGAACCCTGCTGACATTGTGTGGTTGGTTGGCCGGTGGTGTGGTGTGTGTGTGTGTGTGTCCGCCGTCAGGAGACGCGTTCTCATGATGGGGTACAAGCAAGTGTCGCCACCCCCTGTGAGAGGTCAGAGGTTACGTCAGCTTGTGGGAGAAGATGGTGGAGGGAGGGAGGGAAAAATGGCGGTGGTGGTGGAGGATTGGTTGGCGAAGAAAGGAGGCGGGAGGGGAAATAGAAGGTTCTTGTGTGGAGCGGTCGAGGAGACAGACGTACCACAGTAATTTACGACAACCAGAGAGGAGACACGTTAAGGTGGGTGGGGCTACTTCGTGGTATGACGGACAATGTGGAGCAAGACGGTGGGGCCTCCCTCCCTCACAGGATGTGTACAGAAAGTGACGGAACGTTTGGCTTGCCATGTGCGCCATTGCGTATGGAATTAGTACTTACATTGTTGTTGTTGTGGTGGTTGTGGTAAAGAAGAACTTGTTAGGAGGTTGTAAAGTCGTTGTTGTAATATCGTACCTCTGAAGTACATGCTGGATTTGATCATTAGCTTCGGGTCTGGACATAATGAGTCGACTTTTCGTTATGATGCGCCCGAACGTTACTATGTAGAAGTTTATATATATATATATATATATATATATATATATATATATATATATATATATATATATAGTCGAGGTTCATTTTGCCCAGCGAGGAAGGGAATTGCTTTGTAACTGCACTCAAACTTCGCCGGGGACCAACTCCTCTCTCTCTCTCTCTCTCTCTCTCTCTCTCTCTCTCTCTCTCTCTCTCTCTCTCTCTCTCTCCAGGATGTTGTGAGAGTGACGTAAGTAGACATGTCTTACTCCCCGGGCGTGATGGACGCTCGCCCGCGCGCCCCGCACCACCACCCTGGTTGTGTTCAGTCTAGCGGAGGCGAGTTTGCTGGGCAGCTGCAAGCTGCGTCAGGCAGGCGACGGCGTCGCTGACGTGGTGGTACGGGAACCTGACGGGAAGGGTTGTTAGCGGTTGTGGGGCGGGGACTGGTGGTTATGATTCCCAGATGGGGAGGAATTGGGACACGGGTACTTGCGAGGAGGGCCAGGTGCTTAGGGTGTGTGTGTGGCTGATCGAAAGGAATTGGGTTTGTGCATAGCGTGGGCAAGGTCAGGGTCAAGTTTGGAAGGAAGAAGGGATTCGTGTGGAAAAGGAATGGGATGGGATAGGCTGGAATTGTGGGACAGATGGTGGGTGTGATGTGGGGAGATATCATTGTTGGGAGGAGGGAGTCGAGCGGTTGCCGGAGGGGGAAGAACGTGGTGGAGAAGGGCGGCTACATGCTGCGGGTGTCTCAGCCGGCGGGGGGGGACTTGAAGGGAGACCTACCTGGCCTGTTGGCTGGCCTCGGTGGTCGGTTCTCCTGAAGAGGCGGAACGTGGGCTTCCCTGCTGCCCCCTAGCAATGGCGAGGACCCGTCATGACATGAGGCCCCGTGGCAGGCAGATACCTGTCGAATCTGTCGACGTCCTGTCATCGAGGTGGTGTAGTTTGGATGGTGGGATGGGGGGAGAGTGGGGTTTGGGGCTGCCTTGCATAATGAGATGGTAGGTGGTGGATTGTGGCTGAGGTGGAACTGGAGGGGGGAAAGGAAATGGTAGGGATTTGGTGGAGATGGTGTGGTGTGTCTCAGATGGTGTGGAAGGTGATGGGGGCGCAGGCATGGAGGAGGCGATGAGGCTTGGGTGGATTCGAGGAAAGGTGGTGGAATTGGGTTTATAGCACGGGTGAAGGGGGTTCATGGGAAAGGGGTGGGTCGAGGCGAGGTGTGTGTGTGTGTGTGTTGGGTGAGGGTAGGCTGTGAGGTTAGATAGGGCGGGTGGCAGGGTAGACAGTCGAGCCTCGCACGAACCAGTTCTCTTCCTGGTGTGGTTGCGGCCGGCGCCGGCTGATCATCATCCCTCCCTGCCCGAGCCACTCTGGCCTCTAGCCCCACCCGCCATAAGGCCCATAACGTGTGTGTCCCGGCATCACTCACTTGCGAAGCAAGAGGACGACTCGATCAGGTTTCAGACCTGTTTCGTTCAGCTGTTTAAACTCCTTTATATTGATCACTTTCTGACTGGAAACTTGTGTGACTTCCTTCTAGGATGACATTCTGGCTGGAAACAGTATGGCTGTTACTTCCATGACAACATTGTGGCTGGAAGCATTGTTGCTGTTCTTCCATAACATTTTAGCTGGGGAAACAATGTTGCTGTTCTTCCATCACATTCTGGCTTGGGAAACAGTGTTGCTGTTCTCCCATCACATTCTGGCTGGGGAAAGTGTTGCTGTTCTCCCATAACATTTTAGCTGGGGAAACAATGTTGCTGTTCTTCCATCACATTCTGGCTTGGGAAACAGTGTTGCTGTTCTCCCATAACATTCTGGCTTGGGAAACAGTGTTGCTGTTCTCCCATAACATTCTGGCTGGAGGCATCGTGTGAACACGCTCCTTATGAGACTGAACGAGCCTCCATGAGAATTATGACTTGTACGTACAAGTGGGTGGATAATGTGTACAGAAATAGATTCATGCAGTCAGCATTCCTTTCAAACGTCAGAACTCGAATATTTATTTTTCCATAGCAATACAGATTAATCGATTGGTCACCCGATGGATGATTGATCGGTTAAAGGATTAATGGAAAGATTCCCTCTTCCGTGTATTATGCAACAGGAAGTGATTATTATATAGAGGCTTAAGGAGTGACTTTTCACACACTCTAATGACTGTTTGATAATAATGAATTGATGAAGTAGTTTGCAGGTTAATTTGCTTGTGGTTCGTAGCGGCCTTTGGCCCTGCGTTACGTGAGGTCGTAAGGGCGTGAGCAGCATTTAAGGGGCACAAATGCTTCTTGTGTAACGATAAACACGAACTGACGGACGGAGGAGCTGGTTCTCTCTCTCTCTCTCTCTCTCTCTCTCTCTCTCTCTCTCTCTCTCTCTCTCTGCTCAAGGCCTTGTTGCCATGACGGTGTTTTCTCGCCCCCTCTGGCAGCAGCCTGGGACGTGCATGACGGAGTAGGTGACTTGAAAAACGACAACAAAGCAGTTATTCCTCTATTGTCTGGTAATTTGAGTCGCCAGGAAGAACGGTCGTCAGACGTGGCGCACCTGTGGTGGCAGAGGTATGGATGTTTACTTTTGTCATCACGCAGAGTTAAAAACGCTTTTAAGGTTGTGATCAAGTCGCCTCTTACTCGTTTCTCTTCGATGGTCTAGACAGACTTGTGGCCTTCGAACTCTCTCATAATTCAGGTCCCAGGCTTTGTTGCTATCGACAAGACCGTTTTTTGTCATTTCTTTGAACATTTTTAAGTGCTCTGGGCAAAGTTGTGGCCTCTTGTACGATATGGACAGTTTGCTGGGTATCTCCATACCCGTCTACTTGAATGCGATTCGTAATAGCGACCATCACAGTTTATCTACTTTACAGTTCCGCCCCGCCCCCCGAAGTTGTTGGGGCTCTGTCGACCGGGGTTTGCTACAGCGTCGGCTACCAAGACCCCCGACCCCCACCCATTCCTCCCCCTTGCTCGTAGGTTCCCGCAGATCGTATCCTGCCTCATAATATTCGTAACGTAACGTGTTGGTTTTTTTTTCACTGCGTCCCATCCTCATTACTGTGCACCTTTAACTGGTGGTCGAGTTTGTGCAAGTTTTCCCATGCAAGATGATGCAGTTTCCTCATTCTTTACCACCTGTGTGGGTGGGTGAGGCTGCGGAAGAAGACTATGGTCTGGCTGCAAGGAGAAAGGTGCAGCCCACCCTCACCACCTTTATTGTCTGTCGTAAAACATGAGTTACAATATTATCAGCATCTCCCTCTCTGCCCTCACTACTTCCTCCTACCACCACCACCTACTGTCGCCGTCTGCCAGGAGGCGCGTTATGAGAGAGAGAGAGAGAGAGAGAGAGAGAGAGAGAGAGAGAGAGAGAGAGAGAGAGAGAGAATTGTAGGGAAAGGTGGAAGTGAAGGTTACAGGGATGTATGATATTGCGGAGTAAACGAAGCGGGTGATGGAGATTAGGTATGAAGTGCGCGTGCGTGCGTGGTGATACTTGGACGAAGAGAAGGGATTTTGTGGTGTGGGGAAAGCTTCTGTCTTCGCCACGGTAATGGCTTCCCTTCACGGGTATTGGACTTCCCTTCAGGGGTATTGGTGGTGGTTGGGGTGGTGAACAGACCCATCATGAATTGGGTGATGTATATAAAGGGTTCTCGGCTGGCTAGTTTTGATAACAAACCCCCGAGAAGACACATTTTCTCACCCACTGGCTTGTATGTTTACCCGTTGTCATTGGGGGTTTGTAGCTCATAAGGGCGTGTCACACAGCCATGTCTGGAGGGTTCTTTAAGCAGTTGTTGTCCCCCTACCTGAGCCAATGATGGACCCCGAAACAGATGTAGTGTAATCCCGTCTGAGCGCCATCATATACCCCTCGCCGCTGCGTTGGCAGCGTTTTAACAGTCTGGTCCCCTTGTACTGTTTTAGTCCCTTGTTTACGATCTACCGGGCGCCTTCCGCCAGCCGGCTGTGGCCGCCGCTCCTCCCTCGGGAAGCCCTTGCGGGAAGAACAGCACCCCGGGTGAGATTCCTGCAGGAGCAGGTATCACGCCCCGAGAGCAGCAGGAGGGGGAGGAGTGTTACAGACTACGTAGCGTGAAAGAGAGCGTTCGTGCGTGTGTTGAGCGTGGCTGGGAATGTGATGGGTGATATGGAGGGAGGAAGGCCATAAAAGTGATCGTGTTTAGCGAACGATTCGAGTGTGGAATGTGCGAGACGGGGACGTGGGTGATGCGGTGTGGGGTGAGACGTTTGGTTTCCTAGGCATGGTATAGGACCAAGCCGAAGTATGTTTTTCTTTAGGCTCGGTAGATGAGACGGTACGATAGACGGTACGATAGACGGTAGATTGCGATTGGGTAGTAGAGCATTCGGTGTCTCCCGATGTTGATCTTCGAAAGGAATTTTCGAGTGTTTCGCTGCTGTATACAAAGCTTGGTATTCCCTGGGTTAGACGATGGCCTGCCTTTCCATCATCATCACGCAATATTGTACAGAAAACGCAACGGTAACTGAGCCTTGGTCCTGTTGCTGTAGGCGTCTTAGGTCCCCGAGGTACCCGCTGTAGTCGATGGAGGTCCTTTGGCTGGCTTCTACGACGACAGGGATATCCTGTGATCTTGCATGTCGGAAGATGCCTCGGTCTCTCTGAAGACTTGGGTTTCTGGCTTCTGTGGCCTCTGTGGAGGCTTAGGGGGTGCCCCTGAGACCTCTATGGAGGCCAGGGGATCCCTTGGAGGCTTGGGAGGCTAGGAAGAGAGCCCTATCGTCTCCCAAGAGACCATGTGGAGACCAAGGGGGGAAAGAAGACCTCTGTCGCTTCTGTGAAGGCCAAGGGGGCGCCTGCCTTGGTGGCCTCGCTCGCCCTCCGCTTGAGGAAGGTTGTGTATCAGCTGCTGCTGAGTCGAGTGACTGTAGATGATACGAGTTGGAGAGGCAGTAGGAGTGGTAAAGTTCAGGTGCGGACGCTCGGTGGCATCAAACTCTCTCCACGTGGTGTTGAAATACAACGCCCGTCGGGGTTGAAAATGCGTTTCCCCTGCCTGCGTGCGTCCAAGGGGAAGAGATGGCGACGTTGCTCAACGACTGTGTCACAGGGCGTTAAAATTTCAATGCCTTGGCGTTAAAATACCTCACGGCGATAAAAGGTAAGGTTTTACAGTCGAAATCGCCCCCGGGGAGTCGAGGTTTACAGGTCCTCTACTCGCCTAGAGGGGGAAGAGTCTTGGGGCGGTTGTCTGGCTGCCAAGGTTCTCCCCCACTGGTGTCGCAGGTGTGGTGGCTGCATGTGGCAGACGTGGGTATGCACGAGGCCGTTACTTTGTGAGGGTAGATAACGACCCTCCCTCCCTCCCATCCCATTAATATCTTGTTTCCCTTCCTTCGGCATTTATTTACACCTCCCTTTCCTCCCCGCTCTCTCACATCCTCCCTTCCCATATCCCAGACGAGGTCACGCTGTTGACTCTACAGATGCCTGGCTGAGTTTCCTTAGGGGCGTCTGGAGGAGGAGGAGGAGGGGAACAGCCGACGGGAATGGACTTGATGAGGCTGATGATGGTGGCGTGAGGCGTCATCTGTCGCGTAGATATATTGGGAGGGAACGTCTGGGCGTCTGCGGGGTTTGAGTAGCGACATTGTACTCCTCTCTGTTCGTCTCTCTTGGGTTGGCGCCTGTACTTCTTTCCGTTGGCCCGTCTTCTGTTGGCGCCTGTTAGGTGTGTGTTCTCTTGTTCGCGAGAACATCTTAGGGTGAGGTTCTGGCTGCGGATGGCAACGTCCCCTCGTTACAGACTTGAAGGAAGATGAGTTAAGGCCCGAGACCAACCAGCACACTGTGTAAGACTGGATGAAATTAGAAAATGGGTAGGGATTCTTACACTCAGGTAAAGGTAGTGAGTAAGTATAGTTAGGCGACGAGTGTAAAGAGGTTCATCTGAGTGGAGACTAAGGTGTAGTGTTGGTCGACGGGGGTCTGGTGGTGAAGATGTGTTGGTCGACGGGATCTGGTAGTGAAGATGTGTTGGTCGACGGGATCTGGTGGTGAAGACATGTTGGTCGACGGTATTATGGTGGTGAAGACATGTTGGTCGACGACATCCGGTGGCGAAGACATGCTGGTCGATGGCATCTGGTGGTGAAGACGCTGAAACATGTGAAGATTTCCCCCGAAGTGCATTCCCATTGCCCATTCATGTGTCGGCATATTTAGTGATGCTGTAATCTATTGATAGGCAAATACACTCTTGGTGATGTGTCGCCCTCCTATGCCTGCCAGACATGTTTAGGAAAAACAAAGAGAGAAATTAGTTGTTATAGTCTCCTAAGAGCGAAGGATCGAAATGGGATTTATTTTTTATAAAGGGGTTCCAGTTCTCTTAAATCCATCATGTCTAAAGAACTGCCTGGAGTACTGGAACCCTTTGAGAGAGGATTGTTTCAGCAGCACCACTGAAGACTTTGGTGGGTACGCCCGAGGTACTCCAGCATCCCCAGAGCTGGTGTGAATGGTACAGAGGTTTGGCGACTACCACCGCTGTCATAACAACGGGAATGTGATTGGAGGGTGACATGTCGTGGCTGGACTTTGGGTGGGGTGTGGAGGGCTGGAGACACGAACGTCAGCTTCTGCAAGGGTGAAGGGGACACTTGGAACCGCAAGTAGGTGGTGTATGGACGAATGTGAGGGACGTCAGAACAAGCCACTTGAAGGCTGTATGTGTGTGTGTGTGTGTGTGTGTGTGTGTGTGTGTGTGTGTGTGTGTGTGTTTAGGCTTCCCGGTGATGCTCAGTGAAGCTCCTGGGGTACTACCCCGGCCTTCATCCGGAAATTTTAAAAACTTTAAATTTAAAGTTTTTAATATAATTTTTTAATGCACTGGTACGTAAAATTATATACTTATTTTTTTCCTTTAAGTTCTGCAAGACACCTCACTGCTCTGCATCTGGTTACGAGCACTTTTATGCAATCATACATTCGATCATCCAGTCATACATTCGATCATGCAGTCATTCATACATACAATCCTCGTATGTGCTTTTCATCCTCACCATTTCAGACCATCTCCCGTTCATATATATATATTTTTTTTAATTTCCCTTCAAGCTACATTGAATCATGGCTGAATGATGGACTGGTTAATTTTTTTTTTTTTTGATACATATGTTTGGTTTGTTGTTATTACTGCTTCAGACCACCTTACAAGCTCCTGTATGGTTGACAAAATATTAATTTTGTGGTTGGGCGAAATGATGCCTTGGTTTTGTGACGATGAATTGGCCCAGCGCACCCATTATGAAGTTATTTGGGCCTTAGGAAGTATATATATATATATATATATATATATATATATATATATATATATATATATATATATATATATATATATATATATGATTTAAGAGCTGTTTATTATGAAGTCTGTTGCGCTGCTGTTTTACCTCCCGCGCTGTGAAGGAGGTACGCTGTGTTGTGCTGTGAAGTGCGTGTGTGATATACTACTCCTTGTTGCCCTAATCTGAAATGCTGTGATAATGGTCTTCTTTGAAATTTACTGAGTGCACATTGTAGATAGATCCCCCTCGCCTCCCTGCGAGATTAATGTTCCTGGTCACTTACACACCCCCTCTCTTGCTGCCTTCCAGGGAAAGAACGAAGTGAATAAGGAAGAGAATAAGGAAACTGAAAAGAAGGAAGAAGAGAAGAAAGAAGAGGAGAAGAAAGAGAAGAAGGTCAAGAAGAAGAAATCATTCAGGTCAGTAGAGGTACAATAGATTTTTTTGTGTAGTCTTAGCTATTTACTTCTGCCTCCCCGTTTTCTATCCTCAGTGAAGGCAGAAAGAGTTCCCTAAACCAAATGCTAAAGAAATGGCAATTTTCAAAAGTTTTATCAAGTAAAACTTGGGTAATTTACATTGCTGGAAACTGTGTGGCTTGGAGTTTAAAAGACTTCTTATATGTGTAGTATCCAGATGGAATGCCTGGTATCACCTCTTTGAATGTGATCTGGTTGCTATATCCATGTATAACATTTCTGTCCATTTTGAGATCTGAGGTTTTTGGGGGAAGCATGTAATTTTGATTTAGACATCCGTGTGTATGTTCGTGGAACATACACACCCATAATATTTCCGTGTCATATGCTTCTATAGTATGTACTTTGTGTCTTAATTTGTTCATGGAACTTGTCAAGTTCCTAAAAGTTTCATCAAGTTTTTATCAACCCTTGAAAAGAATGTTTAAAGTTTTTTTTTTTTGTCTTGAAATGATCACAGGTTTTTGAACCGCCTCAAGTGTTTGCCAGCTGGGCTCATGTTGTTATTTGTGCTCCTTCCCCCTACAGGAGTTTCTCGTTCCTCCGGCGGGAGAAGAAGGCGGCGAAGGTGGAGAACACGAACGGTGATGTGGCCAAGGAAGAGGTCAGTACTCTAGTTAACAGCTCCCTGTGTCCGAGACTCCCACACACCCACCCCTCACCTCACCTCTCCTATCCTCCTCTCCTCTCCACCTCACCTCACCTCACCACCTCACCTCACCTCTCCACCTCACCTCACCTCTCCTCTCCACCTCACCTCACCTCTCCACCTCACCTCTCCTCTCCACCTCACCTCTCCTCTCCACCTCACCTCCTCTCCACCTCACCTCCTCTCCTCTCCTCTCCTCTCCACCTCTCCTCTCCTCACCTCTCCTCTCCTCGCAGATGCAACCCATTCAGAGGGTGTGAGGGTGTGGGTGTGGTTGGGTTAGTACCCTTGTAAACAACAGATGCAACCCATCCACGGAGAGTGGGTGGGTGTGTGGGTTGGGTGGTGTCGTCGGGGATGTTTACCCACCCGCCGCCCACCTCCTCCTCATCCTTCTCAACGACTTTCTGCCACTTCGGCTGGGAAAGACTGGACGCTGGGGAAGGGGCGAAGGAAAATATGAGGAAGGCCGTAGTTGAGAATTGGGGAAAGAAATCGTTCAAAATTCGTGGAATGAAAGAAATCCGGAACACACAGACAATGCTTTTCATGCTGATTAGCCTTTTGATTAGTACCAAAATCCTAAATAATGGGACATTTATCTCGGCCCAATTGGTTCATCTGACCACACTCGTGTGGATTCTCGTAGCTAACTGTGCTTCCTCCTCCTCCTCCGACCGCCCTCCCGAAACGTCAGTACTGGCAGTTAAGTAACGCTAACTGGACTTGTGTGTTTACATGTATATAAATTGTTTTTAAATGTTCACAGTTTCCCGCCTTGGCGCAAGTTAGCGTTATAGACAGACGAAGAAAAAAGGCCTCGCATCCACTTTTGTGTGTAAATGCACCGAAACCACAGCACCTCTTATCCACAACCTGGCTGCACATACAGACCTTTCCGTTATTTTTCCAGATAACTTCACATGCCCTGGTTATGTCCAGTGACAGCCAGCACGTTGCCCCCCGTATACCACATTATAAAGCACGTTGCCCCCCGTATACCCCATTATAAAGCACGTTGCCCCCCGTATACCACATTTTACAGCACGTTACCCCCCGTATACCACATTATACAGCACGTTGCCCCCCTGTATACCACATTATATCTCTCCCGGGTGATGTTACTAGCTCTGTGCTGGGCGGATGGATGTTTTTGTTGCAGGGAAAGGGGGCGTATACTACTTTTATTACTACCTCCTCTGACAGTATCCTCTTCCATTTCGTAGATCAAGTATATCCCAATTCCTTTCTGTAGTCCGCGATATATCGAACGTTTATGCCTCGGTATGACGTCTGATCAGAGACCTCCAAACATATTTCATATTGCGTTATGTTATTTTTTTTAATATTTAGTTCTCTCCTGGTCCAGTATGTATCGTTCATTGCCGATGGGTCATTCATGTCCCCTCCCTTTTTTCCTTCCTGATTATCCTCGTCTCACACGCTCATCCTCCTTGTTATCGCCTCTTTTACACTCTCCATCGGCGTGTGCTGACGACTGAGCACTGTATGCCACCCTCCCTCTTGCTTGCTCTCCGTCTGTGAATTCAATTTGGACAGGATTTCCCCAGTGGGCGCAGACGCGGTCTATTTACGTTAATGCATCTGATACCAAATTTCTCTCTCGGTTCCCTTCGTAAAACCCACAATTAAGTTTTGTTTTTGTATCTCTTTATGATTGAAGGGTGTCGCAGTACGACGCGATGGACGTATATGATATCGCAGTAACATCCGAGCCATTTTGGGCTCCTCGCATTATGCAAATACGTGTGTCTGCTGAGGGATAAGATACCGGGGGTTCTGAACAGATGCCAAAAACTCTCCCTTCTTTTTTTTTTCGTGTCTTTTTGCTCCATTTATAGAAAGGATTGATTTGCCCTTGTATGGTGTATTGATCTCAGAGTGAAAAGGAAGCCGACTTACGTCTACCAATTTAACCTCGTAGCTTTTAACCAGTTTTGTCCTTACGTTACAGAAGAGGGTTCTCATTCCCCTCGCTGGTTTCTTACCTTCCCCTAGAGCCTGCTGCTTGTGTATATATTCCCAGTCACATAGATCATGTCATACTAGTCATAAGATTGTGTGTGTGTGTGTGTGTGTGTGTGTGTGTGTGTGTGTGTGTATCTCCCTAGTCACATAGACGATGTCATACTTAGTCATAAGGTGTGTGTGTGTGTGTGGCTCGAGGCGTTTCGAGGATGAGTCGTTGTGATGTTTCTTTTTTTTTTTTTTCGTTCACAGATAAGCTTTGGAATTCCTTTACAGACTCATTACGTTTAATGATACTTGCGATCTGACACCTTTTCGGGAGGGGGGTTTTCTCGCACCTTTTTCTGAAGCGTATAAGAGGATCCATATTGCGTAAATGGTTTAGGAACAGCGCCGCACTGATTTGAATTGACATAATTATTGGTACCACTTCACACAGTACTACCACCCACTCCTATATTGGTACCACTTCACACAGTACTACCACCCACTCCTATATTGGTACCACTTCACACAGTACTACCACCCACTCCTATATTGGTACCACTCCACCACTGCAACCCACTCCTCGTACCTATAACCCACTCTGTTGATCATACGGGGTAACAACTCGATCGCAATGGTCTCTGTTGATCATACGGGGTAACAACTCAATCACAATGGTCTCTGTTGATCATACGGGGTAACAACTCAATCACAATGGTCTCTGTTGATCATACGGGGTAACAACTCAATCACAATGGTCTCTGTTGATCATACGGGGTAACAACTCAATCACAATGGTCTCTGTTGATCATACGGGGTAACAACTCAATCACAATGGTCTCTGTTGATCATACGGGGTAACAACTCGATCGCAATGGTCTCTGTTGATCATACGGGGTAACAACTCGATCGCAATGGTCTCTGTTGATCATACGGGGTAACAACTCAATCACAATGGTCTCTGTTGATCATACGGGGTAACAACTCGATCGCAATGGTCTCTGTTGATCATACGGGGTAACAACTCAATCACAATGGTCTCTGTTGATCATACGGGGTAACAACTCAATCACAATGGTCTCTGTTGATCATACGGGGTAACAACTCAATCACAATGGTCTCTGTTGATCATACGGGGTAACAACTCAATCACAATGGTCTCTGTTGATCATACGGGGTAACAACTCAATCACAATGGTCTCTGTTGATCATACGGGGTAACAACTCAATCACAATGGTCTCTGTTGATCATACGGGGTAACAACTCAATCACAATGGTCTCTGTTGATCATACGGGGTAACAACTCAATCACAATGGTCTCTGTTGATCATACGGGGTAACAACTCGATCGCAATGGTCTCTGTTGATCATACGGGGTAACAACTCGATCGCAATGGTCTCTGTTGATCATACGGGGTAACAACTCAATCACAATGGTCTCTGTTGATCATACGGGGTAACAACTCAATCACAATGGTCTCTGTTGATCATACGGGGTAACAACTCGATCGCAATGGTCTCTGTTGATCATACGGGGTAACAACTCAATCACAATGGTCTCTGTTGATCATACGGGGTAACAACTCGATCGCAATGGTCTCTGTTGATCATACGGGGTAACAACTCGATCGCAATGGTCTCTGTTGATCATACGGGGTAACAACTCAATCACAATGGTCTCTGTTGATCATACGGGGTAACAACTCAATCACAATGGTCTCTGTTGATCATACGGGGTAACAACTCAATCACAATGGTCTCTGTTGATCATACGGGGTAACAACTCAATCACAATGGTCTCTGTTGATCATACGGGGTAACAACTCGATCGCAATGGTCTCTGTTGATCATACGGGGTAACAACTCAATCACAATGGTCTCTGTTGATCATACGGGGTAACAACTCAATCACAATGGTCTCTGTTGATCATACGGGGTAACAACTCGATCGCAATGGTCTCTGTTGATCATACGGGGTAACAACTCGATCGCAATGGTCTCTGTTGATCATACGGGGTAACAACTCAATCACAATGGTCTCTGTTGATCATACGGGGTAACAACTCGATCGCAATGGTCTCTGTTGATCATACGGGGTAACAACTCAATCACAATGGTCTCTGTTGATCATACGGGGTAACAACTCGATCGCAATGGTCTCTGTTGATCATACGGGGTAACAACTCGATCGCAATGGTCTCTGTTGATCATACGGGGTAACAACTCGATCGCAATGGTCTCTGTTGATCATACGGGGTAACAACTCGATCGCAATGGTCTCTGTTGATCATACGGGGTAACAACTCGATCGCAATGGTCTCTGTTGATCATACGGGGTAACAACTCAATCACAATGGTCTCTGTTGATCATACGGGGTAACAACTCGATCGCAATGGTCTCTGTTGATCATACGGGGTAACAACTCAATCACAATGGTCTCTGTTGATCATACGGGGTAACAACTCAATCACAATGGTCTCTGTTGATCATACGGGGTAACAACTCGATCGCAATGGTCTCTGTTGATCATACGGGGTAACAACTCGATCGCAATGGTCTCTGTTGATCATACGGGGTAACAACTCGATCGCAATGGTCTCTGTTGATCATACGGGGTAACAACTCAATCACAATGGTCTCTGTTGATCATACGGGGTAACAACTCGATCGCAATGGTCTCTGTTGATCATACGGGGTAACAACTCAATCACAATGGTCTCTGTTGATCATACGGGGTAACAACTCAATCACAATGGTCTCTGTTGATCATACGGGGTAACAACTCAATCACAATGGTCTCTGTTGATCATACGGGGTAACAACTCAATCACAATGGTCTCTGTTGATCATACGGGGTAACAACTCAATCACAATGGTCTCTGTTGATCATACGGGGTAACAACTCAATCACAATGGTCTCTGTTGATCATACGGGGTAACAACTCAATCACAATGGTCTCTGTTGATCATACGGGGTAACAACTCGATCGCAATGGTCTCTGTTGATCATACGGGGTAACAACTCGATCGCAATGGTCTCTGTTGATCATACGGGGTAACAACTCAATCACAATGGTCTCTGTTGATCATACGGGGTAACAACTCGATCGCAATGGTCTCTGTTGATCATACGGGGTAACAACTCGATCGCAATGGTCTCTGTTGATCATACGGGGTAACAACTCGATCGCAATGGTCTCTGTTGATCATACGGGGTAACAACTCGATCGCAATGGTCTCTGTTGATCATACGGGGTAACAACTCGATCGCAATGGTCTCTGTTGATCATACGGGGTAACAACTCGATCGCAATGGTCTCTGTTGATCATACGGGGTAACAACTCGATCGCAATGGTCTCTGTTGATCATACGGGGTAACAACTCGATCGCAATGGTCTCTGTTGATCATACGGGGTAACAACTCAATCACAATGGTCTCTGTTGATCATACGGGGTAACAACTCGATCGCAATGGTCTCTGTTGATCATACGGGGTAACAACTCGATCGCAATGGTCTCTGTTGATCATACGGGGTAACAACTCGATCGCAATGGTCTCTGTTGATCATACGGGGTAACAACTCGATCGCAATGGTCTCTGTTGATCATACGGGGTAACAACTCGATCGCAATGGTCTCTGTTGATCATACGGGGTAACAACTCGATCGCAATGGTCTCTGTTGATCATACGGGGTAACAACTCGATCGCAATGGTCTCTGTTGATCATACGGGGTAACAACTCGATCGCAATGGTCTCTGTTGATCATACGGGGTAACAACTCGATCGCAATGGTCTCTGTTGATCATACGGGGTAACAACTCGATCGCAATGGTCTCTGTTGATCATACGGGGTAACAACTCGATCGCAATGGTCTCTGTTGATCATACGGGGTAACAACTCGATCGCAATGGTCTCTGTTGATCATACGGGGTAACAACTCAATCACAATGGTCTCTGTTGATCATACGGGGTAACAACTCAATCACAATGGTCTCTGTTGATCATACGGGGTAACAACTCGATCGCAATGGTCTCTGTTGATCATACGGGGTAACAACTCGATCGCAATGGTCTCTGTTGATCATACGGGGTAACAACTCAATCACAATGGTCTCTGTTGATCATACGGGGTAACAACTCGATCGCAATGGTCTCTGTTGATCATACGGGGTAACAACTCGATCGCAATGGTCTCTGTTGATCATACGGGGTAACAACTCAATCACAATGGTCTCTGTTGATCATACGGGGTAACAACTCAATCACAATGGTCTCTGTTGATCATACGGGGTAACAACTCAATCACAATGGTCTCTGTTGATCATACGGGGTAACAACTCAATCACAATGGTCTCTGTTGATCATACGGGGTAACAACTCGATCGCAATGGTCTCTGTTGATCATACGGGGTAACAACTCGATCGCAATGGTCTCTGTTGATCATACGGGGTAACAACTCGATCGCAATGGTCTCTGTTGATCATACGGGGTAACAACTCGATCGCAATGGTCTCTGTTGATCATACGGGGTAACAACTCAATCACAATGGTCTCTGTTGATCATACGGGGTAACAACTCGATCGCAATGGTCTCTGTTGATCATACGGGGTAACAACTCGATCGCAATGGTCTCTGTTGATCATACGGGGTAACAACTCAATCACAATGGTCTCTGTTGATCATACGGGGTAACAACTCGATCGCAATGGTCTCTGTTGATCATACGGGGTAACAACTCAATCACAATGGTCTCTGTTGATCATACGGGGTAACAACTCGATCGCAATGGTCTCTGTTGATCATACGGGGTAACAACTCGATCGCAATGGTCTCTGTTGATCATACGGGGTAACAACTCGATCGCAATGGTCTCTGTTGATCATACGGGGTAACAACTCGATCGCAATGGTCTCTGTTGATCATACGGGGTAACAACTCGATCGCAATGGTCTCTGTTGATCATACGGGGTAACAACTCGATCGCAATGGTCTCTGTTGATCATACGGGGTAACAACTCGATCGCAATGGTCTCTGTTGATCATACGGGGTAACAACTCAATCACAATGGTCTCTGTTGATCATACGGGGTAACAACTCAATCACAATGGTCTCTGTTGATCATACGGGGTAACAACTCGATCGCAATGGTCTCTGTTGATCATACGGGGTAACAACTCGATCGCAATGGTCTCTGTTGATCATACGGGGTAACAACTCGATCGCAATGGTCTCTGTTGATCATACGGGGTAACAACTCGATCGCAATGGTCTCTGTTGATCATACGGGGTAACAACTCAATCACAATGGTCTCTGTTGATCATACGGGGTAACAACTCGATCGCAATGGTCTCTGTTGATCATACGGGGTAACAACTCAATCACAATGGTCTCTGTTGATCATACGGGGTAACAACTCGATCGCAATGGTCTCTGTTGATCATACGGGGTAACAACTCGATCGCAATGGTCTCTGTTGATCATACGGGGTAACAACTCAATCACAATGGTCTCTGTTGATCATACGGGGTAACAACTCAATCACAATGGTCTCTGTTGATCATACGGGGTAACAACTCAATCACAATGGTCTCTGTTGATCATACGGGGTAACAACTCGATCGCAATGGTCTCTGTTGATCATACGGGGTAACAACTCAATCACAATGGTCTCTGTTGATCATACGGGGTAACAACTCAATCACAATGGTCTCTGTTGATCATACGGGGTAACAACTCAATCACAATGGTCTCTGTTGATCATACGGGGTAACAACTCGATCGCAATGGTCTCTGTTGATCATACGGGGTAACAACTCGATCGCAATGGTCTCTGTTGATCATACGGGGTAACAACTCGATCGCAATGGTCTCTGTTGATCATACGGGGTAACAACTCGATCGCAATGGTCTCTGTTGATCATACGGGGTAACAACTCAATCACAATGGTCTCTGTTGATCATACGGGGTAACAACTCGATCGCAATGGTCTCTGTTGATCATACGGGGTAACAACTCGATCGCAATGGTCTCTGTTGATCATACGGGGTAACAACTCGATCGCAATGGTCTCTGTTGATCATACGGGGTAACAACTCGATCGCAATGGTCTCTGTTGATCATACGGGGTAACAACTCAATCACAATGGTCTCTGTTGATCATACGGGGTAACAACTCGATCGCAATGGTCTCTGTTGATCATACGGGGTAACAACTCGATCGCAATGGTCTCTGTTGATCATACGGGGTAACAACTCGATCGCAATGGTCTCTGTTGATCATACGGGGTAACAACTCGATCGCAATGGTCTCTGTTGATCATACGGGGTAACAACTCGATCGCAATGGTCTCTGTTGATCATACGGGGTAACAACTCGATCGCAATGGTCTCTGTTGATCATACGGGGTAACAACTCGATCGCAATGGTCTCTGTTGATCATACGGGGTAACAACTCGATCGCAATGGTCTCTGTTGATCATACGGGGTAACAACTCGATCGCAATGGTCTCTGTTGATCATACGGGGTAACAACTCAATCACAATGGTCTCTGTTGATCATACGGGGTAACAACTCGATCGCAATGGTCTCTGTTGATCATACGGGGTAACAACTCGATCGCAATGGTCTCTGTTGATCATACGGGGTAACAACTCAATCACAATGGTCTCTGTTGATCATACGGGGTAACAACTCAATCACAATGGTCTCTGTTGATCATACGGGGTAACAACTCGATCGCAATGGTCTCTGTTGATCATACGGGGTAACAACTCAATCACAATGGTCTCTGTTGATCATACGGGGTAACAACTCAATCACAATGGTCTCTGTTGATCATACGGGGTAACAACTCGATCGCAATGGTCTCTGTTGATCATACGGGGTAACAACTCGATCGCAATGGTCTCTGTTGATCATACGGGGTAACAACTCGATCGCAATGGTCTCTGTTGATCATACGGGGTAACAACTCAATCACAATGGTCTCTGTTGATCATACGGGGTAACAACTCAATCACAATGGTCTCTGTTGATCATACGGGGTAACAACTCGATCGCAATGGTCTCTGTTGATCATACGGGGTAACAACTCGATCGCAATGGTCTCTGTTGATCATACGGGGTAACAACTCGATCGCAATGGTCTCTGTTGATCATACGGGGTAACAACTCGATCGCAATGGTCTCTGTTGATCATACGGGGTAACAACTCGATCGCAATGGTCTCTGTTGATCATACGGGGTAACAACTCGATCGCAATGGTCTCTGTTGATCATACGGGGTAACAACTCGATCGCAATGGTCTCTGTTGATCATACGGGGTAACAACTCGATCGCAATGGTCTCTGTTGATCATACGGGGTAACAACTCGATCGCAATGGTCTCTGTTGATCATACGGGGTAACAACTCGATCGCAATGGTCTCTGTTGATCATACGGGGTAACAACTCGATCGCAATGGTCTCTGTTGATCATACGGGGTAACAACTCAATCACAATGGTCTCTGTTGATCATACGGGGTAACAACTCAATCACAATGGTCTCTGTTGATCATACGGGGTAACAACTCGATCGCAATGGTCTCTGTTGATCATACGGGGTAACAACTCAATCACAATGGTCTCTGTTGATCATACGGGGTAACAACTCAATCACAATGGTCTCTGTTGATCATACGGGGTAACAACTCAATCACAATGGTCTCTGTTGATCATACGGGGTAACAACTCAATCACAATGGTCTCTGTTGATCATACGGGGTAACAACTCGATCGCAATGGTCTCTGTTGATCATACGGGGTAACAACTCGATCGCAATGGTCTCTGTTGATCATACGGGGTAACAACTCAATCACAATGGTCTCTGTTGATCATACGGGGTAACAACTCGATCGCAATGGTCTCTGTTGATCATACGGGGTAACAACTCGATCGCAATGGTCTCTGTTGATCATACGGGGTAACAACTCGATCGCAATGGTCTCTGTTGATCATACGGGGTAACAACTCGATCGCAATGGTCTCTGTTGATCATACGGGGTAACAACTCGATCGCAATGGTCTCTGTTGATCATACGGGGTAACAACTCGATCGCAATGGTCTCTGTTGATCATACGGGGTAACAACTCGATCGCAATGGTCTCTGTTGATCATACGGGGTAACAACTCGATCGCAATGGTCTCTGTTGATCATACGGGGTAACAACTCGATCGCAATGGTCTCTGTTGATCATACGGGGTAACAACTCAATCACAATGGTCTCTGTTGATCATACGGGGTAACAACTCAATCACAATGGTCTCTGTTGATCATACGGGGTAACAACTCGATCGCAATGGTCTCTGTTGATCATACGGGGTAACAACTCGATCGCAATGGTCTCTGTTGATCATACGGGGTAACAACTCGATCGCAATGGTCTCTGTTGATCATACGGGGTAACAACTCGATCGCAATGGTCTCTGTTGATCATACGGGGTAACAACTCGATCGCAATGGTCTCTGTTGATCATACGGGGTAACAACTCGATCGCAATGGTCTCTGTTGATCATACGGGGTAACAACTCGATCGCAATGGTCTCTGTTGATCATACGGGGTAACAACTCAATCACAATGGTCTCTGTTGATCATACGGGGTAACAACTCAATCACAATGGTCTCTGTTGATCATACGGGGTAACAACTCAATCACAATGGTCTCTGTTGATCATACGGGGTAACAACTCAATCACAATGGTCTCTGTTGATCATACGGGGTAACAACTCAATCACAATGGTCTCTGTTGATCATACGGGGTAACAACTCGATCGCAATGGTCTCTGTTGATCATACGGGGTAACAACTCAATCACAATGGTCTCTGTTGATCATACGGGGTAACAACTCAATCACAATGGTCTCTGTTGATCATACGGGGTAACAACTCAATCACAATGGTCTCTGTTGATCATACGGGGTAACAACTCAATCACAATGGTCTCTGTTGATCATACGGGGTAACAACTCAATCACAATGGTCTCTGTTGATCATACGGGGTAACAACTCAATCACAATGGTCTCTGTTGATCATACGGGGTAACAACTCAATCACAATGGTCTCTGTTGATCATACGGGGTAACAACTCAATCACAATGGTCTCTGTTGATCATACGGGGTAACAACTCAATCACAATGGTCTCTGTTGATCATACGGGGTAACAACTCGATCGCAATGGTCTCTGTTGATCATACGGGGTAACAACTCAATCACAATGGTCTCTGTTGATCATACGGGGTAACAACTCAATCACAATGGTCTCTGTTGATCATACGGGGTAACAACTCGATCGCAATGGTCTCTGTTGATCATACGGGGTAACAACTCGATCGCAATGGTCTCTGTTGATCATACGGGGTAACAACTCAATCACAATGGTCTCTGTTGATCATACGGGGTAACAACTCGATCGCAATGGTCTCTGTTGATCATACGGGGTAACAACTCGATCGCAATGGTCTCTGTTGATCATACGGGGTAACAACTCAATCACAATGGTCTCTGTTGATCATACGGGGTAACAACTCGATCGCAATGGTCTCTGTTGATCATACGGGGTAACAACTCGATCGCAATGGTCTCTGTTGATCATACGGGGTAACAACTCAATCACAATGGTCTCTGTTGATCATACGGGGTAACAACTCGATCGCAATGGTCTCTGTTGATCATACGGGGTAACAACTCGATCGCAATGGTCTCTGTTGATCATACGGGGTAACAACTCGATCGCAATGGTCTCTGTTGATCATACGGGGTAACAACTCGATCGCAATGGTCTCTGTTGATCATACGGGGTAACAACTCAATCACAATGGTCTCTGTTGATCATACGGGGTAACAACTCAATCACAATGGTCTCTGTTGATCATACGGGGTAACAACTCGATCGCAATGGTCTCTGTTGATCATACGGGGTAACAACTCGATCGCAATGGTCTCTGTTGATCATACGGGGTAACAACTCAATCACAATGGTCTCTGTTGATCATACGGGGTAACAACTCAATCACAATGGTCTCTGTTGATCATACGGGGTAACAACTCGATCGCAATGGTCTCTGTTGATCATACGGGGTAACAACTCGATCGCAATGGTCTCTGTTGATCATACGGGGTAACAACTCGATCGCAATGGTCTCTGTTGATCATACGGGGTAACAACTCGATCGCAATGGTCTCTGTTGATCATACGGGGTAACAACTCAATCACAATGGTCTCTGTTGATCATACGGGGTAACAACTCGATCGCAATGGTCTCTGTTGATCATACGGGGTAACAACTCAATCACAATGGTCTCTGTTGATCATACGGGGTAACAACTCGATCGCAATGGTCTCTGTTGATCATACGGGGTAACAACTCAATCACAATGGTCTCTGTTGATCATACGGGGTAACAACTCAATCACAATGGTCTCTGTTGATCATACGGGGTAACAACTCAATCACAATGGTCTCTGTTGATCATACGGGGTAACAACTCGATCGCAATGGTCTCTGTTGATCATACGGGGTAACAACTCAATCACAATGGTCTCTGTTGATCATACGGGGTAACAACTCAATCACAATGGTCTCTGTTGATCATACGGGGTAACAACTCAATCACAATGGTCTCTGTTGATCATACGGGGTAACAACTCGATCGCAATGGTCTCTGTTGATCATACGGGGTAACAACTCAATCACAATGGTCTCTGTTGATCATACGGGGTAACAACTCAATCACAATGGTCTCTGTTGATCATACGGGGTAACAACTCAATCACAATGGTCTCTGTTGATCATACGGGGTAACAACTCGATCGCAATGGTCTCTGTTGATCATACGGGGTAACAACTCAATCACAATGGTCTCTGTTGATCATACGGGGTAACAACTCGATCGCAATGGTCTCTGTTGATCATACGGGGTAACAACTCAATCACAATGGTCTCTGTTGATCATACGGGGTAACAACTCGATCGCAATGGTCTCTGTTGATCATACGGGGTAACAACTCGATCGCAATGGTCTCTGTTGATCATACGGGGTAACAACTCGATCGCAATGGTCTCTGTTGATCATACGGGGTAACAACTCGATCGCAATGGTCTCTGTTGATCATACGGGGTAACAACTCGATCGCAATGGTCTCTGTTGATCATACGGGGTAACAACTCAATCACAATGGTCTCTGTTGATCATACGGGGTAACAACTCGATCGCAATGGTCTCTGTTGATCATACGGGGTAACAACTCGATCGCAATGGTCTCTGTTGATCATACGGGGTAACAACTCGATCGCAATGGTCTCTGTTGATCATACGGGGTAACAACTCGATCGCAATGGTCTCTGTTGATCATACGGGGTAACAACTCGATCGCAATGGTCTCTGTTGATCATACGGGGTAACAACTCAATCACAATGGTCTCTGTTGATCATACGGGGTAACAACTCAATCACAATGGTCTCTGTTGATCATACGGGGTAACAACTCGATCGCAATGGTCTCTGTTGATCATACGGGGTAACAACTCGATCGCAATGGTCTCTGTTGATCATACGGGGTAACAACTCGATCGCAATGGTCTCTGTTGATCATACGGGGTAACAACTCGATCGCAATGGTCTCTGTTGATCATACGGGGTAACAACTCGATCGCAATGGTCTCTGTTGATCATACGGGGTAACAACTCAATCACAATGGTCTCTGTTGATCATACGGGGTAACAACTCGATCGCAATGGTCTCTGTTGATCATACGGGGTAACAACTCAATCACAATGGTCTCTGTTGATCATACGGGGTAACAACTCAATCACAATGGTCTCTGTTGATCATACGGGGTAACAACTCAATCACAATGGTCTCTGTTGATCATACGGGGTAACAACTCAATCACAATGGTCTCTGTTGATCATACGGGGTAACAACTCAATCACAATGGTCTCTGTTGATCATACGGGGTAACAACTCGATCGCAATGGTCTCTGTTGATCATACGGGGTAACAACTCGATCGCAATGGTCTCTGTTGATCATACGGGGTAACAACTCAATCACAATGGTCTCTGTTGATCATACGGGGTAACAACTCAATCACAATGGTCTCTGTTGATCATACGGGGTAACAACTCGATCGCAATGGTCTCTGTTGATCATACGGGGTAACAACTCTGATCACAATGGTCTCTGTTGATCATACGGGGTAACAACTCAATCACAATGGTCTCTGTTGATCATACGGGGTAACAACTCAATCACAATGGTCTCTGTTGATCATACGGGGTAACAACTCGATCGCAATGGTCTCTGTTGATCATACGGGGTATCAACTCAATCACAATGGTCTCTGTTGATCATACGGGGTAACAACTCAATCACAATGGTCTCTGTTGATCATACGGGGTAACAACTCGATCGCAATGGTCTCTGTTGATCATACGGGGTAACAGCTCGACCACAATGATCATTCTTGATCATACGTGGTTACACGGACAACCGCGATGGACAGAAATGAATACAAGGTGGGCGGGGGTGGGGGTTGGAGGAGGTAACTCGACCACAATGACCAGCACCAGAGATAAGAATAGATCCTCAGCAGACAGACAACAGACAGACAGACCACCTCATTGCTTAACAGGCTGGCTGACGGGCCCATCTGTCGGAGGGCTGGCGTCCAGTTGACAAGCAGACCAGGACTTGACTCGCTGAGCGAGGCTCCAGAAGTATTATTGTTCCAGGAGTGTGTGTGTGTGTGTGTGTGTGTGTGTGTGTGTGGAGAAGGCCACCGTCCACTTGATTTGAGGGGTGGGGGTGCCTTTAAGCCTCCCTTACTGCCAGGTTCATGAAGAGGCCGTCGACATCAGCCTATGCTATGTCCACCCGTAGCCTAGAGATGATACTGAACTCCTCCAGGAGTTGAGGGTAATTCTGAAGTCATCCATCGCCACTCGAGCCATACGTGGCCACAATCCATTTCATGATGTAACCCAGAGATATCCTGTGTCTTGTGTGTTCCTACGAGTGAACGCGATAAGTTCCCAAGTGCATATTCGTGTGTTCTATTCTTCAGAAGCGAAGCAAGCACCCCCAGAAGAGAGATAAGTGATGCAGGAGGAACTACTAAATGGATGAGAAAGAAGACAGAGTCGCATATTAGTTGTTGGGGAGATGCCGTCGCGAAGAAGAATGGTACGTGGATGGTTGGGGGTGTGTGTTCCTCGCTGGTGGTGGTGGTGGTGGTGGTGGTGGTAGAGAACATGGCGGGTGTAGCGGTGCAGTATTGGGTCTCTCTCTCTCTCTCTCTCTCTCTCTCTCTCTCTCTCTCTCTGTAAATTTTGTGGTGTTGGGGAACCCGCCTGCTGGGGATCACGTCGCAGTCGAAGAGGACCCTCCCTCCCTTGGGCGAGGTTTTGTCAGATCGTCTTTGCACCTTCTCGCGCCCCCTACGGAGTCGCATCATTTCCCAGCTCCTGGGTGGAGTGCCTCCCTCCACAAGACAGTATGATCTTGTTCACATTATGATATTTTTTTTTTCCCCAGCAAGGTCGTCAGTCCGAATTGCGAAATATAAAATACCACAGATGTGTGTGTGTGTGTGTACGAGGGAGGATAACAGAAAGGATCCCTGGCAATAGTACTCTTTCCTGTGAAGAGGTATTAAGGATATTGTATCGCCATTTCCTAGAAGAGAGTTTTAACGTGATTTGATCAAAGAGCAGGTGGATGAGAAGGGTTAAAAGGAATAACAACAAGATGCGCAGAATATTCGATGAATAATATTGTGGCAAGTGGTCGTAGACTGGATGCATTCAGCATAGACAAAAAAATCTTCCGGAAAGCATCGGTTTCGTGAACAGATGAGGATTGGAATGTGTTGCCAGGTTTTCTGGATGGTAATTTCAAAAGCCTCACGATGAGTTTCATGGTGAGATTGGATGTGGTGGCTCCGTGAGAATGGATGGGTGGGTGTGAGAAGTGCCCTAACAGGCCTAGCATCTTGCAGGTCATGACCCCGAAGGGATGACGACGATTTACGTCTTTAATTACCATCGGGGTATATCCCACTGTTGACCTTCTAACCATCGAGTGAGTATTGTGGCATCCAGCACCAGCGACACCAACACCCTCCTAGATCACCCTAGTTATCCACATGTATGAAGCATTTCCCATACCTCGTCAATAGACCAGCTGACAGCCTGGTGGAAGCTGGTGAGTTGGGCCATGACCATGGTCGCATACAGCTTTGGCTCCCGCTTCAAAGATACTGACAGTGTCTACCACCCTCTTGTGATTTACCCCCTCTTCCCCCTGGCTTGTAGATGCCATCTCTATCGGGAGTGTGAGGTTAGAGAGTTGTACCCCCACGATATGCAAGGGTGAGTCTCGAGTCTACCCCGTGGTGTGAGGGCGATGTGGGTGTGTGTGTGTGAGACCTGGTGAGTCTTGAGTCTACCCCGTGGTGTGAGGCGGTGTGTGTGTGTGTGTGTGTGTGTGTGTGTGTGTGTGTGTGTGTGTGTGTGACCTGGCCCTCGCGTCGCTAGGGACCTTTAATGGTCCATGATGGAAACATGACAGTTCCTGAGAAATGTATAACTGGCGGCGGCGGTGGCACCACCACCCCGTGAGGAGGAGGAGGAGAGGGTCGGGTCGGCATGTGAGGGCGCTTCATCACGGGTGCCACCTGCTGCATTGTAACTCTCCCTCTCTCCCTCCCTCCGCCAACTCCAGCTCTCACCTCCCCCTTACCCATGGTCGTGGGTTGCTATGCACTGCTGAGTGACCATCCTTTGCTGATATTAGTGAGCCCATGGCCCCATCCCTACGTGCCAGGAGAGGGTACAGGGTACAGTATTGGAGATGTACCTGGGTGGTTCCTGCCTGGCACCGGGGATGGGAGGGTGAACTCAAGACATCTGCCCTTGCTACACCTATAACTCGCACCTCCCTCCCTCCGTCTTGTCCTGCCCAACACCGCCTATCCCTCTGCTTCAAGCTCCCTACAGCCTGCCTCTCTCTCTCTCTCTCTCTCTCTCTCTCTCTCTCTCTCTCTCTCTCTCTCTCTCTCTCTCTCTCTCCTTTTATCCCAACCTCTGCGTAGGAGAGAAAAAGGAACTACTTGAGATTAGTGATTGAATATTTCGCAGACCTTTTTTTTTTCAGCCAGCTACAGGTGCACGAGGCCCTTTAAGCCATTTTAAGGAAGGCCCACTAAAAAAAAACCCCTTAAACTGATTTAAGGTGCGGCTTGGAAGCTCCACCTGCTTTAGAACGCCGACGCCTGGAAACATCGTCTCTCCCTTAATTAAGGATACAGAACTTAGAATCACAAGATGGTGGGTGGTGGATCTGCCAGAGAGAATTTGAGCGAGGGATGAAACGACCTTAAAGCCTCATTCCAGGCTTAGGTGACCCCAATTAGGACTGTGATGACATCTTCCAAACCTTCTCTAGCAGCTGTATCATACCTTTGATCGAACTGGCACCCCACCCCGTTTCCACCAGTGGAGTGTATTTCACCCTCCCCCTCCCTTATCTACGTGCTTGTCCCTTATCAAACCCCCGTAATCAAACGGACCCGCGGGTTGAATGAGTACGTCTCGTAGGGTTATCCATTCCAGACCTTCGAAAGAAGGAAGACTTCGTGTTCTTTCTGGATGAGGAGCTACCATTATTGTATTGACAGACTCAGACTTCCAACCTGGATTACTAAGATTACCCATGGGCTCTTTTTTTATATCGGTTTCTTCTCCTCCTGTATTGACACGAAGAGTCTTGAGCTGGGACGATGTTTCCTCGACTGACAGACTACCAGGTTGTTACCATTTATCTCGTGTACGCGAGGTGTAGTTTAGTTCGCCCACAGGGTTTGCTAACACCAGGGAGTACCTTTCTTTTGGATTTTGAAAGTCCTCGCTCTCGTGTATGCCGAACTCGTAACCACACCCCCTCCATGTTCCAGGTAGCGATATGAAATGCCAAGGCGGTGGAGTGCAATATTGTAGTATTAACGGCCTGTGCTGGGTAACTCCATTATAAACTTGGTAAACTTGTATGCACCAGCGGGGGAAGTTTAGGTCGACGGACTTGTCAAAATGGAGTGCATTCAGAACTTAACTTTCTCATCTCGCGGGGGGATGTTTCTTAAAATGCTAGACTTTAAAATCAATATGTACCTCCGGGGCATCCCCAAATGGGGTAACAGCAGTTCAGAAATGTAAACTTTATCTCGTAGGGAGCTTGGAGCCCTACCGTATCAGCGGCTTGAACACTCCCCCTCTCTCTCTCATCTGCGGCATAAACTCCCCCTCTTATCTGCGGCATGAACACCCCCTCTCATCTGCGGCATAAACTCCCCCCTCTCATCTCTAGCATAAACTCCCCCCTCTCATCTCTAGCATAAACTCCCCCCTCTCATCTCTAGCATAAACTCCCCCCTCTCATCTCTAGCATGAACTCCCCCCTCCCATCTGCGGCATGAACTCCCCCTCTCATCTGCGGCATAAACTCCTCCTCCCATTTGCGGCATAAAGTCCCCATCTCATCTGCGGCATGAACTACTACTCCCATCTGCGGCATAAACTCCCCCCTCCCATCTGCGGCATAAACTCCCCCCTCCCATCTGCGGCATAAACTCCCCCCTCCCATCTGCGGCATAAACTCCCCCTCCCATCTGCGGCATAAACTCCCCATCCCATATGCGGCATGACCCCCTCTCCCGCCTATATGTAGGCTTCAACCATCCATACAACCCTCTCATCATTGTTCATACTTCTCGTTGTTCGTGATGGACTACCCAACCACCTTCCAAGACCATGAAAATTCGACCATTCACTCTGTATCACCTCCGTTCTAACTGGAGAGGAATGTTTGAACGATGTCTCCTCGTTGATCCCAGAAACACCCATGTATGAGACGTACTGTTCGTCGGCGCTGTTAAACCCTACCACCCTGGCCTTGTGAAGGAATTCATGTTGGTGTCCCTGAGGAGGACCTTCTAGTCCCCTGTGGCCTCCATCCCTGAGGAGGACCTTCTAGTTCCCCTGTGGCCTCCATCCCTTGGGAGGAACCTCTGGTCCCCCTGTGGCCTCCATCCCTGAGGTAGGAGAGCTTCTGGTCCCCCTGTGGCCTCCATCCCTGAGGAAGGAGAGCTTCTGGTCCCCCTGTGGCCTCCATCCCTGAGGTAGGAGAGCTTCTGGTCCCCCTGTGGCCTCCATCCCTGAGGAAGGAGAGCTTCTGGTCCCCCTGTGGCCTCCATCCCTGAGGAAGGAGAACCTCTGGTCCCCCTGTGGCCTCCATCCCTGAGGAAGGAGAGCTTCTGGTCCCCCTGTGGCCTCCATCCCTGAGGTAGGAGAGCTTCTGGTCCCCCTGTGGCCTCCATCCCTGAGGAAGGAGAGCTTCTGGTCCCCCTGTGGCCTCTTATCCCTGAGGACCCTCCAGTCCCCCCTAGTGGCCTCCCTTCCCGAGGAGCCTCTGGTCCAGTGAAGCCAGAAACCACAGGAGTACACACACACACACACACACACACACACACACACACACCATCGATGAACCTGAATCACCTATAGTCACAAGCCCAGGAAGAGCAGGCCACAGCCCATCGTTAATCACCACTTAACGAAAGCTATTAATCATAACTGGCTGAGGTTGTTAGTCACGCCGGAAGGTGAGGGGGGGAGGAGGGAAGGAAAGCAGCTGACTGACACACACACACACACACACGGAAGAGGTTCCGCCACAGTGGGTAGTCAAGTGTGTGTGTGTGTGTGTGTGTGTGTGTGCAGGAATCGTGGCTGGTGAATGGCTGGGGGTGACACCTCTCTTTTGCAACGCTTGTGTGGAGATACTTGGACAGGAAGACATCCAAAGGGTATATTGGATTTTAGCGAATGTGTGGGACTGCTTGTTGATGCGATCATGGATCTGTTAACACCCTTGAAGATGACTGGGTGTGAAGGCCGGAAACCCTTTAACGTGGCCCTTGTCGGTCCGGTCAAAGGCCAGGTCAAGGGTTTTACCGTTGTGCTCAATGGGGAGGAGTCGGGGAAAGGGGTTTAATACTGGTCTCTGCTGGTGTGTGGAGGCTTGACGTCGGCATGGATCCCCCTCCCCAAAAAGGCAAGCCTCAGTCGTACTTAACTAATAATCTCGCTTCAGACACAGTAAATCCGTAGCTTACTCACTGAAGTCTCTGGTCATCGTCTCTACTGTATTGTGTGTGTGTGTGTGTGAACGGTGTTGGGAGGGAGTTTATAATCAGGCTCTATCTCTTGTACACACACACACACACACACACACACACACACACACACACACGGTATTTGTGTGGTTGAGGGGCGAGCCATGTGAAGTGGAATGCACCAGGGGTCTCTGGTGCCATCTGACCGTCATTGATAACGCTGATAAATCTCGCTTCCTCCTCTCAAGTGTCGGGAGGGAGACCTTGGGGATGACTCCGCCGCTTCCCTCTCACTACGTGCTGTTTCTTTAAGGCCGTGTTGGCTCGCCAGCTAACGCTGTTTTGTGCAGAATATTCTCGAACTAGTTTGCAGCATTTATGGTGGATAGTGTGCGAGTGGTTGGGAGGTGTATAAGAGAAAGCCGCATGATAAAGGTTCGCTGTCGTATACAGAATATTCTCGTGCTAGGTTGCAGCACTCTTGGTGGATAGTGTGCGAGTGATTGGGAGGTGTATAAGAGAAAGCAGTATGATAAAGGTTCGCTGTCGTATAGAGGATGTTCTCGTGCTAGTTTGCAGCACTGGTGGTGGATAGTGTGCGAGTGAATGGGAGGTGTACAAGAGAAAACGGCATGGTAAAGGTTCACTTTCGTGTACAGGATATTCTCGAGCTAGTATGCAGAACTCGTGGTGGATAGTGTGCGTGTGATTGGGAGGTGTACAAGAGAAAGCGGTATTAAGAAGGTGCAGGGTGGGAGAGTGAAGAACCTGAATACCCGTTGGGTACCATGGGGCCACCCTGTGATGATAACCTGCCTCCCTGTTGCCAGGTAGAGGGTTAGTTATCTCGCTATCTCGGGGTCCAGGTCGTGTCCAGTGTGATTTGTCCACCCCGAAGACACCGGGCTCTCACGAGGGACGGTTCGGGGTGCTTAGGCTTAATAGGTGGTTCTCTCTGGACCTGACCCTTCAAGGATGGGGTCAGTTAAGTAGGGATCTAGCGAACAGTTAACTCCGGCAAATGATCCAGCTAAGAGGTAACCAAGGGCACCTGTCATGCACGTCACATACACGAGTGGTCACTCGGACGTAGTGAACAGGTCACTTGCAAGTGACCCAGCTAAGAGTTCATACATAGAAAATGGACGTTAAGGGTTACTGATTAGGTAGGTGACCTGATTTTAACATTTGTTTCGGAAGACTTGCGTTTCGAAGCCGTTCATTGGGGACTTGTTTAGTCGCATGTAGAATATTTCCTAATTGAGATTCTAATTCGGGACACCGCCTACTGGTGACTTATATACAGACCGTCGGTTCGTGGGAAACTCATTTATCCTTGTGGGGGGAACCTAACTTGTTATTCGCTGTGACTTCGTTGCAAAGGACTTTCTTCGACTGTTAGGACGTAGGAACAAGAGCTAGTTCGTTCACTCGATGGACGAGTTCGAAGGAGGTCGCATTTAAGACTAGTGTGAAGACCCAACATTACAGGCAGGACCAATTTAGGATGCGACGCGATGGGGGATGGGGACCTAACGGGGATTCAACGACTAGGTGGTAACGTGTGTCGGGGACGTAGCTGGTGTCTGTATTAAGATGTGGTGACCGAAGAGAGGACAAGGGGCGCATGGGTGCATTCCCTTACGACGACGTCTTTCGGTCTCTTCCTCCCTCGCCACTTCCCTCCCAAGTAGCATCTCTTGCTTTCCCTGCCACCCTTCTGGGGCCCCCGTTGCCCCGACACTGGGCACCATCGTCCCTCCCAAGTCTACAGAGTTAGCCTCAAACCCTTCATCGCCCCATCTGAGGTCGGTGCTAGATGTAAGATTGTGTTCTCCACAAACCCGGTGGCTTTCTCCTCCTCTCATCCTTCTCCACCCAAGGTCAGAACACATTTAATAAGATGGAATTCCCTCTCTCGACACCACCCCAAGGTCGTCGTCGATTGCTATCTGTGAATCTCTCCATGTCTGAGGCTCCTCGCAACTGATCCTGCCCTCTCACAAAGCCTCTGTATGACATCTCTGTATTCGCCCGTCCAGTAACTAAATCACTTAACCACCTCCTCCTGTTTTAGACTCGATACACCGTGGTCTTCGCTCTTCCAACACTTCACTGTATCGCCGGTTCCCGGATTATCGAAGAGGTGAGGGGTCCAGGGGCGCCGGAATGTATATGAAACAAGTCTTTCGAAATGTTTCCTTTTTGTTCATCCCTGTCGTACTAAGCCTAATGAGCGCTCCCTCCTCCTCCTCTCATTCCTCAGTGAGGCCTATTGGAAGGCTAGATCATGGGCGTGGGGTGTGTTACGTCCAGGGATGTGCAGTGAGGCAAGTTATCGGCCACCATCAGTGACTGAGGCCGTCCAGGCGCGCGGTCGAGGGTGGGAGGGCCGACTGCAGGCAGTGTAGTAGTAGTGGTGTGTACGTTTATGTGGCTCGAGGTAATGGAGTAAGTCCCTGTATTTACAGTCATGTCGGGGCAGGTGACCTAATCCTAATGGGTCTTTGGGGGATCACCTTAGTTAATCCTCCCCTCCCTTTACCTCAGCGCCCCTAAGTCCCCTCCCCCTTCTTGGTCTTCTCCCTCCCAGTGGGTCGAAATTACATTATATTTGTCGTCGATTTGACCCGGTATATTTGACCAGGAGTACTTTAGCAGTGCTACGTCTTCCAAAGCTACACAGCATGTTGTGGATTAATCCAAGCTTCGTGCATGGTTTAGACAAATGAGAAAAAAAAAAATGTGTGATTGGTGCTGGAACGAAGGCTTTGAATATCACAATGATGACGTGAGGTTTGGGAGGGCCTTGGCCAATAGCCAGTGGTGTTGATGCTGGGTGAGGATTGTTGACTCTGATAGCTGATCAGCTTGGCTGCAGTGTATATGCAGACTTGCTTCATGTCAAGAACAACAGAGAGATGGACAAGATAAGCTGCGTGTGCAAGCTCAGCCTCGGACAGCTGTGGTGGTGGGTGACTCCAGAATTATTATTATGCTCCTCGAGTACAGTGGTTCGACCCTTGAACACGACGGTGGTGGTGCGATCCTTGAGCACGACGACGATACGACCCTTGAACACAACATTGGTACGACCCTTGAACACGACAGTGGTGCGTACCTTGAACACGACGACGGTTCTACCCTTGAACACGACTACGGTACGACGCTTAAACACGACGAACGGTACGACCCTTGAACACGACGACGGTACGACCCTTGAACACGACGACGGTACGACCCTTAACTTGGGATTGCACGGGATGACGAAAATGTGTGGCAGTGTGGACGAAATGAGGATGGTGGTGGTTGAGACGAATACTGTGAAGGCTTGGACGTGTGATAAGGAATGTGTACTTGAAGAGTTTTGTGATATACCCTCGGACGTTTGGTGTTACGTGTGGGTGTTAAGCGTTATGTGGTGTGGCGTTGGTGATCAAGGAGGGAGGGAGTAAGGACTCTGGTGCTGAGAGTGAGGGAGGGAGGAAGGACTCTGGTGCTGAGAGTGAGGGAGGGAGGAAGGACTCTGGTGCTGAGAGTGAGGGAGGGAGGAAGGACTCTGGTGCTGAGAGTGAGGGAGGGAGGAAGGACTCTGGTGCTGAGAGTGAGGGAGGGAGGAAGGACTCTGGTGCTGAGAGTGAGGGAGGGAGGAAGGACTCTGGTGCTGAGAGTGAGGGAGGGAGGAAGGATAGAATAGACGCGTGCGTGTTGGTGGTGGTGGTGTAGTCATCGTGGTAATGGGGTTGGTGTCGTCTCGTTAATGAAGGAGCGAGTGGTTTGGTGTGGTGTTGGTGGTGGTGATGAAGGAAGGGCGCTGTGGTGGTGGTGGTGGTGGAGCAAGGAGTGAGTCAGCTAGGCCGTTACGACGAGGGTGGGCGACTGGTGACGCTAGACTTTATAAACCGGTTGGTGAGGGAGGAGGAGAGGAGTGGAGGAGGGGGAAGGTTGTGGTTTATTCGCTTGGGGGAGGAGGGAAGGGAGGGGGTGGTGTGTTATGTCGTCTGCAGTGATGACTGGTTTAATACACGTAATCTCGTGTAGGGTAAACCTGGTGGTTGTATGATAAATAGATGGAAGATGGTAGATAGTCAGGTTCTTGGAACCACCCTACGAAATTGAAGTGGTTGTTAGCACGATGGCGTGTATCGTACACGTTTTCCAAGTTTTATAGGAAATTCCACGTCCATTTCTCGTATTTCCTGCTTGATCCGGCGAGGCGAACGGCTCCCCGTGTGTGTGTGTGGGTTGGGGGAGAGGAGTCCTGCAGTTGCTAGGTAGTGGCGGGTGGGCCGGTCTGACGGACGGTGGGATCCTGCCAACTGTGGCCGAGGATTCCAGGACCCCTACCTCAACTTCCCGGGCCTGGTGGTGGTGGCGCAGCTCGCTCGCTCTCTCTCTCGTGGCACTGGCCTCCAGGTGATACAACTTAAGGCGTTTTTGCTTTTCCAGGTATCTTCCAGGTCCGGGTCTTTGCTTTTCCAGGTATCTTCCAGGTCCGGGTCTTTGCTTTTCCAGGTATCTTCCAGGTCCGGGTCTTTGCTTTTCCAGGTATCTTCCAGGTCCGGGTCTTTGCTTTTCCAGGTATCTTCCAGGTCCGGGTCTTTGCTTTTCCAGGTATCTTCCAGGTCCGGGTCTTTGCTTTTCCAGGTATCTTCCAGGTCCGGGTCTTTGCTTTTCCAGGTATCTTCCAGGTCCGGGTCTTTGCTTTTCCAGGTATCTTCCAGGTCCGGGTCTTTGCTTTTCCAGGTATCTTCCAGGTCCGGGTCTTTGCTTTTCCAGGTATCTTCCAGGTCCGGGTCTTTGCTTTTCCAGGTATCTTCCAGGTCCGGGTCTTTGCTTTTCCAGGTATCTTCCAGGTCCGGGTCTTTGCTTTTCCAGGTATCTTCCAGGTCCGGGTCTTTGCTTTTCCAGGTATCTTCCGGGTCTTTGCTTTTCCAGGTATCTTCCGGGTCTTTGCTTTTCCAGGTATCTTCCAGGTCCGGGTCTTTGCTTTTCCAGGTATCTTCCAGGTCCGGGTCTTTGCTTTTCCAGGTATCTTCCAGGTCCGGGTCTTTGCTTTTCCAGGTATCTTCCAGGTCCGGGTCTTTGCTTTTCCAGGTATCTTCCAGGTCCGGGTCTTTGCTTTTCCAGGTATCTTCCGGGTCTTTGCTTTTCCAGGTATCTTCCAGGTCCGGGTCTTTGCTTTTCCAGGTATCTTCCAGGTCCGGGTCTTTGCTTTTCCAGGTATCTTCCAGGTCCGGGTCTTTGCTTTTCCAGGTATCTTCCAGGTCCGGGTCTTTGCTTTTCCAGGTATCTTCCAGGTCCGGGTCTTTGCTTTTCCAGGTATCTTCCAGGTCCGGGTCTTTGCTTTTCCAGGTATCTTCCGGGTCTTTGCTTTTCCAGGTATCTTCCAGGTCCGGGTCTTTGCTTTTCCAGGTATCTTCCAGGTCCGGGTCTTTGCTTTTCCAGGTATCTTCCAGGTCCGGGTCTTTGCTTTTCCAGGTATCTTCCAGGTCCGGGTCTTTGCTTTTCCAGGTATCTTCCAGGTCCGGGTCTTTGCTTTTCCAGGTATCTTCCAGGTCCGGGTCTTTGCTTTTCCAGGTATCTTCCAGGTCCGGGTCTTTGCTTTTCCAGGTATCTTCCAGGTCCGGGTCTTTGCTTTTCCAGGTATCTTCCGGGTCTTTGCTTTTCCAGGTATCTTCCAGGTCCGGGTCTTTGCTTTTCCAGGTATCTTCCAGGTCCGGGTCTTTGCTTTTCCAGGTATCTTCCAGGTCCGGGTCTTTGCTTTTCCAGGTATCTTCCAGGTCCGGGTCTTTGCTTTTCCAGGTATCTTCCAGGTCCGGGTCTTTGCTTTTCCAGGTATCTTCCAGGTCCGGGTCTTTGCTTTTCCAGGTATCTTCCAGGTCCGGGTCTTTGCTTTTCCAGGTATCTTCCAGGTCCGGGTCTTTGCTTTTCCAGGTATCTTCCAGGTCCGGGTCTTTGCTTTTCCAGGTATCTTCCAGGTCCGGGTCTTTGCTTTTCCAGGTATCTTCCGGGTCTTTGCTTTTCCAGGTATCTTCCAGGTCCGGGTCTTTGCTTTTCCAGGTATCTTCCAGGTCCGGGTCTTTGCTTTTCCAGGTATCTTCCGGGTCTTTGCTTTTCCAGGTATCTTCCAGGTCCGGGTCTTTGCTTTTCCAGGTATCTTCCAGGTCCGGGTCTTTGCTTTTCCAGGTATCTTCCAGGTCCGGGTCTTTGCTTTTCCAGGTATCTTCCAGGTCCGGGTCTTTGCTTTTCCAGGTATCTTCCAGGTCCGGGTCTTTGCTTTTCCAGGTATCTTCCAGGTCCGGGTCTTTGCTTTTCCAGGTATCTTCCAGGTCCGGGTCTTTGCTTTTCCAGGTATCTTCCAGGTCCGGGTCTTTGCTTTTCCAGGTATCTTCCGGGTCTTTGCTTTTCCAGGTATCTTCCAGGTCCGGGTCTTTGCTTTTCCAGGTATCTTCCAGGTCCGGGTCTTTGCTTTTCCAGGTATCTTCCAGGTCCGGGTCTTTGCTTTTCCAGGTATCTTCCAGGTCCGGGTCTTTGCTTTTCCAGGTATCTTCCAGGTCCGGGTCTTTGCTTTTCCAGGTATCTTCCAGGTCCGGGTCTTTGCTTTTCCAGGTATCTTCCAGGTCCGGGTCTTTGCTTTTCCAGGTATCTTCCAGGTCCGGGTCTTTGCTTTTCCAGGTATCTTCCGGGTCTTTGCTTTTCCAGGTATCTTCCAGGTCCGGGTCTTTGCTTTTCCAGGTATCTTCCAGGTCCGGGTCTTTGCTTTTCCAGGTATCTTCCAGGTCCGGGTCTTTGCTTTTCCAGGTATCTTCCAGGTCCGGGTCTTTGCTTTTCCAGGTATCTTCCAGGTCCGGGTCTTTGCTTTTCCAGGTATCTTCCAGGTCCGGGTCTTTGCTTTTCCAGGTATCTTCCAGGTCCGGGTCTTTGCTTTTCCAGGTATCTTCCAGGTCCGGGTCTTTGCTTTTCCAGGTATCTTCCGGGTCTTTGCTTTTCCAGGTATCTTCCAGGTCCGGGTCTTTGCTTTTCCAGGTATCTTCCAGGTCCGGGTCTTTGCTTTTCCAGGTATCTTCCAGGTCCGGGTCTTTGCTTTTCCAGGTATCTTCCGGGTCTTTGCTTTTCCAGGTATCTTCCGGGTCTTTGCTTTTCCAGGTATCTTCCAGGTCCGGGTCTTTGCTTTTCCAGGTATCTTCCAGGTCCGGGTCTTTGCTTTTCCAGGTATCTTCCAGGTCCGGGTCTTTGCTTTTCCAGGTATCTTCCAGGTCCGGGTCTTTGCTTTTCCAGGTATCTTCCGGGTCTTTGCTTTTCCAGGTATCTTCCAGGTCCGGGTCTTTGCTTTTCCAGGTATCTTCCGGGTCTTTGCTTTTCCAGGTATCTTCCAGGTCCGGGTCTTTGCTTTTCCAGGTATCTTCCAGGTCCGGGTCTTTGCTTTTCCAGGTATCTTCCAGGTCCGGGTCTTTGCTTTTCCAGGTATCTTCCGGGTCTTTGCTTTTCCAGGTATCTTCCAGGTCCGGGTCTTTGCTTTTCCAGGTATCTTCCGGGTCTTTGCTTTTCCAGGTATCTTCCAGGTCCGGGTCTTTGCTTTTCCAGGTATCTTCCAGGTCCGGGTCTTTGCTTTTCCAGGTATCTTCCGGGTCTTTGCTTTTCCAGGTATCTTCCAGGTCCGGGTCTTTGCTTTTCCAGGTATCTTCCAGGTCCGGGTCTTTGCTTTTCCAGGTATCTTCCAGGTCCGGGTCTTTGCTTTTCCAGGTATCTTCCAGGTCCGGGGTCTTTGCTTTTCCAGGTATCTTCCAGGTCCGGGTCTTTGCTTTTCCAGGTATCTTCCAGGTCCGGGTCTTTGCTTTTCCAGTTATCTTCCAGGTCCCGGTCTTTGCTTTTCCAGGTCTGGGTCTTCGCTTTTCTGGATATCTTCCAGGTCCGGGGTCTTTGCTCTTTCAGGTATCTTCCAGGTCCGGGTCTTTGCTTTTCCAGGTATCTTCCGGGTCTTTGCTTTTCCAGGCATATTTCAGGCCCCGGTCTTCGCTTTTCCAGGCATCTTCCATGCTCGTGTCTACCATCTCGTGGGGGCGGGCCCAGTCTGTACGCAGCCAACCTCTAAAGTATACACGATGCTTTTAGAATGCTTAAGACGCCCGAATACGTACCACGAATCGTAGCCATAATTTGTATTGTGTGTGTGTGTGTGTGTGTGTGTGTGTGTGTGGGTGGTATGCATGTGTGTGTTTGTGTCTGTCTGTCTGTGTCTCAATACGCTGTATGAACACGAGAGCTGAAAGCTTAGAATGTTTGTTAAGACGTAATGATATTCTGGTATCAGAGTGGCTGTTGGACGTGAGAGAGAGAGGTTTGTGTTTATGGAGATAATTGGTTCTTTGTTGGTGATGTATGAATCTGCCCGCTGAGACTTTATTAATCCTGGCAGGCTCTCGTTGCGATGGGCAGGGTGTATCGTGTACACAGGCAGGGTGTATCACGGGCGATGGGCAGGGTGTATCGTGTACACAGGCAGGGTGTATCACGGGCGATGGTTGGGTGTATCGTGTACACAGGCAGGGTGCATCACGGGCGATGGTTGGGTGTATCGTGTACACAGGCAGGGTGTATCACGGGCGATGGGCAGGGTGTATCACGGGCGATGGTTGGGTGTATCGTGTACACAGGCAGGGTGCATCACGGGCGATGGTTGGGTGTATCGTGTACACAGGCAGGGTGTATCACGGGCGATGGTTGGGTGTATTGTGGACACTGGCAGGGTGTATCACGGGCGATGATTGGGTGTATCGTGGACACTGGCAGGGTGTATCACGGGCGATGGTTGGGTGTATTGTGGACACTGGCAGGGTGTATCACGGGCACCTACAAGTTGTCTAATTAGAGGAAAGTGTGTGTGTGATTAGAGGAATGTGTGCGCGCGCGCGTGTGTGTGTGTGTGTGTGTGTGTGTGTGTGTGTGTGTGTGTGCGTGGATGGGTGTGTGGGTGGGTGTGCGTTTTAAAAGGAATGTCTGCTGTATCTACACTTGACTTACACTTGAGGTGGTTGGCGGTGGCTGCTGGAGGAGGAGGCCTCGATCACGGCTCGGGATGGTACTTGTTTCTGAGAGAGAGAGAGAGAGAGAGAGAGAGAGAGAGAGAGAGAGAGAGAGAGAGAGAGAGAGAAGAGAAGAGAGAGAATTTAGGTCAGTGGTTGCGGGCACTTGAATTTCACATGACACAAGTTTTTTTTTTTTTTTTTCGTACCACAGGCTTTAAAAAAAAATTGACCTGACCTGACCCATATGGATGGGTCAGGTCAAAGTTCATGCCATCATACCCGAGAGTGTCGAGGTCAAAGTTCATGCCATCATACCCGAAGAGAGTCGTACCATCGCGCTCAAAAGTGACCATAATTGTATGTTTAACCATTTCATCATTTGTGAAAAAAAAATATATATAAAAGATCTTGATGTTGAGATTAATCATAGTCCAGATCTGTTTAACACGGAGATGATTAAAACAAGAATAATCGTAGCGATTAATCACGATTTTCTTAAACGGAAAATGAGTTCGAGAATGACCATTTCTCAGCCTAGCGGCGCCCGTGGCCACCCGCTTCGCGTTAACGTGCAGTGCGAGAGGGAGGGTGAAGGTTGTAGGGCAGGAGTGGCTGCTGTGAACGCCACATAACGTGCAGTGCGAGAGGGAGGATGAAGGTTGTAGGGCAGGAGTGGCTGCTGTGAACGCCACATTACGTGCAGTGCGAGAGGGAGGGTGAAGGTTGTAGGGCAGGAGTGGCTGCTGTGAACGCCACATAACGTGCAGTGCGAGAGGGAGGATGAAGGTTGTAGGGCAGGAGTGGCTGCTGTGAACGCCACATTACGTGCAGTGCGAGAGGGAGGGTGAAGGTTGCAGGGCAGGAGTGGCTGCTGTGAACGCCACATAACGTGCAGTGCGAGAGGGAGGATGAAGGTTGTAGGGCAGGAGTGGCTGCTGTGAACGCCACATTACGTGCAGTGCGAGAGGGAGGGTGAAGGTGGTAGGGTAGGAGTGGCTGCTGTGAACGCCACATTAACCCTCTTCACACCAACCCGAAATTTGTGTAGTGGCGTCACTTATTGCCGGAGGTGGTGGAGCAGCGCCAGATCGTGGAGCGGAAGTTTTCAAGACTCGCTGGTAGTGCTTGAGTGGGTGGTGGCGACGACGAGGCTATGGACGTGTCGTAGGGCCCACGACGCCGACGCCGACAGTTGATTAGGCGGAGTTTGAAGTGATAAGGTTTGTATACACGCCCACCTCCCTCTTCCTCCTTCGAGGCAGTTGAGGTACTAAAGAAGGTCTTTGGAAAGGGGAGGGGGGATCTCTTGCCTTGATCTTAACTTGAGCATTGAATTTCTCCAAGACTGAGATTTTCATCTATACATTTAGTAGATACATATTACATATAACACACACACACACACACACACACACACACACACACGAGTGTAGAACTCCCCTCCTTTACAATACAGTAGGTAAATCCGCGCACGTGTGTGTGTTTGTGTGTTTTTATCAGGAATTGGTTTTTCCAGTTGGGTTTAAAAAAAGAGTCGCGTGTTGTGCAGTCACAGATTACGTTATGACGCCCGCTCAGGTGGCGTCGTACTTATTATGATTAAACACTTTAATTCGTTCCATTTCTAGCTCGACACAGAGATTACAGATGGCGTAGTGGCGGTGGTAAATGATGGCTGCTTCCGTCGCCAGCTGCGAGTGTGGGAAAACGCACTTGATTTACATTCATAAAGCATTGTAATTCGGGACTTCTGGAGGCGTTGTTAATGTTTTACATAAGGTAATTTTCCAGTCGTTTGCTTTTGTGATCGTGGGGGGGGAGTACATGGGATACACAGGTAGTAAAAGTCGTGTATATCTGTGAGTTCTTTGGTCATTGACACTATTTGTTGTCTTCGTAGATTAGTACACCCCTCGAAGTTAATTTGAGCATTCGCACTTTATTTTTGTACATTACTCACTGTAAATTCCATACTGGAACTTGTGTCGCATATGTGGCCATCTGTGCGACGGTGTGACAGGTTGAGATGGCAGCAGCAGCAGCTGTTGGTGGTAGCGGTGGAGAGGAGCAATACCATATGGTACATTAGTGGTGCGTGTGTACCGTAAGAGGGAGGTTCAGTGGCTACATCTGGCAAAGCTAGGGAATACCCCCAGGTGAGACTGTGAGCCTACTATGTTTATCACCTGTTGTGTGTTTGTGTGAGAGGGGGGAGGTGTGTTCGGACTGGATTTTTGCCCTGTCATCTGGCCTCTGTGTGTGTGTGTGTGTGTGTGTGCTCGTCACGGCCACTGGCGACCACTGTCCAGGTGGTGGGTCTCCTCCGTGGTTCGTGATGGGGTCCTCTCACCTCCTGCGCCCTCGAAGGATGTAGGACGTCTTTCAGCAAGTTGCATGATCCCCGTTACCAGGATGCATGACCTCTGCATGAAGCTGTATGACCTTTTTTTTAATTTTTTAATCAGCACTTTTGGGAAGGTCGAATTGGCGCGGGAAGTCGTTAGTCCACCTGACCTTCGTAATGGCTGGATCACCAGTTCCTCCTCCTGCAGGAGGAGGTTGGTGTGAGGTTGATGGCCGCTTCATTGTTCGCTGGTGGGAGGCGACCGCACTTTTTCGATCTTGGTTCTATTGTGTAGCAAGTTCAGTAGGTTAAGTGTGTGTGTGTGTGTGTGTGTGTGTGTGTGTGTGTGTGTGTGTGTGTGTTTAGAACAGGGGGACGTCTTCTGTCAATTGGCTTATCGTTTCTGAATTACTTACGGTTCGCTATCGAGTGAGAGACTAACATCTCATTTCGTTCGACTCCCGCCTCCATTCTAATTCTCCTCCCAAGTCTCTCTCTCTCTCTCTCTCTCTCTCTCTCTCTCTCTCTCTCTCTCTCTCTCTCTCTCTCTCTCGTCCAGCTTTGTGGAATGGGTAAGAGATGGCGAGACTGGGTATAGGTATGTTTCATTCCACAAAATTATGGTGTAGGGTCCAGACCCAAGTAGCATCTTTTTTTTTGCTGTTTAATTTAATGGTGATATCGGGTGGTGGTGTTGGTGATCGGTGAGTGTTGGAGAGGAGTGTTGGAGGGAGTGCCTGACCACCTCCCTCAGCAGGTGCTCTACTGGGCAACTGCATCTTTAACACCCTCCCTCCCTCTCTTCCCTTCCTCCCTCCCTCCTCCACTTGACCACACAACTTTATTCCCCAACACTTGCTGGTATTATTTTTTTCCCCAGTATGGTTCATCGTGTTTCCAGACGAGGAGACATTGACTTGCACAACCATACTGTATGGTTGAGGCATATTGGGCCACCCGACCGTGTCTCCCCCCCTAAAGCTAATGGTCAGTGTATCCTATCATTAGGTAAAAAAAGAGGTGGTGTCCGTAATTGCCTAACAGGGTGGTGGATCTTCGTAAAGGGGGTCATTAAATGGGGGGGGGGGAAATGAATTTATGACGAATATCGACTGGGAATATCGACTGGTATAACTGGCTTGAACCTCCTGGTTGGCTACCGGGGATCTGAATGGATGGGGTTGTTGTCTTCGTAGAATACGTCAGCGGTAGCGACGACCTTTGGGGTTGTGATGGCTTGACCTTTGACCTGACTCGTAGGGGGGTCTGGCCGTCGTACCTAAGGGTTTTTCAGCCGTGATGGTCGCAAGGGTCGTAACTGTCGTGGTCGCAAGGGTCGTAAGTGTTGTGGTCACTGGTCGTAACTGTCGTGGTCAGGGGTCGTAACTGTCGTGGTCAAGGGTCGTAACCTTCGTGGTCAAGGGTCGTAATCATCATGATCACTGGTTGTAACTGTCGTGCTCAAGGGTCGTAACTACCATGCTCATGGGTCGTAACCGTCGTGGTCAAGGGGTCGTACCGTCGTGCTTAAGGGACTGAAGCCGACATGGAATGTCGTGTGTGGGGGGTGGGGTGATGGAGGTGATTCTGGTGCGCTCAACCGCATAGCTTTTTATCCCTTAATGCTCATGGATTAGACAGGGGAGGAGGGACGACTTGAGGTGTGGATGACGGATAGGACGCTTGCATGCCTACGTCCGCGACGGCAGGTGGATAGAAAGGGGCTTGACGTGTACGTCTAGGGTGGTTGATGATGGATAGGGCAGCGTGACGTATACGTCTAGGGTGGTTGATGATGGATAGGGCAGCGTGACGTATACGTCTGGGGTGGTTGATGATGGATAGGGCAGCGTGACGTATACGTCTGGGGTGGTTGATGATGGATAGGGCAGCGTGACGTATACGTATGGAATGGTTGATGATGAATAGGGCAGCGTGACGTATACGTACGTTGGGTGGGTTATTAGGTCTATAAGCCCATAGGCTGACAGTGTCATTAAAGCCCCCACAACGTCCAGTTATTATGGTCATGAGTTCGAACACCTCGGAACGCTCCAGCTGCATGATGGATCAGGGGTTCTTGTATGTGACGTCCCTGGTGCATACGTATAGCGGAACCTTCTGACGAGGTATTCCCCCTTTGAAACGACCCCTCCTCCTTCACACACCCTCTGTGATGGCGACACCTTTCACCAGCCCATCTGACACGTAATTTGGGGCACGAACCCACTGGGGTCGCGGACGCAGCTGCCCTCCTATGGAGCATCCCACAAACCACCTCCTGCAGGTAGTGTGTGTATTGATGGCCTCCTCCTCCTCCTCCTCCCACACACCCCCTGCTCCTCGGCTTGATAGTTGTCTCCACGTGAGGGACCGGTGCACCACAGACCCACACAGCTGTTCGAGTGTGTGTGTGTGTGTGTGCGCGCGCGCGGGCCACACGACTCGCCACGTTTGCCGGTTAGGCGGTTAGGTAATTACCTTCTGTTGTTGGAAGGTGAAGTAGGGAGAGCCGGCCACTCACCTGTCGCTGGTGGACACGTCACCTGCTCTGTGTGTGTGTGTGTGTGTGTTTAATTACCTGTTTGTTGCCACGCGTCATTGAGCGCTACTCGGATCTCCTGACAGTCGGGGTCGCACATACTGACTGTACTCCCGTCATGCCTTGAAAGTATTGAGGAGTATCTCTCTCACTGCGTTCCCCCAGTCATGAATTCCAAGCGTGTATTGACTCTCTCGTCCGTAGGATTTAATGCCATGCGTCTCCCTTCCTTCGACGTCCGTCTGGATGCCCCCGTCGTCGTCCACAACGCAGCTTTGGAAATGGTGATAGCTTTACCCCCCCGTCTCCTTAAAATCAGCTGGTCTGCCCAAGATGTAGTCGTAGCAAGGTCTCTCTCTCTCTCTCTCTCTCTCTCTCTCTCTCTCTCTCTCTCTCCATAGCTTGTGATGGAGGGAGGTGGTTGCATTAGTGTCACATCCCCCCCACACCGCTCTATTCGTAACTCGGACCGTCTTTTGACCGGGCGTGGTGATTCGTAGCGGACGAATTTTTGCCTCGCTCGTCTTCCGTGCCTCCTTGATTTAAGTTTTTGGTGATATATTTTTCTTCGCGGTTTATGTCGAGAAAAATTGTGTGTGTGGGGTTGGGGGGGGAGGGGGTGGCACGACTGCATGTAATTAGATAACTACACTTGTGTTGGTTGGGTGCTGTCGGGTGCGACCATGACCTTCGTGTGTGTGTGTGTGTGTGTGTGTGTGTGTGTGTGTGAGTATAGCCTTGGCAGCTGTGGCGAAAGTGGAGGAAAGTGGTTAATACCCGTGGTCTCTCGGCTGTGGAAGTGCGAGCGAGGTGGAGACCCTCATTGATGATGTTCTTGAGGTGGTGGGGTTGAGGGGGGAGGTTAAGGGGGAGGTTGGGGAAGGTTTAAGATAATGGGTGGAAGGAGGATTTATAAAGTGGATGCACGTGCTGATCTTCGCTGCCGACATGAAACCCCCTCGCACGCTTATGCAACGCCTCTGGTGGGGGTTCTTTCTTGGGGGCGGGTTGTAGGGTGGGGGCGGGGAAAAGTTGTGGGATGGGTGGTGGCGGGCGGGTGTCGTGTTTACAACCGGTATCACCTTACCGGGCGTGTGTGACCAAGCCGGAAACGGTGACGACAGGTATTGATCGGCTGGGAGGAGGAGGAGGCTAGTGATATTCCCTCAGTGTTGTTGTTACTCTTCATGCTGCTGCTGGTGGTGGGTGAGGGAGGGAGGGAAATTGAGGGAGCCACTGGGCGTCGTCGGAGGCCGTCCCTCGCCCTGAGGTCGCTCTCTCCCCCCCTCGACGCGGACTTTTTGAGGTCTCTTTGGTTTTTAAACACATGTCACTCCAAAGAGACACCGTTGGACGAGCAGTATACATAGGTACTTTACTCCCCTATGGATACTTTGGAGCAGTGTATACATTGTTACGTGGTGGTATTCATCATCAGTCTCGTTGTCCAAAGTACGATCCAGGAAATTTCTGGGATGCCTACGCTACCACGGTGCTCCCATGACCTTCCCCCTCCCCACTCGAGCCCGTTGGAGGGGCATGGAAGGCGTTACTCTCCGCGAGGAGGAGGTGGTTCAGTTAACACGTGAAGGTCCTTCGCGTCTCTTTTGGTGGTAAAGATAGGCAAGGAACCACCACCTGCAGAAGATAGGCGTCCAGAATGGGGGAGGGTTGTTTGTTTTCCACCCCTGGACGCCTGGTCCTGCCACATGTTTCCACTTTTTTTCCATCGGGGGAACATGAGACCAAATCATAGTCTTACCCACCGCCCTCCCTCGCGTTAGAAAATGCGATTGCATCCTCCACCCCACGTCAGATGTCCCAGATGCAGTCAGGAGGCTGGTGCCGTGTGGCACCCTGACAGCCCTGTCAGACCAGTGGCCCTCCACTCCTGTCACCCCACCAGGAGACCTCCCCCAACGAGGGAGAAGAGGGAGTCGGTGTGAAGACGACGTCGACCTCAGAACCTGGAGTCCAGCCACTCTTCATCTGCTTCCTCTCCCTCTGTGATGGGGGGGATGTCATTGCACGTAGGGGCGGGCTAGCCTCGAGCATCGTCCTGACAAGCTTGAACGACGGATAGAGAGGGTGGAGGGTGTGATCACGGCTGGCCCAGTCGTCGTCGTCGTTCAAGCAACAATTCCAGCGGGTCGATTACCTCCTGTGACCGGGGCCCTCTCTCCCTTCCCCATATAGCTGGTGAGGTGCCCAACCAGGAGGCCCTAAACCTCGGACGAGCTCTACCTGCATGGCGGAAATCTGGAGGAAAACAGCCTTCGGCAGGAGGGCACCAATGAACCTGATGGTGGTCAGACCGAAGTGGCTCAGTCAGTCTGTCTACAGGAAGAAGAGACTGGTGGTCTGGACCCACTACCTCTATACCCACTGTAGTAGACCTCTAAGAAGTCTTTCCATGGCTGAGAGAGAGATCTCTCCTGCTTCCCTCATACTGGAAACTATTCCTTCCGTCATTCACTCCCTGCTTACTGAAGCCTGCGTGTAAGGTTCCTATTGGGGAAACTTTCACATATGAGACGTAAGCGGCGGTATGACCAAGTTGAACACGGGACTGGAACTGCCGTAGGACGCCTACTGTACAGCTACGTGAGGGAAGTCTTTTGAGACGATGAGCCCAAAATCGTTGATTCCAGAACCCAAGTTTGCCTGAAGTTTCGACAACTCTTGTGACGTCTTTTCGAGTAGTAATATTCTTGAGGATATTTCTACATCCATAATGGGCCATACGTTGAGCTACGTCGACATCACGTACATAAATGTATCAATCATACTAATTTGTATCCTCCATCAATCCCCCTCACTCATCCTATTATAGAAATTCGTTGTCTTTGTGGACAAGTATTTCAGATTCGAAGTTTTTTCAATTTCATTTTGTTTTTATTTGAATTCACGCACTTGTATCTTGCTGGGGGGTGATTAGAATCGAGACACGTGTGTGTGTGTGTGTGTGTGTGTGTGTGTGTGTGTGTGTGTGTGTGTGTGTGTGTAATGGAAGAGGGGAGGTTCCCTCTCCTCTTCCTAGGTGGGAGTGAGACGTTCTCTCTCCCTGCTGCACCTGTTTGGACACAGAGGCACAGTCGTGGTTGCCATGTATTAATCATTGAGCCTCCTGTCCTAGGGTGTCTGGTGTTGACCCCTCCCCACACACACAACAAGAGCAGAGCAGTCTGACATCGTCGCACCCCCTAACTCTGTTTCCCTTCCCTCCCTCCCTCTTCGTCCCCACACAGGACGGCCAGGTACAGAATGTCGTTGACGGCGCACAGGAGAGTAACGTGTCCTGTGATGGACGTACGAGTGAGGGAGGGCATCCAGATGTGACGTGAGGCGAGGTAGGTCCTCACCACACGGTTAGGGTGTGGAGGTAGTAGGCTTTGGCCCAGGCACGTAGACGAGAAGAGGATTGCTAGTATAAACTCTCTCTTCTCCATTCGTCGTTGAATAACCTCCCTTGCCTTATCCTACCAGACCTTACCTTCGTATATCACAGAAGTTATGGCTGGGTCCAGTAGCACATGGAAGATATATTGCTAGGTGCTGTACCACATGGAAAAAGATATTGCTAGGTGCTGTACCACATGAAAAAGATATTGCTAGGTGCTGTACCACATGAAAATATTGCTAGGTGCTGTACCACATGGAAGAGATATTGCTAGGTGCTGTACCACATGGAAAAAGATGTTGCTAGGTGCTGTACCACATGAAAAAGATATTGCTAGGTGCTGTATCACATGAAAAAGATATTGCTTGGTGCTGTACCACATGAAAAAGATATTGCTAGGTGCTGTACCACATGATATGTCCATGATTATGTCATGTCATGTAAGCCTCCCTCCCTCTCCCTTTTTTTTTAAGCCATTACCTACCTCACGGCGTGAGCGGGAGTGGTGTTTGATGGTATTACTCTCCCATGCCAGCACGAGCGCCTTTGATGGGATGGTGTCTGGCACACCTTCTCGACTAACCAACCCAGACCAGCGAGACCATAGGCTTTAGTGTCCCCCCTGCGGTGGTGAGGAGGACGGGCGGTGGAAATAGGTGACCAGTGTGTGTGTGTGTGTGTGTGGATGGAGTTGGTCATCTCGGTCGGTTGGTGTAGGTCATTAATGGTTTTTTGTGAGTGTGTGTGTGGTGGCAGGAGTGAGTAACGCCAGTATGATGAACACAGGTGTGTTTTAGGGTGAGGGAAGGGGTTAGAGGGAGGTTTGGGAGTGTGAGGGAGGGTTATGGGGAAGGTTTGTAGGGTGAGCGAGTCGGGGTAGAGGGAGGTTTGGAGGGTGAAGGAGGGTTAGGGGGAAGGTTTGGAGGGTGAGGGAGGGTTAGGGCGAAGGTTTGTAGGGTGAGCGAGTCGTGGGTGGACGTTTGGAGAGTTAGGGGGAAGGTTTAGAGGGTTAGGGGGGAGGTTTGGAGGGTGAGGGAGGGTTAGGGGGAAGGTTTGGAGGGTGAGCGAGTCGTGGGTGGAGGTTTGTAGGGTGAGGATGGTTGTGGGTGACATGGATGGGGTTTAAAGGGTGTGGTTCAGTAGGAGGAGGAAGGCGACACTGGACGACACAGGACTCGCCAGCTGCTTCAATAGTTCCCTCTGTCAGTGGCCACTCGAGCTATGGACCCCATCAGTGTAGAACTTCCTCATTTTGGAAAACAAATAGGCACACACACACACACACACACACACACACACACACACACACACACACACACACACACGCGCGCGCGCGCGCGCATGCACGGTGAAAATGTTACGACAAAATGCATAATACATGATTTGTTTAGCACCTTACGCGCTTGCGTGGTGGAGTTGATTTGGGGTTGACCATGATCCGCGCACGGGCCCGCCTGCGTTCCACTCCTGAGCGCGGCCGTATGTCCTCAACCAATCCCAGTTATTCGTCCTCCCCCTCGGGGGCTCTGGTCGATAAATGGATTGTGTGTGTGTGTGTGTGTGTGTGTGTGTGTGTGTGAGAGAGAGAGAGAGAGAGAGAGAGAGAGAGAGAGAGAGAGAGAGAGAGAGAGAGAGAGAGAGAGAGAGAGAGAGAGAGAGAGAGCAGAAGAGTACATGGTACATTTATACAAGAGATGGGGCAAAACGAGTGTTGAACATCCCTCACCGTAACACACAAACAGTAATCACAAATAGTAATCACACACACAGAGAGTAATCACACACTCTGGCTGCAGTGGAACTGATTACTCGATGTGGTTATGTGTGTCATTGGGTACTGGGCTGGGGGTATATGATCCAGTGGTGTGTGAGCAGCAGCACGGGGCTGGCAGCAGCTGCGTGTGGCCACAGTGGCAACTGGATGATGGGGTTAGTAAGGGACGGCTGGCGCGGAGGCCAGGCCTGGGGTCAGGTAGTGAGGGTGTGGAGGGAGCGAGTGGGATATGGGTAGGGTGAGGTGAGGGATGGGCTAAGGCCGGGGAAGAGGGGAACACAGTTAGTGCGGTACTGTTGCCGACTGCCCAGGACTGTGTGTGTCCCTTGCTGCGCGCTGGAACGCTCGCCTCGCCTCTCCCTCCCTCCCTCACTCACTGGCGCCTACACACACACACACACTCCTAGCCATCCATGTACGTGTATGGGGACTGTAAACAGCACAGGGCAATGGATTACAGTCTTTTACGTGACCGTAACTTCTGGTATGACTGGTGATCGCGGAAGCGATACGTTAGGAAGAAACTAGTCCTCAGGGCTTTTCTTTATTATTTCTGGGGGTTGGAGGGGGAGTTGTGGTGGGGGGAGGGAAGGGGTGGGGGGGGTCGGTCGTGTCTGCTTACGAATTGTGGACACGCCACGGGAAATACACGGGAGAGAGAGAGAGAGAGAGAGAGAGAGAGAGAGAGAGAGAGAGAGAGAGAGAGAGAGAGAGAGAGAGAGAGAGAGAGAGACCTTTGTAAGTTATGGTTTAGTGGGTGGGGCCGAGTGACTGAGGGGGGGGGTGAGTTCGAGGGAGATGTGGGGGAAGGTAGGGTGTTAGGGAGAGGGAAGAGGGGGGGTGGTTTATTGTTGCCAGGCTCCGTCCTTCCCTTCCCTTCCCTTTCCCTTCCTCTTGCTCCCCTTCCATCCTCCCATCTCCATCTATATAGACTCGAAATGTTGTTCTATTACCGTCCTTCATCAGATGACGACCGGGTCGTGGACCATCAGGCCTCTCCACTTACCTCCTCCGCACGGCTACCTCTCCTCCACCACACACGCCCCCTTGTACCTCCTCCGCACGGCTACCTCTCCTCCACCACACACGCCCCTTTGTATCACTGGTGGACGGGGCATGTGCGAACCCCATGGTTGACATAGTAAACTCGAATACCTAAAGCATCCTTTTGCTCGCTCGGAAGTGGTCATGTGGTGTCCGGTGTCCACTGGGGTCACTGGAGTCGAATTCTCCTCCCACTCACTTGGGGGAAGTTTTTTTAGGGGGGAATGGGGATCCTGGCGTCATTGTGTCTGTGTTTGTTGTAACGCGGACCTTCGTGGAGGAAATGGTCGATACTGCGTCCATACTCTCGTATTTACGTTCGCTATTAATTTTGGTCGTTGGTGGTGGCGTCGTCGCTGCTGATGTTTGCTTCTCTGCGGCGGAAATGGTTGCCAGCGATTGTACCCCGTTAGAAATGTTTGTTGCTACGGGTTGTAACTCGTGAGAAGTTGTTTGGCAGCTTTTCCAGCGCCTAAGAAATTGTTGTTGAACCGTTATATAGCTCGTGAGAAATTAGTAGTGGCTTTAGTAGCTCAAGTGAACGTACTGCTAGGTCCATTAGCACGTGAAAAAGTTATTGCTAGGTGCAGTAGTACATGAAAAGTTATTGCTGGGTGCAGTAGTACATGAAAAGTTGTTGCTAGGTCCAGTAGCACACGAAAAAGTTATTGCTAGGTGCAGTAACACATGAAAAAGATATTGCTAGGTGCAGTAACGCACGAAAAAGATATTGCTAGGTGCAGTAACACACGAAAAAGTTATTGCTAGGTGCAGTAACACACGAAAAAGTTATTGCTAGGTGCAGTTGCACACGAAAAGGTCGAGCTAGGTGCAGTACCACATGGAACGGTATTGCTGGCGGCATGTTTTGAACCGTGGGATAAGCAGGCGGTGTTGAGATACCCTGAGACCTTGACGGTGGGCCCCCTGTGGGTCAAGGACGACCAGGAAGAGAGGGGCGTCTTGTGGTGCTGAACCCCCCCTCCGTCGCTGCCTCGATCCCACCCACACACCCTCCGTCGCTGCCTCGACCCCACCCACACACCCTCCGTCGCTGCCTCGATCCCACCAACACCCTCCGTCGCTGCCTCGATCCCACCCACCCACACACCCTCCGTCGCTGCCTCGATCCCACCCACACACCCTCCGTCGCTGCCTCGATCCCACCCACCCACACACCCTCCGTCGCTGCCTCGATCCTTTGTGGCATTGGTATAGATATTTGGGGAGGGATAATGAATTTCAGCGTCAGAAATAATAGGGAAGGAATCGCTTCTGAAATTGGGATAGGACTATAAGAAGTTAGTCTGCTTTATTAATAGGCACAGCCACACCAGAAATACGGACAGATGAACCAGAAATAGGGACATGTATATCAAGAATATGTCTGCTTATAAAATAGGGACAGAGCCACACCAGAAATACGAACAGATGAACCAGAAATGGGGACATGAATATCAGGGATATGTCTGCTTATAGAATAGGGACAGAGCCACGCCAGAAATACGAACAGATGGAACAGAAATTGGAACAGGAATGTCAGAAATATGATTTTGCTTTATGAATAGGGACTGTCGCATATGATGTACGAATAGGTGAATCGGAATTAGAGGCAATTTTATGAGAAATGGGTTAGACTCCATTAGTAATGTGGACACAGATATAGTAGAAATAGGAGCAGGCGTATCAGAAAATGGGACAACTTCACCAGTGGTATGGAAAATTGGGGCAGCTTTATCAGAAATAGGGGAAACGAGATAATGGAGAGTACAGAAATGGGGAGAGAATAACATCAGAAATAGGGTTAGCAACATAAAGGATTACTGACACCTACAATATTAATGGAGTCATCGGGGAATTGGACCATGTCATCAAAATACATGGAAGTCTACATTATAATTGATTATAGAAATATCCGGTTTAAGCCATAATTTGAAGACCAAAGACAGGAAGGAAGTGCTAAAAAAGAGATATGCCGGAGTGTATTAGATTTTCAGTTACCCCACTAATGGGGGTATATACCCCATTACAATCGTCCCTTAAGCTTTTAGGGAGTGACTTTACTTATTGCTTTTTGGCCCCAACTATAAATGAAGACTGTAATCAGACGTCTTTAAAAAGACTGTCTGTGTAGTTCCTAAAATGCTAATTGTTAAATTCTTTTTGGAAAATATCAAAATGATTGTGGAAGCGAACATATTAGTTTACGTCGAAGGTTGATGAAGTGCAGGGTTAAAATTTGTAGAGTTGAAGTATATTAAGCAGGTCTTTTAAGATGCAGGAGCGGGTCTGCAGTGTGTAGAGACGGGGCACGTTGAGACAGGAGGTCTGTAGCGAATATAAACCATAGGTGAGGATGTAGAAGAGTTGGTAGTGTGAAGCGTACAAAGTAACGGTTCTACAGCTTGTAGGGGGCGAGGATATGTAGCGTGTCGGGCGGTGGTGTGTGGCGTGAGGACAGGTGCAGCTTGTAGAGGGCGTATGACGCATAGAGCGTGGGTGTCGCGGGACTAGTGTATGTACGAGCCGTGTCTGTAGGGTGATGGCGTGTGAAATTAGGTGATGGTGTGGCGGGCAAGTAAGCTGGAGAGGACCTCCCCCTTTTTTTTTTTTTCAAGTTAAGGACTGGTCGAGTTGGGAGGAGGTGACATGGGTGTGGCCGGCACACTAGGGAGGGAAGGGGTGGGTGGAGGAGGGAAAGGCTTCGTGGTGCATTGCGTGTCTTGTAGACGACTGAGCAAAGTGGCTGGCTGTTCCTACAAGTGCTGGGTGGTAGTAGAGTGGGCGAGTCGGTGGCCTTTGTGTGTGGGGTTGATGCGAGGAGGAGGAGGTTAGCAAGTGTTGGAGAGGGGCAGTAGTTTAGGTGTACCATTGTTGGTCTGAGGGACGGATGGAGTGTGTACTCAAGAGGGGGTGACAGGGTTTTTGGGATGGATTGGTGCATTGTGATGCTGGTTGATGGCAAGGGGGGTGTTTTGTATATGTATTTGGGTACAGGGTGAGTGTAGGTTTGGGTAATGGCAGGAGTGGAGAACCTGACTGTTGGGTAGTCTCCTCAAAAGGGATTAAATTTAGATTTATCTTTATAGTTCTCGTCTTATTAAAGTTCTAAGGTAAATCAGTCGTTACTTGGGGTACTGGACCAGGTGCGAGCCTTTTACACAACACTCTTCCTATTTCGTCCCTACGAAGTTGAGGACGAACTGTCCTAAATGCTTTCGATGTCGATTGTCACTTGCGCGCATCGACACCACTAAATTCATGAGAGTTCAAGCTTCTCGGGCGCTCTTATGATCTACGGTCGTGTAACCTCGTGCGCCAGTGCATCATGATGAGCGTCTCGGCATCCCACCATTTAGGAAAGTCGCCCTTAACTTATACGTTTTGTACGCCTTGGTGACTCAAGTTTTGCGCCAGTTCCGTTCACGGCCGCCTTAAGTTGTATGATGTCACGTCGGATGCTGTTGCGTGTTGATGGGTACTTAAACATCTCAGCAGGAGGAGGTCGCCCTTACCTAACATTTCTCGCCCCCAGGAAGCAAACATCGTAACTAGGGCTATATAGTGTCGTATAGAACACCACATTGTACAGTTATAAATTAGGGGGATCCGATTCCGTATAGCGAAGAGGGCGTCTTATGCCTCAAGTCTTTCATTCTGGAGGCATGTTTATATACACTTTGTCCCCTCTGGGATTGATGAAGATGGCTTTTGCTTCTCTTCATCGTATGAGCTGCTTTGAGCCCGCGGATATACATGCCCTCCTCGACCTGATTAGACACTAGCACTGGAAAGAGAGGTTTGCCTTCATTATACCAGTCTATGGTACCCTGTAGCTCTGTGCGTAATGATAGTGAGGGTTTAGTGGGTCCTAGGGTGGTGCAGTGTGAGGTAGGAGTGCCAGGTACACATGGTGTCGTACCATATAGTGTAGCGTGGCACGGTGTACATCAGGGGTGGCAGGTACGTATGCTCTTGTACCGCACCCTGTGGTGCTGTGTGGGCGAGGTAGAAGTCCCAGTTTACATAACGCTTTACATAACGCTTCAGCTGTTGCCCTTTACGTCTTCCCCACCCGCAGTCCATCTGAGTCACATTGGATATGACACGTCCACGGTCACGCTACACACACACACACACACACACACACACACACACACACACACACCCCACACCTCCTCTTGACACGTCCGCTGTCACGCAACCCTCATGACACTCCTCGTAGAGCAGTACATACGTGTATGCTCAATACCACACGGGCCATGCCACCGTCGCCTCCTGCCACCAGACACATCCCTCTTTCCCCGAGTTTCATTTCGGCGGCACAGCTTTGCATGAGAGGTCCTTCGAGCCCCTTATATAGACCGCCATAGTTTTGATTTGTGCCGGTATGGCCGCCAGATGTATTGTGAGCCCCGTCATGTGAACGATAGATTACAGGATACAGGGTCCCACGTCCCTATCGCCCCCCCGTCTGGTGATAGAGGAGTCCACTTGCCTCCTGGATTGCAGAGCGATCAAGAACCGCATCCCAACCATTGCGATCCTCATAAGGGATCAGTCGACTGCCACCCTCCCTCGGTGTTTATATAAACAACTGACAGTCTGAACTCTGTCCCGCTTCCCCTTTGTGTTTTTTTTTTTTGCCCTAATGTTTATATATTGTTTATTTACCTCGCGTATTTTCAGCCACTGATTGCAGCTAATTCAGTCAGGCATAAACTATAGTAATTTGATGTATATTTTGCTTGTGTTTGCATTTGAGCATTTAAACTCGTTCCACGTAGGAAAGCGCGGCTGGTATGCGAGACGTGAAAAACCAGCGTTTTATTTAGTTTTAGGTTTAACCATCCATTTCATAGAGACTTAAAGGGTAGTTCGGAATAGTTTCGAAGTAGAAGACTGTTGGTAACCGAGGGTAGTTTACTCCAAGATTGATTAATGGATGTTTTTTTTTTTTTCTGTTTTGTCCCGTATGTTTTTTTGTGTAGGTCGTATGTGTGATGTGGAGAGGGAGGGTGATAACGTGCGTTGTGTGTGTGTGTGTGTGTGTGTGTCGGGTTGATGGTGCAGGTGGGCGTGTCGAGCTGAGGCAGTCAGCTGTTTTGTGTTGTGTGTCACCTGACCCCCGTGCCGCGCACCTCTCCCGTGCCACGTATCACAACCACACCAACACCCCTCTTCCCCCCTTTACCTCCTCCTCCTCCTCCGTGTGTCACGCGTCACGACCCCCTCCGTAACCTACTCCTCCCACCCCGTGCCACGCACCACGACCAGCACTCCCCCGCGGTATGCACCACTCCCTCCCTCCCTTTTCACCTCACCACGTCTTCCTGCCCCCTTTCAGTGCACCACGACACCCATCTCCTGCGTGCTACGCGCTCCGACCTTCACCTCCCCATGGTACGCACCACGACCTCTGCCTCCCTCCCCCCCCTACTCTTGCTACGCAGTACAAGCCTTCCCCCCCCTCTCCAATGTGCCACGCACCACGCATTCCTCAACCTCCACCACCCCTCACCCACCCATGCCACGCACCACGACTTGCTCCCTCCCTCACCCCCGTCTACCATGCCACACACCACGTGTTCGTCCCGCTCCACCTGCCGCACAACACCACCACCGCCGCGGTTTACTTATGATTGGCCGAGCGGTAGTCATTTGTTACGTATCTACCGCAGTGCTGGATCTCCCCCTCACCCTCCCATTCCCTCTGTATCGCTCTCCCCCTCCCGACCCCTCAACACACCACTACCACCAGGCACGCTAACGCCACCACGGCCCCATTTACCAGCATTACGCACACAACCAGAGGCCAGGGACGTGGTGTGTGACCCTGGCAGTCGATTGGCCTTAAGGAAAAATATAATCAACCAACCAACCAACCAGCCAACCACAATAGTACCCCCCCACCTAGTCAAGCATGCCACTACCCCACCTAGTCAAGCATGCCACTACCCCACCTAGTCAAACATGCCGCTACCCCACCTAGTCAAGCATGCCACTACCCCACCTAGCCAAGCATGCCACTACCCCACCTAGCCAAGCATGCCACTACCCCACCTAGTCAAGCATGCCACTACCCCACCTACTCAAGCATGCCACTACCCCACCTAGTCAAGCACGCCGCTACCCCACCTAGTCAAGCATGCCACTACCCCACCTAGTCAAGCACGCCGCTACCCCACCTAGTCGAGCATGCCACTACCCCACCTAGTCAAGCATGCCACTACCCCACCTAGTCAAGCATGCCACTACCCCACCTAGTCAAGCATGCCACTACCCCACCTAGTCAAGCATGCCACTACCCCACCTAGTCAAGCACGCTGCTACCCCACCTAGTCAAGCACTCCACTGCCCCATCTAGCCAAGCACTTCACTACCCCACCCATTAGTCTTACCCACCTGCATCACTGGCCAACATTGTTACTATCATCACCACCCACCACCCTTACGGTATGTATCCATTCGTGAGGTTTCAAGAAACATTGTGGTTGTGTATGGTATGGGGGCAACTCGAAGGTGAACCACCATGGGGAATGGTATGTCTGTAGGGCAGCGTGGCAGCTGGGAGCTACAGTACACTCTGGGAAGAGAACTTTGTCAGGCTGGAGTGAAGGGGGCGGAGGTGGCCGGCGAGGTAGCTTTTGTGGCGGCTGAGGGCGACGGTAGATAATGACCCCGATGGTGTGGTAGTGGTCACGTCATTGCCTGGGCCCCTGGTGGACCGCAGTCGTCCGCAGTACTGGCTGGCTGGCTGGCGTCAGTCGACCCGCGACCCCCTCCTCCTCCCCTCTCTTCCACCGTGCCGTCTCACGCCGGCCGCCGCCCCCCTTTCCCTCACCCTTCTACTTCCTCTACCCAGTCCCTGTTCTCCCTCCTCCTCCTCCTCCTGTGTGTGGACGAGCGTTAAGCGCGCTACCCAACACCACCGGCCTCACCCACACCAATCATACCAGACATACCGGGGTCATTTACCCACCCACTATCATCATCCATAAGCCTCGCCGGTCTCCCATTTTCCCTCGGGTCAGAGGTCACGTCGTTGTCATATCCTCTCCCCCCGTTCCTCCCCGCCCTTCCCTTCCTTAAGGGTCGTGCTGTCGTGCTCACGGGGTCGTAGGGTGCTGCCGGGAGCCGCCCCCTCGCTTCTTGCCGGTCCCAGCATAGGTTGGGGCGGGGCGGGGCGCGCGCGCGTGTGTGTGTGTGTGTGTGTGTGTGTGTGTGTGTGTGTGTGTGTGTGTGTGTGAGCTTTGCTTGAAGACTCGTTGGGAGTGGAGGGCTGGCTCCTAAAGGGGCGATTTGTTAGTCAATTCTGACCCTCGTTGGATATTCATTTCATTTGGCTCGTTGGGTTAATTAATTGCCTCAGAAAAAAACAGGGGAGCTTTTAAGTTTCATGGTAAACCTTCCTTCAGCAGCTGGGTAACCAAGGTGATGAGCATTTAAATGAAAAGGTCTTGTTGGTCAAGAGTGACAGGTGTTGGAGACTGGGTAAGTATGATGTGAGGGAGTGATGACTGGGTTAAGTATGCTGTGAGGGAGTGGTGGTGTGTGGTGGTGGTGGTTGGTGGCGAGTGTTTACCACAGCCCCCAAGCGTGCGTGTGGTTAACCCTACCCGCCCATATGATTGATGGCTGCGCTCACCGCCTTATCGTATCTGTCTCCCCCAGTCACCTTACGCCTTATGTTCGCTCTCTTCTCCCCGACCCCCCTCATTCCTCACCTCTCCCTCCCCTCCTCCTCCTCCTCCTCCTCTCCCCCACACTCCTGTTTCACTGGCTTCAAGGTAGCTAGGGGTGTGTGTGTGTGTGTGTGTGTGTGTGTGTGTGTGTATGTCTGGCTCCGAAGGGGAAGGGGGGGGGGTTATAGTGGGTAACGAAGGTAACTTGGTGTATTGATTGGCTGGCGAGTTGGCCACCTGCCTATCAGGGTGTTTGACCGACATTCTGTCTATGTACGTCAGGGGAAGGTCCTGATGTGTGGGTGGTGTAGGGATTCTAACGGTGAAGACTCTTGGTGTAGGGATTCTAACGGTGAAGACTCTTGGTGTAGGGATTCTAACGGTGAAGAGTCTTGGACGCCCGTCTTTCTCTTGTCCCTTTTTTACCCTCAGGACGATGGGACGACCCACGGCTGTAATGGCCTGACTTTTGACCTGACCCTGAGGAGTTTGGGTCATAGGTAAACACAGGTCATCATGCCCCAACGTCTTGGCCACCCGCTCAATGGTATTAGTCAAGTCGTGCTCAAGGTTCGTGTCGCTATGCTCTGGTGTCGTACCAACGTGCTCAGGGGTCGCACCGTTGTGTTCAACGATCGTACCGCCTTGCTCAAGGGTCGCACAGTTGCGTTTAACGATCGCACCATCTTGCTCAAGGGTCGCACCGTTGTGTTCAACGGTCGCACCGTCTTCCTGAAGGGTCGCACCGTTGTGTTCAACGGTCGTACCGTCTTGCTCAGGGATTGCACCGTTGTTCAACGATCGTACCGCCTTGCTCAGGGATCGCACCGTTATGTTCAACGATCGTACCGTCTTGCTCAAGGGTCGCACCGTTGTGTTCAACGGTCGCACCGTCTTCCTGAAGGGTCGCACCGTTGCGTTCAACGGTCGTACCGCCGTGCTCAAGGATACTACCGTCGTTTTTCAAGGTTTAGGCATGTCAGACCGGTTTAGAATAGAACAATTCAGGACCAGTTTGTCTGGGTTGGGGTATGTGTGATAAACGAAATACCTCCGTATAAGTGGACTACACTCGCGTTGCCACTTGCGACAACTTACAGATGGCGGGGCAGTGCGAAGTTGGATGAGGGAGGGAGGGGAAGGCATATGTAGAGGGATGGGGGGCGCCCCGTATGATCAGGGGTGACAGATAGCCACGGGGGAGTAGAGAAGATGCGGAGGTGTGGAGGGGGAGAGAGGCGGACCCGATATGGATGCGACGTCGACTTCAGCAAGGGTGACGAACTCTACCACACCCTCATTCACCCGGCCCTCTCCTCCTCCCTCCTCTCTCTCTCTCCCCAGACTATCGTACCCATCTCCCCTCTCCCTCTCCTCCCTAGCTCGGGTCCTTCACCCACCCCACCCTATCCTGACCCAGCTGGGGTGGGGGGCAGAGGAGGAGAGAGGGGCATCCTGATACAACATGGTGGGCAGCCCTCTATCCGGATGCTTGCTTCTGTACCCAGAACAACCAACCAGCCAGCCAGTTCGCCAGCCAGCCAGCCATCATCAGCAGCAGCCAGCGACGTACTGAGCCAGCCAGCCAGCCAGCCATCATCAGCAGCCAGCGACGTACTGGCCTTTTAACACGACTTGTGGACATCAACTGACGAGGACCTACGTGAGCCACACATTCAACACCTGGGCGGTTATGAGGCTTTTAGGCGCAGGAATACATACTTTTTTTTTCCTAGTATCTCTTGATCTACCTTCCTCAAGGCATGTATTATCCTTCCTGTAGAAAAAAAAAATTTTGCATATCTAGTCCGTCTGTATTTTATTTCGTTCAAGGATTTGGCTCGTGGAGTATATGTTCGCAAACGGGGCATTTGCCCTCTTTTTAAGAGGCAAATGAAAGGCTTAAATGGTTAGTTTCACTATTTCCGTAACTAGAATAAAGGATTTATCTATTGTCGTAGTTGAGAGTAAATAAATTTGTTCTCCTGGTCGGAAATAAATGCGAGGTGGTCTTTCCAGGTGGCGGTAGTTGGTAACCCCCGGTACACAGTAGGCCCGTTGAGGGAGAGACTACATTTCTCCTTCGTCATTTCTTTATATCCCATGATCAACGTGGCTGCGGTTGCAGGCGGTTCTTGAAGCGGGTGTTCGTGGTCGGATAATGCACCGTGCTGCTGTAGGTGACCGGCAATGCGGGGGTGGCTGTTCTCATTATCAGAGGGGGTTGTTGACGTTTGGGGGGGCGTGGGGCTGCGGTTTGCGATGGCTTTATCCTTCGTCGACTCGGTGTCGTCATCCGTGGCGTCGTCGCCAGTTGTCGGGGTGGGAGGAGGAGGGGATATCCACCTCGCGTCCCTAGAGGGAGGAGGAGGACGAGGACCACCTTATTTCCCCCCCTCAAGGCAGTCTCGCCTTTAACGCCATCCTTCTTGTGATCTTGGGGAGGTAGTGTATCGAGTCTCCCAGGATCCTTCCCTTGTTCACGACGAAGGGAGAGGAAGGGCGAGGATGTATCAGAAGGCTGGATGGCAACGGAACAAAGAAGCATGGAGAGGGGCGGCCCGTGGCTGCGAGTAGTGCATTGTACTCCGGCTTGGGAGAGGCGGACGTGGGCGAGAGGGCTGGCTGGTGCTGTCCTCTGGAAGGTTGGTTGGGGGGAGAGGGGTGGTTGGTGGTGTTCCCTGGAAGGTGGGAGGGGTTGGGGGATACGAGAGTGGTGGCTGGCTGGTGCTCTCCCATGGAAGATGTGGGAGAGAGGTGGTTGATGGTGTCCCCCTCAGGTAAGTGTGAGGTGATGGCTGGTGGTGTCCAATGGGAAGGTGGTGTTGTAGAAGGCTGTCTTGGCGGTGCACCTTGGAAGGTTGGGCAGAGGGAGGATGACTGATGGCGTCCTCCGGGAGGCTGTATAGTGTAGGGGGTAAAGACAGGGAACATGCTGGTTAAGAGTGTGTACACAGGAGGGAGAGGGGGCTTAGAAAATGCTTGATAATTTGGGTAGATTTCGACGAACTTCTCTTTCATACTATCGGTTTTTAGCGGGTGCTCTTACGGTGCCTTAACTTTTATAATGGTTATGGACCGAGAGACTGTTACAGAAGCTGTGGGGCAATGTATTACTTTATTGGATAAGTACATACTTTACCTAGGTGACTAGCTTACCCTGGCGCTGATGTATATGCAGGGGTGAGGCAGATGTTTCGGCTGGAGAGTTGCGTGGATGCTAGGTCTCGTGGAGCTTCTTTAGAAGAAAGGAGGTTGCTAGAATTCATAGTTTGCGGTTGCCTTAGGTTCCATGGTTCAAACTGCTTCAGTTGACAGGCGTTGTCGGTGTCCTTTAGGAGTCCTGCTTGAACGGATAGGATCCATCGTACTTGAGATGAGGCATCACAGAGTCCCTGCAGGAGAGTGATAAGCCAGGAAGCACACGGTGAACTTTTCCTGACGCAGACGCGCCCCGTTGTCCTAGAACCATCTGGCAGACTGACTTGATGCTCTGTTGTAGTGGCGTATTCGAGTAAAACAGTAGGTCGGCCACGCCGGTCCTGTGATTGTATGGGCGTGTCCACAAAGCTCATTTTTAATGGTCCTTCGGAAGATGATAATAGAGGATTGTGGAAGTTAAAAGGAGCCGTCAACCTGCTCGTTCGTTCCCAGTGCCCAAGTTACATGGGGGTCACACGAGGTCAGTACCAGATGTTTCATGAGATCATGAGATGAAATCCAGGCAGCTGATTGAAGCTTCCTATAGCTGTCGGAAAGATAAGCAGGACGGATGAAATTTGACTTTAGTGACTCTACAGATTATGTATAGTTTACTCCCCCCCGCGTTAGTGGAGTGTCTGGTGGTGGGATGAGAGAGAGAGTCGGAGACACCGCATCCTGTGGCTGTTCTGAGGCCAGTGGTCGACCCCATCGACTACTGCAACCCCACGATCCAGTTACTCCTGCATCTACTTAAGCCACTGTGATCATATTCTTTTGTTTTTCAGCTCCACAAAGTTGTCTCCCTTATAGATACGTAATATTTTTAGAAATTCAATGTCTGTAGAAGAGGTAAAGATGGTGATATTGTGGTGAAATGTATGTTTTTTTTAGTATGCCAATAAAGATATTTGATATAGTAGTTTTTTTTAACCCTCATGTTAAAGTTTAATCAACGTCGCTCATAAATGTTAATTGAAAGAAAGGTGATTAAGATGGTAAATTCCATTATCTGAGGTTTAAGCTGTTATTACTTGTATATTTTCGTAGGTGGTTTCTTTAAATGTCTGAAAATAATGTTAAATTTATTTATTTTTCCCCAGGGGAAATCTTATGGATGTTAATGAGGTTATTCTATTGAATTTCTCATGAAATACAGGAATGAGACAAGGGAGTCAGCCTCATGGCGTGTATGGTTGCCGAGTGGTAAGTCTTTCCTGTCTACCACAGTTTCTCCTTGATTAAGGATGGCAGAACGACCCTCAAGCACGATGGTACGACCCTTTGGGGTGGTGGTGACGTTGTAGTGACGTAGCACGATGATACGACCCTTGGTGGATGATGATGACGCGACTTATCAGTCATGACGTGATACCCAAAGGTCGTACCGTTGTGTTCGAGGGTCGTGTGTATACGTGCTGAAAAGGTTCGACTTTGGTCTTCGTGTTTTAAGTGGATTTTATGTGTGATGACATGAAATTTGACCCATCCATACCCCCACGTCGTTCACACACCCTCACGTCGTCCACACACACCTTCACATCGTCCACACACCCCCACATCGTCCACACACCGTCGCGTCGTCCACATCCACCCCCACATCGTCCACACACCCCTCACGTCGTCCACACACACCCTCACGTCGTCCACACACACCCTCACGTTGTCCACACACCCCCCACGTCGTCCACACCCACCCCCACGTCGTCATTAACCTTGACCCTCGTTTCCTGATCTTTCCTCACCCCCGTCATTAATCTTGGACTCGCCCACTCTCCCCTTCTATCTGTTTATAAACCCTAAAATCCTACACCATTTTCTCATTTTTCATTTTGTCTTTCAGACGATGTCGCCTGTCTCCTCGCCTTTTTCGCCTCTCCGTCTCGAATACGTTAGGACGTTTTTTTTTCTATTTCATCTTATCCCTTGAGCTTGGTTTATATCACTGTCATGCCTCAAATTGGTGGTTATGTCCTGTAGAGCGAGCTTCCTCTCACCTTCTCCTTGTGGTAACTTTTGTGATCACATGTCGTGAACTCTCTATTTTCCCTTCTACTCCATGAGGTCTATTGTCCTCATTCCCAGTGCAGAGCGCATGCGTCTGGCCCGTAACAAGTCTCATGTACAAGTCTCCTCACCTCGTTCACATACAAGCAATCCATCACTCTTTCCATCAGCCATATTGTTGGAGATGAGTCTTGTCTCATGATGTCCATAGCCGTGTCTGCGTTAGTTATATTCAGGTCTTCCCGGCACCATTAAATACAACTGTATTCATATATGTTTCTTGATATTTCTTCATGCCACGGGAGATGCCTGTATGACATCCACATCTTTCTCCAAACCTCCTTTCCCCCTATCTTTCACACATGCACATCTTTCTCTAAACCTCCTTTCCCTCTCATCTTTCACACATACACATCTTTCTCCAAACCTCCTTTCCCTCTCATCTTTCACACATACACATCTTTCTCCAAACCTCCTTTCCCTCTATCTTTCACACATACACATCTTTCTCTAAACCTCCTTTCTCCCAATCTTTCACACATACACATCTTTCTCCTCACCCACTTTCCCCGTATCTTTCACTCGTACACATCTTTCTCCTAACCCCCTTTCCCCCCTTTATTTTTTTTTTTGAAATGTCTTTATCAGAAAAAAATCGTCAGGTTCACATGTACTCGAAGTTATTCTTGTTCATATACCTTCCCCTTAATGAAAAATGTCTCTGTAATGATTAGTATTATTGTATCCGTTCTCTTGTGTTGCATTTTCATGGCCAGCTGGAGCGAATATGACGTTCAGAAGGTTCAGAAAAATTATTCCCCCTCGCATCTGGAGGTGTTCCTTATTGTCTGGAGGTGTTCCTTATTCTCTGGAGGTGTTCCTTAATGTCTGGAGGTGTTCCTTGTTCTCTGGAGGTGTTCCTTATTGTCTGGAGGTGTTCCTTAATGTCTGGAGGTGTTCCTTGTTCTCTGGAGGTGTTCCTTATTGTCTGGAGGTGTTCCTTATTGTCTGGAGGTGTTCCTTGTTCTCTGGAGGTGTTCCTTGTTCTCTGGAGGTGTTCCTTATTGTCTGGAGGTGTTCCTTATTGTGTGGAGGTGTTCCTTGTTCTCTGGAGGTGTTCCTTATTGTCTGGAGGTGTTCCTTATTGTCTGGAGGTGTTCCTTATTGTCTGGAGGTGTTCCTTGTTCTCTGGAGGTGTTCCTTGTTCACGCTCGAGGTTAAGCATCCCCTCGAACACAAAAGACCTCCTCCTCTTACATTCACTTCCGCCATGATTACACGCTTCACCAAAGCGGCAAATCTCTCTCTTCCAACCCCGGGACGTACGGGTAATAGAAGAAAATATCGGAATATATCCCTGCCACATAATTACGCGGGTTATCCCTGCCATTAGAAAGAAAACGGGTGACTTAAAGACAAAAAAAACGTAACCTCTGTTTTCTTGTCTTGAGGGGTTAGTGCATAACCAGCTTCGAGGGGCGTCAGTTTACTGTACACAGGCTTCCGTCGCTGAACCCTGGTGTTCTTGGGTTATTGTGATCCCATTACTGTGGTAAGACAGTGTTAACACCTCGCTAAGCCTGGGACTTTCCCCAGACATATTGGTTCGTCTTGGACCATCACTAGTGTACCTCCCTCTGTAGATCTGTACAGCTTCATCGTCCTCGCTGTACTTCGTTCTGTCTTTGTTATATCTGCCATCGTTTTTCTCTTTAAGGTTATTTATCGAAACTTTTGGTTATCGCCATAACAAGTGCTGCTTCCCATAGTTTTTTTTTGTTTAGCATGGCGTCCAGCCACTTTAGGATTGACCGTTATGATGCATTCTCCTTCCCTCGAACATCGAGGTTTTTTTTTTTTTTTTTTCTTCCGTCTCTTTTTGTTCCATCTTTCCTTCCCTTCATTCACCTCTCTGCCTTCGACGAAGGCTTTGGTCTGCGATCACCTGAGGAGCTGTGGACATTGTCTTCATTCATTTTCTTGCCTTAATTTCCCTTCACTCAAAATGACCGCGATTGTGGTTCGTTTACTCGTGCCATGTCAGTCACAAGGAAAGAAGAAGAAAAATCACACGTTCAGTAGGGCCTGCCTCCCTCCCTTCCTTCCTTCCTTCCTTCCCTCCCTTCCTTCCTTCCTTCCTTCCTTCCCTCCCTTCCTTCCTTCCTTCCTTCCTTCCTTCCTTCCTTCCTTCCCTTCCTTCTTCCCTCCCTCCCTCCCTCCCTTCCTTCTTCCCTCCCTCCCTCCATCCCTCCCTTCCTTCCTTCCTCCCTTCCTTCCTTCCTTCCCAGTCCAGCATTTGAGATTGGAGTCCTCCCCAGACGCAAACTGCTGCTCCTCCTCCTCCTCCTCCTCCTCCTCTTCCTCCTGCTGCTGTCCAGCATCATGATCTCTAGGCTGTGTGGCACGAACCAGCAGACAGGTAAGGTACGCCAAACTAGACGCCTCTACTACCTCACCAAGGTACTGATGTATTTGGATTACTACGAGACCTGCCATTTATTCTCCCGAGGCTCCAGGACCCAAGGTAGCTGCTAGATTGCCACTTTTTCCCACCAGGTAATTGCGCGTCCTGTATGAAGTGGTAGATAACTTTGATTTTCCAATTGTATTTTTGTAGAACGTAAAAGCGAAGTAGGATCAGAGAATCCATGTATATTGTTTATGGTGTCATAGACTTGTATATTCTTAATGTAAATGAACACATGTCTCACTACTGTATTATTTGTGTGTGTGTGTGTGTGTGTGATTAATGATTGTGTGTTGCAGGTACAGTCTTAGTCTCATTGACCCCTGTGTGTGTGTGTGTGTGTGTGTGTGTGATGGTATTCATAATCCTAAAGGCCGGTAAGGGTTGGGGAATCGAAGCCATTAGGATTTTGTTTCTATAATATTTTTGTGTATCGAAGAATTTAATTTCAGATTTAACACATGTTTCTCTTCAGAGAAAACGGACCCCATAAATGCTAAGAGATCCTTAGGTTATATATATATATATATATATATATATATATATATATATATATATATATATATATATATATATAATTTATACTTGCTTCTGTGGCTATGCAATTCGCTTTCTTAAAATGAGGAGGGTTTGTGTGTTGTCAGAGGTGGTGGTCCAGTGTGTGTTATACGTGTGGGGTGGCGTTTTGAAGTCTTGTGTTGGATGTCTTAGCTTCTTAGTTCCTGTTTTTGTTGTTTTTGACGTAAATTTGTTGCCTATTTTTGTTATGAGTTTAAAGAAATGTTGCCTTTTGTTTATATTTAACGTCCAGCGAAAAGGTTTTCTGATTTTTCAGTTTTGTTTATATGTAACACCCTACCCCATGTTGCCTTGTTTATATAACTTAACACATACTATAATCTTGTTTATATATGATTTAACACACATTGTTTCCTTGTCTCATATAATTTAACACATATTGTTGCCTTTTGTGTTTTATAAACCTTCATGTCAGAAAAATGTTACAATTACATTTGATTTAACTAGCTGGTGTTTTGTGGGTTAACGCTATATGGCCACATTTTAACATGGGTATTTCTGTCTCTTGCAGGTGAGTGGTCTGCGAGGCGTATCGGTCGTATTGGATGGTAAAGGTAATGTTTTACACACACACACACACACACACACACACAACGCTACCCTCCCCCAACCTCTTTTTTTTTTCCCTTCCTCCGCCTCGTCTGTCTTCCTCTCTCCCCCTTCCTCGTCTCCTCTTTCTCCTTCCTTCCCTCCCTCCCCTGCCACTTCCTCCCCTCACCCGAACAGGAATCGCCCCCCTTTTTCACAACACCTTTTCTCCTCAGCACATCCGTTTCAGAATCACTTCCCTCCCCCCCAGCTCTAAACACCTTTCTTTTAATTCTCCCTTTTTTTCTATTTTGTCTCTCTCTCTCTCTCTCTCTCTCTCTCTCTCTCTCTCTCTCTCTCTCTCTCTCTCTCTCTCTCTCTCCCTCCTTCCTTCTCTCTCTCTCTCTCTCTCTCTCTCTCTCTCTCTCTCTCTCTCTCTCTCTCTCTCTCTCTCTCTCTCTCTCTCTCTCTCTCCCTTCCTTCCTTCTCTCTCCCTCCCTCCCTCTCTCTCCCTCCCTCCTTCTCTCTCCCTCCCTCCTTCTCTCTCCCTCCCTCCTTCTCTCCCCCTCCCTCCTTCTCTCCCCCCTCCCTCCTTCTCTCCCCCTCCCTCCTCCTCTCCCCCTCCCTCCTCCTCTCCCCCTCCCTCCTCCTCTCTCTCTCTCTCTCTCTCTCTCTCTCTCTCTCTCTCTCTCTCTCTCTCTCTCTCTCTCTCTGCCTTTGTTTTCTGGTGTTTTTCCTCCAAATCTTCTGATAACATGTTTTTTCCGTTCTTGCCCACTTCCTTTCAGTCCTCTGTTCTCTACTCTTCTCATATTCTCTGCTTCCTCTGTTTTATTCGCAGATTTTCTCTCTCCTAACAGCCCAGGCCCCTCTTCCTCCTCCCCCCCGGCGATCTCCCACTCCCCCGTAAGCCAGGACTACACATATATCCCTTTGGCATTGCATCTTAGCATCTGGTTTAGGGGTGGAGGAGGGAGGAGTGGGTTTAGAAGCACCCTCCATCTGACCTAATTACCGGAAATAGGGCCATTGTCTTCTCTTGAGGGGGAAGTTCCCTCCCACCCCTCCACACCTCACCCCACTCCTCTCTTAATGGGCAAAGACTATATCAGCTGGTCAAACCAGTTTTAACCCAGTAGGGGGAACTGGTGAGTGTGTGTGTGTGTGTGTGTGTGTGTGTGTGTTAAGGGGGATGGAGGGGGGTCATGTCTGTGGTTGGCGAGTGTGGATGGCAGCCTCGGACAGCAAGACCACATACCTGCGGGGTTGGAAGGCTTCCCCTCCCCCCGGAACCTGGGTAAGGTAAATGAAAGGTAAGGTGTTCAAATTATATCGTCATTTGTACGTAAGAAAAGATGTGAAATCGCTGAAGAGTTCATTGCCATGGGTCGTTTTTGTATACGATGGCTAGAAGCTACAGCGGGAGTGAGGCAAAAGCTACTACAGGGGGAGTGGGGCAGAAGCTACAGGGGGAGTGGGGCAAAAGCTACAACGGGAGTGGGGCAAAAGCTACGGTAGGCGAGGTAGGGTTTTAGGTCTGTGGCCTGAGACGAGGTCTGTGACGTAATGCAGGTTGTAGTCCACCCCGTACAGGTGGATGAACCCGCTGGCCAGCGTCCCTCAGTAAACCCCAGCTCACTGCTGTTGGGCTAAGACCACAGAATTTTGCCGCGAGAAATCAACACCAGAACAGCTAGATTTTTTTTTTTCTCCAACCCAAACTTGGTTCATTTAGTTGACTAGTAATAATTATAATAGTAAGTGGTTTTGTGTAGCCGTCTGTAGGAAAAAAATATATATATTAACCAGGAAAATGCCACAGCTGGGTCGATTGTGTAGTGATGATGGCCACAGCAACGTAGATTAGAAAGGGAAGTGGTGTCCGAGGGTGTAGTGAAGATGGCCATTGACCCACGTACGAAATGATCCAGGCTAGGTTCAAAGCCTGCCGAAGATTGTATTACCTGGTGATAATTATGGTAATAATGAAATAATGGTAATGATCATAAATGTTATTTGATAAAGGTTTATTATATTAACGGTGAAACTGGGGTTTCAGCAGAGAGGCGTTGCACACTGTGGTTAGAATTAATGTTTCCCTCTGCTGTTGATTGAGGATTGGTGGGGTGTGTGTGTGTGTGGGATGTGTTACTACTACTGTTTCTGCTGCTGGGTACAGTCGAGTTAAGCCAAGGTCTACCAGTATACTGGAGTCCTTGGGAACTGGTGCATCCCTGCGTTGCACTTTTGCTTTTAAACTTGGCCTCCTCCCGCCCACCACAGAGACTCCAAACGCGCTCTCACCATCCCGTCTCGTAAGACGTCCTTCGTAGAACCACCTCCCCTCCCTCCCTTTCTCCCTTCCCTCTCTCTCTCGGCACCCTTCCCTTCCATAGGAGTTTTATCTTACCTGAAATCCCCTACTCCCCCTACATCCCTCAGGATCTCGTATGCTACCGCGGTTCACTCTCTACTCCCACTGGATCTCCTAAGATTACAAGCGCATCCTTCTCCCCAGCAGGACGTTACGTGGGTCATCTTTCGTACCTTCATAGTACTCCTGCCCACATGCCTGGCTGGCATATCCTTTTAGGACCTCCGTCCCTTGCATTTGTGTAGGGGCACATACTGCCTATACACATTCCAATTTCCTACAGCCTCAAAGGACCTTCGTGTCCACTTCTTCCTGGACTTGGTACATACACACACTGCTCGTCTTGGACCCAGTGCACGACGAGTGACATATGCCCCGTCCCTCCCTCCCTCCCTCGTCCTCCTGGACTGCAGGCTCCCCCCTGGACCTGTCGCCCACGCAACTGGTCTCTCTAAATGACCACCAGTACGTATACCCTTGGCTCTTGCACCACCACCAACCCACCCACACGTTCCCGCCTCTTTTCCCTCCCTCCCTCTCTTCCTCCTCTCCCCCTTCGTCAACCACCCCGTCCGCCCACACACAAAAACCCCTCCCCTCCCACTCTCCTCCCCGCGCGCGCACACTCGCACACACACACTCACCCCCCTTCCTAGAACCCAACCCCTTACCCATTCACCTAGTTGTCCCCCCTCCACTCCCTTCACCCTGCTTTTCTCCTTAGGACCTCGCCCACCTGTAGAGGTAGAAGACCCGACCCACCACCACCCGTCCCTCTCGAAGGCACCGCCAGGTATTCCCCTACCATTATCACCCTCCCTCCCACTTGAGAATCATCGCGCGCGCGCGCGCGCACACACACACACACACACACACACACACACACACACACACACACACAGACTCGCGCGCGCGCGTTCAGTCCTCCACGCCCTCAGTATCCCTGAAATCCCCATCCTTTCCTGACGATCCTTTTTGTCCCATTTTTGTCCTCGGTGGTGTTGCTCCTGTGTCCTGCCCCTACCGCCGCCTCACAAGGCCTCCAGGACGGTATGATGTGGTCGTGTGTGTGTGTGTCACCTACGTGCGGTCTGATTGGATATAATTCTGGAGGAGGGAGAGGGGCTGTGGTTACTCATTTGTACTGTGAGGTGAGGGAGTTTTCCACCCTCGTGGGACCTCCTCTCTCTCTCTCTCTCTCTCTCTCTCTCTCTCTCTCTCTCTCGAACAGGCTTAACACAGTGTGTGTGTGTGTGTGTGTGTGTGTGTGTGTGTCCAGGACGGAACACCTGAACGGTTTGGAAAATCGAGACTTATTGGCTTTGGGTTGGACACTGGCGCCCTTGTCCACGGGATCAGTCGGTGGCCTGAGTTTATTCCCAGCGTGCCTGCTTGCCTGCTGGTGTGGGTCTGGTGTCTGTCTGCTTGCGTTCCTGCCTGTCTTTGAGGGCGTGTGGTGTGGTGTGGTCACTCGTGATGGTGGATTTGCTTGTTATGTAGGCCTCTCTCTCTCTCTCTCTCTCTCTCTCTCTCTCTCTCTCTCTCTCTCTCTCTCTCTCTCTCTCTGTTACGTATCTTTATACACACGCCCGTCGTCCCCCCCACATCCCTTACCCTCCCTCTCCCCAGTATTAGACACCCATCACCCCTCATCCCATCTCCTCTCCCATCGGTTAGTTACCCGCCCCATTCCATCGCTCATCCTCCCACCCCTATCCTATCACTCGACTTCCTTCCCACTTAGCTTGGTTCTCCCACGACCCATCCCCTCCCCTCCCCCTTTCCTACCCCATCCCGTGTCTCTCTCTTCCCCTCCCTCCCTCTCGATCTTTCCCTTCTTTCCCCCCCCCCCCTCTCTCTCTCTCCCTGTCGTCTCTTCTCTCTCCTTTCCCCTTTCTTTCCCTCCCCTTTCCTCTCTCTCTCTCTCTCTCTCTCTCTCTCTCTCTCTCTCTCTCTCTCTCTCTCTCTCTCTCACGATACGTTTGGGAGGCACGCCCCAACATCACTCGGTGGCTCCGTCGCTCTCCTTCCCTTCTCAAACCCTGGGCCCGTGCGTGGTGCTGGAGGCTGGCTGGCTGGCTGTGTGATTTGCTCCTGTTTTCTCCCCCTTCGCCTAATGTCCCAAGGGTGGCGAGAGGCCGTGGCCAGGAGGCCTGCCTGTATGTGTGGCGCCCCCAGGTAATAATAGCCGGGATCTCTTGAGGGCTTCGGGTCATTAAGGGGGGGGGGGGTTGTTTCAGGTCACGGAGCGCCAGGTTAAGCACATGACCCCGGGCCAAGGTCATGGTACGTGAAATTTTCATTTTTTTTCTCTAAATTGGGATTTTTTTTTTTTTTTTTTTTTTTTTTTTTTTTTTTTTTTTTTTCCTTGCGACCAGAGTGCGAATTATCCGGGGGTGGGGGAGGTTTCACTTTTTACAAGCATAAAATGGGGAGTTTTCGTGAAGCGAAAAATGTTGGATTTTGGTCACACTTCGAAGGCAAGTGTGATGAGGGATCAGGGTAGACATAAGTAGTTTGTATAGTTGTATGTATTTGGCGAACTATCGCAAAGAAATTATTATTTCCACCATTAACGCCTTTGAGTATGTCATGTCCATGTTGGTGATGTTGAAGCTTAACGTAGCGTTTTAAAATGATTATAGACGAAGGAAATCCCACGGCAGTGTCATGTAGTAGTTCCCTGTTTTGTTGGTGTTCCATCCTGAAACACACGAGAAATGCTGAAAAAAACTAGTACACACACACACACACACACACACACACACACACACACACACACACACACACACACAGACACAGAACCCCAGAAGGAGCAAGGTTTCGTTTGGGGGTAGATGATGCAACAAGTATTTCCCAGAGACGTTGGTGTCATGAATTGAAGTGTTCTATCTCTCTCTTGGAGGCCAGCAGCTTATGGTTGCTCAGCAGCAAGAATGGTGTGCTGTGTTGACTGTCAAAATGAAAATGGCTTTTTTTTTCCCCCTTTTGGAAGTCGTAGGTTTGCAGGTCCGCGTTGATAGGTTAGATACAAGCCCTGGTCACCAGGGTAGTTTATCGTTCAGGTGAAGGATCGAAAACGCCGAGGCACTTGTTATCAAGGGGGACTCCGGGGGAGGGAAGTACGTACGTCCTTGCAAGCGCCTCTGCCTCTTGTATCCGTTTCTGGGACTCTTGGTATGTGACCTTCGTATACCGTTAACATCCACTTGGACGCTACGTATACCTAGATGAATACAGCCTTATTAGCCAGTAATGACCTGTGGTAAGAATTCACCCTTGAGCAGGATGAGAAGAATGAATGTAAATTGATAAAAAAGATAAAAAAAAAAAAGCTTTCCATGGATACCCTGCTTTACTGTCCCGTTTGAGATGGATAGGAAGTAGAGACCATATCGAGGGTTTATGGACGAGGAGGAGAGACCATATCGAGGGTTTGTGCTAATGAGGGTCCCGTGGATGGCAGCGGTAGTAAAGGGGAGGAGGGTTGGGCTAAGGAATATGTGCGTAGTGGTGATGGCGGTGGTGGAGTTTGGGATGGGAAGGAGTGCGTGTGATTGGGAAGAGAACGAAAGTGGCGGCGTGAGGTGAGGGGGAGAGAGAGAACAGTCGACCTTAGAGAAAGGACAGATCAAAAGGCTACTCATCTAATTCAAGGAAGATCTTGCTGATTATATTGGTAGTGGAACAGAAGTGGGTTTGTAAAGGGTAAGGGGGGCACATGGGGTAGCCAGCGGGGCACATGGGGTACCAGCGGGGCACATGGGGTACCAGCGGGGCACATGGGGTGGCAGGGTGATGTATCGCAGACTCCACGGCTATGATGAAGGGTCTGGCTGCTCCTCCTCCACCTACTACCCACTCGTGTTCTCAAGGCTGCTGGGGTTGTTTATGGGGGCGATGTGGCGCTGAATTTTTAATGATAACAGTAATTGAAGGTTTGATGAATTAACTACAGACAAGGTATACAAAACACGGAGAAAATGTAAACAGTAAGTGAGGTTGAAACGAGTCTTAATACAGACATTAAGGAAGGGAGGGGGTGAGTTTATTTATTATTGATGTTGGCAGTGGTTAGGGTCGGTATGCACAAGTGTAAGTCTTCACTTAACTAGGGTGGGCTCAGTGTGGTAGTGGTGAGTTTCGGGGAACGAGGACCAAGGTTGTGGTGGTGGTCGTCGTCGTAGTGTGGTAGCGGTTGGTGGTTGGCCAAAGGGTGCGGTTGGTAGGTAGGTAGGTAGTTTGGTGGTCGATGGTGGTTGTGGTACATTCCTAATACTACATGGATGATAGAGAGAACGAGTTGACTATGGAGAGGGTGTGGTGTGTGTATGTGAAAGTGGTGGTGTGTGGCATGTGTGCACGGCCGTGGTGAATGGTGTGTTGTGGTGGGCGAGGCAGTCTAAACACAGGGACTCTTGTTGTATCCTTCGTGGGGAGGGGGGTTGGGGAGTTGCCTAGAGGGGGGGGGGGGAAGGGAGTGGTAAGGTGGGTGGGTGGATGGGCATCGTTGGGTGTGGCGGGCCTGTGGCTCCCTCCCTAAACACATCACACTCGCTGACCCCATCACAATATACACCCACTGACTGCCCTCCCTCCCTCCCTCTCTGCCCCTCCTCCTCCTGCATGCTACACAACATCACACACACACACACACACACACACACACACACACACACACGGTCACTCCTGCAGCTGTACACTACACACACATACTCATTATCTCTTCTGAACGCTACACACCCTCTAACTCGCACAAACACACTGCTTCTGCACGCCACACACACCCACACTCACTCCTGCTGCAGTCCTCCCCCCAGCAGCCATATCCTCTCGTCCCTCGTCGCTACATTCTGCTCGTCTAAGTCTCCAGCCACAACCTACACACACTCCATCTGCCCGTCATATACCTCATCATCCCTGCCACTCGCCAAACATTATATAACAGTTTTACACACCTCTTGGCTCAAGTCTTTCATAGATCATTTCACAGATGTAAGTCGTGTACTTCGTTTCAGCTTTGCAAGAGGAGTATGAGCAAAGACTAATATATATATATATATATATATATATATATATATATATATATATATATATATATATATATATAAATGAGCGCGGAAATGAAAGACTAAGTTCCCAAGTGCACTTTCGTGTAATAATCACATTATATACGTTGAATTAGACGTGTAGGAGAGGGTAAGAAAGAGGTGGTTGGACAGGGAAGATAAAATTCAGATAAAGAAGACAGTTGTTGAGTGTGAAGTTCTATGCATATCAGTATTATATCTTTCCAACGATGGTGTGTGTGTGTGTGTCTGTGTGTGCTCCACCCATGCCACACCCTCCCATCACCATATTGACCCGTCACACATACGCACTTAAATAGATTTTTCAGCTCTTGTATACACTATTTTTTTTTTTTTTTATCCTATCTTGAACTTGACCTTTTGTCACCATATGTCAATCTGTGGACAAAAACTCGGGGGTTTTATTTGGAGGAAGGTCTACAAGGGTGGGAGGTTGGACTTGCCTGTTGTTAAAGAGATTTTATTCGTAGTTTCGAGTTGTTTATCGGCTTGTTCATTGGGCGTCTTGTGTACCTCCTTGGGCACTGTGGTACGACCCCCTTGGCTCTGATGGCCTGGCCTTTGACCAAAAAAAAAAAAAAAGACAAAAAAATACTCAAGGATCAGGTGGAAAAGGAGACTATTTGGATGAAATTTACTGGGAAGGCTTTGTGTGTGTGTGTGTGTGTGTGTGTGTGTGTGTGTGTGTGACTGTTTGTATTGTGTCAGGAGGTGAGGTTTACACTCGTGTGTGTGTGTGTGTGTGTGTGTGTGTGTGTGTGTGGATGAAATATACTGGGAAGGCCTTGTTTGTGTGTGTGTGTGTGTGTAACTTTGTACTGTGTCGGGAGGTGAGGGATACACTCGTGTGTGTGTGTGTGCCATGGATTGCCCAGTGTTGCCTTGGTCACTATGGCTTGCTTAATGCGTCTCGTGTATGGCAGAGAGTTAATGGATGTATAACTCGATAGGAAGGAGGTAAGGGTGTCATGTATGGCAGAGAATTGATGTATAACTCGATAGGAAGGAGGTAAGGTGAGGTGGTGGTCTGACTCGCCAGATTAATCATGGGGTAGTAGATGACTGTTGTACGGAGGCCAGTGTGTGGGGGTGGCTGGGTGGCTCACGTGTGTGTGTGTGTTGGCGAGATGCTGTTGCAGCAAGGACGAGGCTGGGCCATTACCCTTCTCGTAAAGCTGCTGCGCGTCTTGTACAACCAAGTGGAAATGGTAGTTACCGGTAGTTACTACGTATGCGCGCGCCATTAACACCACTTGTGCTGCAAAAAAAGAGAAAATGATAAAGAATGTGAATTTTTGCGACCTCGTTGGGAAGGGGGAAGGGGGTATTTGATGGTGATGGTACTGCTCGTGGTGATGGTGACGGTGTTGCTCGTGGTGATGGTGACGGTGTTGCTCGTGGTGATGGTGACGGTGTTGCTCGTGGTGATGGTGACGGTGCTGCTCGTGGTGATGGTGACGGTGCTGCTCGTGGTGATGGTGACGGTGTTGCTCGTGGTGATGGTGACGGTACTGCTCGTGGTGATGGTGACGGTGCTGCTCGTGGTGATGGTGCTGCTCGTGGTGATGGTGACGGTGCTGCTCGTGGTGATGGTGACGGTGCTGCTCGTGGTGATGGTGATGGTACTGCTCGTGGTGATGGTGACGGTGCTGCTCGTGGTGATGGTGACGGTGTTGCTCGTGGTGATGGTGACGGTGCTGCTCGTGGTGATGGTGACGGTGCTGCTCGTGGTGATGGTGACGGTGCTGCTCGTGGTGATGGTGACGGTGTTGCTCGTGGTGATGGTGACGGTGCTGCTCGTGGTGATGGTGACGGTGCTGCTCGTGGTGATGGTGACGGTGCTTGCTCGTGGTGATGGTGACGGTGTTGCTCGTGGTGATGGTGACGGTGCTGCTCGTGGTGATGGTGACGGTGCTGCTCGTGGTGATGGTGACGGTGCTGCTCGTGGTGATGGTGACGGTGTTGCTCGTGGTGATGGTGACGGTGCTGCTCGTGGTGATGGTGACGGTGCTGCTCGTGGTGATGGTGACGGTGCTGCTCGTGGTGATGGTGACGGTGCTGCTCGTGGTGATGGTGACGGTGCTGCTCGTGGTGATGGTGACGGTGCTTGCTCGTGGTGATGGTGACGGTGCTGCTCGTGGTGATGGTGACGGTGCTTGCTCGTGGTGATGGTGACGGTGCTGCTCGTGGTGATGGTGACGGTGCTGCTCGTGGTGATGGTGACGGTGCTGCTCGTGGTGATGGTGACGGTGTTGCTCGTGGTGATGGTGACGGTGCTGCTCGTGGTGATGGTGACGGTGCTGCTCGTGGTGATGGTGACGGTGCTGCTCGTGGTGATGGTGACGGTGCTGCTCGTGGTGATGGTGACGGTGCTGCTCGTGGTGATGGTGACGGTGCTGCTCGTGGTGATGGTGACGGTGCTGCTCGTGGTGATGGTGACGGTGCTGCTCGTGGTGATGGTGACGGTGCTGCTCGTGGTGATGGTGACGGTGCTGCTCGTGGTGATGGTGACGGTGCTGCTCGTGGTGATGGTGACGGTGCTGCTCGTGGTGATGGTGACGGTGCTGCTCGTGGTGATGGTGACGGTGCTGCTCGTGGTGATGGTGACGGTGCTGCTCGTGGTGATGGTGACGGTGCTGCTCGTGGTGATGGTGACGGTGCTGCTCGTGGTGATGGTGACGGTGTTGCTCGTGGTGATGGTGACGGTGCTGCTCGTGGTGATGGTGACGGTGCTGCTCGTGGTGATGGTGACGGTGCTGCTCGTGGTGATGGTGACGGTGTTGCTCGTGGTGATGGTGACGGTGTTGCTCGTGGTGATGGTGACGGTGCTGCTCGTGGTGATGGTGACGGTGCTGCTCGCTCGTGGTGATGGTGACGGTGTTGCTCGTGGTGATGGTGACGGTGCTGCTCGTGGTGATGGTGACGGTGTTGCTCGTGGTGATGGTGACGGTGCTGCTCGTGGTGATGGTGACTGTGTTGCTCGTGGTGATGGTGACGGTGTTGCTCGTGGTGATGGTGACGGTGCTGCTCGTGGTGATGGTGACGGTGTTGCTCGTGGTGATGGTGACGGTGTTGCTCGTGGTGATGGTGACGGTGCTGCTCGTGGTGATGGTGACGGTGTTGCTCGTGGTGATGGTGACGGTGCTGCTCGTGGTGATGGTGACGGTGCTGCTCGTGGTGATGGTGACGGTGTTGCTCGTGGTGATGGTGACGGTGTTGCTCGTGGTGATGGTGACGGTGCTGCTCGTTGTGATGGTGACGGTGTTGCTCGTGGTGATGGTGACGGTGCTGCTCGTGGTGATGGTGACGGTGTTGCTCGTGGTGATGGTGACGGTGTTGCTCGTGGTGATGGTGACGGTGCTGCTGCTCGTGGTGATGGTGACGGTGCTGCTCGTGGTGATGGTGACGGTGTTGCTCGTGGTGATGGTGACGGTGCTGCGTGTGGTGATGGTGACGGTGCTGCTCGTGGTGATGGTGACGGTGCTGCTCGTGGTGATGGTGACGGTGCTGCTCGTGGTGATGGTGACGGTGCTGCTCGCTCGTGGTGATGGTGACGGTGCTGCTCGCTCGTGGTGATGGTGACGGTGCTGCTCGTTGTGATGGTGACGGTGTTGCTCGTGGTGATGGTGACGGTGCTGCTCGTGGTGATGGTGACGGTGTTGCTCGTGGTGATGGTGACGGTACTGCTCGTGGTGATGGTGACGGTGCTGCTCGTGGTGATGGTGACGCAATGTGGGGGATGGGGGTCTTGTCTTGTCTCCATCACGCGTCACTGTCGTTGATGGCAAGGCCTGTTGCCTTGACTCTCCACCACCCACCCACCCTCCCTCCACCACAACCACCACCCACACTCCACCACAACCACCACCCTCCCTCCACCTCTTCCACCACCCACCTCTTCCATCGCTGTTTGCTTTGGTGGCGTTTATGACCTCCAACTCTACTCCCCGGTTGGGGGAGAGGGAGAGAAGGTGGAGATAAGGCCGTGGTGAGGGGGACGTGCGGAGAGGGAGGGTGTCAGTAGGGCACGCAGGAACCACTGTGGAGGATCGGGATCACTGTGAATGTAGTCACCTTTGGATCGGATGAATGTGACCCTGGCCCCGGGGTGTCAGTGTGACCCTGGCCCCGGGGGTCAGTGTGACCCTGGCCCCGGGGGTCAGTGTGACCCTGGCCCCGGGGGTCAGTGTGACCCTGGCCTTGATGGTCAGTGTGACCCTGGCCCTGGGGGTCATTTTAGGTGTAGTCAGTTTAAACTTCTTTTGTGTGTTGTGTGTGTGGGGGACCCGACGCGTCGTATGGTGGTCACACACCGGATCTCAGGGGGTGACCCACCCGTGTACACGTCAGAGTTTTGTATCTCTGAAATCCTCGATGCTCTCTCTCTCTCTCTCTCTCTCTCTCTCTCTCTCTCTCTCTCTCTCTCTCTCTCTCTCTCTCTCTCTCTCTCTCCTGCCACCAGTAAGCTCGCTGGAGTGAGAGGAGGTCAGCGGGAGTGGCTGTGGACGGAAACTGCTTATACATGCATTTTATAAATTCTCGCGGTAATGTCACCTTCACACACACACACACACACAACGTATAAATGATGTGTCCCCATCATCTTTAGCGCCACCACCACGGGAAAGGTAACACTTTATGAAGTCGTATCACGTAGGAAAAAAGAAAATTTATATATAAAATGTTACATATAAGTGCTCTCATCTCGTGTCAGGGTCGTCTTTGCAAATTCACGTGTCGCGGGGACACTTGTACACACCCTCAACCCGTTACCAAGTGATCATGAGAGGCTGCATGACTTGTGTACAAGTGAATTGAGAGGCTGCATGACTTGTGTACAAGTGAATTGAGAGGCTGCATGACTTGTGTACAAGTGAATTGAGAGGCTGCATGACTTGTGTACAAGTGAATTGAGAGGCTGCATGACTTGTGTACAAGTGAATTGAGAGGCTGCATGACTTGTGTACAAGTGAATTGAGAGGCTGCATGACTTGTGTACAAGTGAATTGAGAGGCTGCATGACTTGTGTACAAGTGAATTGAGAGGCTGCATGACTTGTGTACAAGTGAATTGAGAGGCTGCATGACTTGTGTACAAGTGAATTGAGAGGCTGCATGACTTGTGTACAAGTGAATTGAGAGGCTGTATGGCCCTGTCACCCGCCACCCCACGAGACTGGGAGCAGATCTACTGGTGATGGTGGTGGTCTGTTGTGTGTCTGGGGGAGGTGATGGACGTGTACTCACTCCACTTGGTATAAGGAGGTGGGTGAGGGAGGGCGAGTGTGATGAAGGTGGGAGGACGTGGCTCCGATGATGGTGTCATTTCTGTTCGCAGTTACAAGCCTTCGTGATGAATGGTTTATTTTGATTTAGATTTTTTGTTTTTTTAGGTGTGTTACTTTCCCCTCTGATGGTCGTCGTCCTCTTTGTCAACCAAGCGTGGATTTCTTCATTTATTGATGTACGGACCTTGACGGAAACCTGTGATTTAGGTAGTCAGAATGTTTGATGTAGATAAAGGTATGAACTGACCAGACAGCCTTAGGGTGTTTCCTTAAGTGTGCCCGTCAAAAGCATCCTATTTTCTTAGTAAACGGGTGGTGTACGCGTCCCGTTTTCTGAGTGAGTGCAAGTTTTCCCTCAAGGTGAGTGCTTGGTGTGCCCCCCTCTCGTTTCATTTCTGATATTTTTTCTCATCAAGGATCCCTTTCATTGTAAGTCCTACATGTTTACCTTCTACGAGTGAAGGATGTATGAGGTGATTCTCTCGTTTCTCGGCAGGAGCTCCTGTCCTCTCTCGTATTCTTAGGTTATTTTTCAGAGTATTTCTTCAGGTATTAACCTTCCCATTAGGGCCATGAGTCGGTCGACCCACGCGATTGTCTTTAACCAAGGGCCCGATGCCTCCTATTTCGTGGTCAGTTAGTTGCTGGTGTCGAGTTGCTGCCCTTCGTCGGTAGAGAGAGAGAGAGAGAGAGAGAGAGAGAGAGAGAGAGAGAGAGAGAGAGAGAGAGAGAGAGAGAGAGAGAGAGAGAGGAAGCTGTGGGGGTGTTTGGGTTGGATAACAGCTGCATCATGGCCTCCAGTGGCTGACATGCATCCACCCCCGCTACACCCCCCTCTCTCCCCCACAACTCCATGGTACCTCCTTCCCTCCACGTCGCGCCACCTGCCCCTCCACTCACCGTGGGTGAGGGAGAAGGGTCGGGTGATCTGGTGGGGTGGTGGGTGGTACGAGAGCTTGGTCTCTCTGGGTGGGGTGGTGGTTGGTACGAGAGTTTGGCCCATGTTGCTTCACGCAACAGTTCATGTTTGCAAGACACGTCAATTAGTGGGTTTAAAACGATGTATTTGCATTTCTCTGGGGCTATTGAGTGTTGACAGGTGGTTGGGAAGTGGGGTGTGTGTGTGTGGTGGTTGAGAAGTGGGTGGTGTGTGTGGTGGTTGGGAAGTGTGTGGTGTGTGTGGTGGTTGGGAAGTGGGGTGGTGTGTGTGGTGGTTGGGAAGTGGGGTGGTGTGTGGTGGTTGGGAAGTGGGGTGTGTGTGGTAGTTGAGGAGTGGGGTGTGTGTGTGGTGTGTGGTGGTTGGGAAGTGGGGTGGTGTGTGGTGGTTGGGAAGTGGGGTGGTGTGTGGTGGTTGGGAATTGGGGTGTGTGTGGTGGTTGGGAAGTGGGGTGGTGTGTGGTGGTTGGGAAGTGGGGTGATGTGTGGTGGTTGGGAAGTGGGGTGGTGTGTGGTGGTTGGGAAGTGGGGTGGTGTGTGGTGGTTGGGAAGTGGGGTGTGTGTGGTAGTTGAGGAGTGGGGTGTGTGTGTGATGTGTGGTGGTTGGGAAGTGTGTGTGGTGGTTGAGAAGTAGGGTGTGTGTGGTGGTTGGGAAGTGTGTGTTTGTGTGTGTGTGTGAGGATAGCATGCAGTGGTGTAGGGCATCTCGAGGAGTCTTTGGGTATCGTGAGGTTGCCGTGGTTGGTTTTTGGGGTTGGTGTGGAGATGAGGTTCAAGGTGTGATGGTCTGGACAGTGGAGAGGGATTTTTGACTTCAAACCTCATCCCTTACATACCGAAAGAAAAAGTCATTCTCCTACAGTCATGTAGAAATGTGCTTTATTACGCGTAGGATGTGCTCCCTGACATAGATTAACCCTTGCGCGCTCGCTCACGCGCACACACACACACACACACACACACACACTTGATTTGCATATCGTCCATAAATGCGTCATTTCCGGATACTTTGATCGTTAAAGAGCGAGAGTGAGAGCTGGGCGCTGGAGGCGCGTAACGGGAAAAATTAATATTACGAAAGGAAAGTTTGGGTTTTAAGCACGACGGTACGGTCCTTGAACACGTCGTGATCAAGGGGCTGACTTCGCACTCAAGGTTCGCACCGTCGCACTCAAGGTTTGCACCGTCGCACTCGAGGCTCGCACCGTCGCACTCATGGCCTCGCACCGTCGCCCTAAAGGCTCGCACCGTCGCACTCACGGCCTCGCACCGTCGCACTAAAGGCTCCCACCGTCGCACTCAAGGCTCGCACCGTCGCACTCATGGCCTCGCACCGTCGTACTCACGGCTCGCACCGTCGCACTCAAGGCTCGCACCGTCGCCCTAAAGGCTCGCACCGTCGCACTCAAGGCTCGCACCGTCGCATTCACGGCCTCGCACCGTCGCACTCATGGCCTCGCACCGTCGCACTCATGGCCTCGCACCGTCGCACTCAAGGCCTCGCACCGTCGTGCTCAATCTGTTAATCACTCTCTGCAGCGTGCACTAATTCGATTTTGAACGGCAGGACTCTAGCGAGGGAGGGAGGGAAGGAAGGAGAGGGGTGTGGGATGCACGGAGGCAGCGTGCAGATGAGCGGTAAACAGTCATGTGGTGCTCGTAATCACCTCTATCGCCCCCGTTTTAATGGTTGAGTGACAGCCGCTACCCTCCCCCTTGGCCTAGGGGTGGAATGTCATCCCTCGGGCGAGTGGTCACAGGGGTGATTTCCCCAGTCGTGTTTGCCGTTATGGAAATTCTAATTAAAAAATCTCTCTCCGGAGCGTGGAATTGGTGGTGCCTTGGTGCTCGAGGAGGAGGAGGAGGAGGGAGGAGAGTAAAGAGTAGGTAGAGGAAGGAGAGGAGAGGTAGGGGGGGGGGGAAATGAATGAACAATAGCTTGAAGGGTGAGGGGAATATTGAGTCGAGGGAGGAGGTGGGGCATGGGGGGGAGTTGGTTGGGTAAGAAGGGAAGGGAAGGGGCCAGGGTGTTGGCTGGGTAGGGGGGAGAAGGGATGTGAGGGTAAGGTGGAAGGGAGGGGGAGGGGTGTTGTGGAAGGGCGGGAGTAGGCTTGGGTGAGGGGAGGGAGGAAGGGCAGGCCTGGTTAGGTGAGAGAGAGAGAGAGAGAGAGAGAGAGAGAGAGAGAGAGAGAGAGAGAGAGAGAGAGAGAGAGGCGGTATGAATCATTGTGTGACGTCACGTTCAAATTGCTTGATGGGATCTTGTCATGCCCTTTGTTTAGTGTGGCGGGCCAGACCATCTGTCTAACCTGCTGTTGCCCACTACGTCAGCCAGCGCCGACACCTCTCCCTTACCTTGCCGTCCGTGGCGAGAGAGAACAAGCTTTTAAATTGTACACTTGCGTGATGGGAGAAAAGAAGAATGGGAATTGAAATGCCTTCGTTAATTGGTAGATTTGTGTTCGGATGTGGTGGCGGTGTGTGTGTGTGTGTGTGTGTGTGTGTGTGTGTGTGACAGAAAGAGAAACGTACATCAGAGTTGACGTGAGGCAGTGATATAGCAGGGATGATGATGGACGTCTTTAAGCCACCATTAAACTAGAGGTCTATGAAATACAAGCGCGGTGAGAAGGGAAACACCCACCACTGTTTGCCCTCACCAGGAAGAGACCAGCAGCTTCAGCCACACTCGTAGTCTGGGGAAGGGAAATAAACGAGAGATTGCATTCGTCTGAACGAGCCATCTCGACTTCCTTTTTCACCGCCTGAATCGCACGTCTCCCGGAGGGGGTGATATTGGGTTTTTATCAACAGTCGCTTGGCCACCATCTGTTCAGAGAGAGAGAGAGAGAGAGAGAGAGAGACTTCTTCCCTCGACCTTACAACTTGAAGGCGTGCGTCTCCTCGACTCGCCTTGCATGTCTCCTCACCCCTGTAGAATTCTGCGTGACATTTTCACGTCGGCAGACAGTTACACACAGCCTTGGGGGTACAGCGCTCTGCTGCACACCTACCTCCGCCTGTTCCCTAGTCATGTACCCTTCACCAGTGTTATCACTGAAGTGCTGTGTCTTTATCCAGCAGCAAATAGATTTTTTTTTTTTTATCTGCTGTGTTCATCGACTGAGACCTGTCAGTTTGTACGAAGTGGTTCTTCCTCGAACCAAGCCTTTCCGCTCCATCGTCGTCAGTGCTTTCCCCCTCCCTCAGCCCAGATGCCCTCTTCCTCCGATCTAATCCTCAGCTAGCGATGGGAAAGCTTCGAGTGGGATCGAACTCAGAAGACAAGCATCGCAGACGCCTTGAACCATCAGAAGTGTGGTCCTCTTCCTCCAATCTGATCCTCAGCTAGCTATGGGAAAGCTTCGAGTGGGGTCGAACTCAGAAGACAAGCATTGCAGACGCCTTGAACCCTCAGAAGTGTGGTAGTATCCAGAGAGGCGCAGTGGGTCAACCTTTCATTCATTCACTTGTCAGACATTTCGACCTCGTCACACCACACCTCAAATTATGAGTAGAGCCATCACGCTTAGGCATACACAAGAGGTATATACAGACATCCTCACTGGACGTCGACACTTTGTTTGACCTCTATGGGGCCCCCATCTTCCCCTTCCCCACCTGTGGCATCCACCTGCTCCCTCAGTGTAGCCTGCACAAGTGGCCTACCTCCAGGTCCCTCGCCAAACGAACCAAGACCGTTGTGGTAAGGCACATCAGCCACGCACCCAACATTGCGCCGTCCCATTGCGGTGTTCTCGCCTTCCCGGGTCTGTCCTTCAGTCCTCCAAGCCTCCTTGTATCAGTTCGAGAAAAGGTAACATCGTGGACAGAACGCGTTTATCACCATTATCACATCCTCCAGTTATCGCCTCCACATTCTTCTCCCCCGATTCGAGACGCTTGGACTTCCTGCACCCCGGCTCGAGTAACATCAACGCAACTTTAATTTTCCACGAAATTCACCCATGTATATCCTCCTCCTCCAGCCCGCCTGCCTGCCTGCTCCTCCTCCCTCTTCCTCCCCCGTCGCCCAGGGAGTAGGGACAACAACAACAGGTGTAGGAAAGGGAGTGCAAGAACATCGTCTGACCCGCTTACACCTCAACCAGTCTTGAGAGAGACGATATAAACACGCTCGTCCTTCCGGCTCGATTTCTCCAGCCTACCACAGCGACAGCGTCAAGACAATTGAGCATCAACCCACAGCACTGTTCTCTTCACGGTCATCCCCCCCCCCTTTGCCTCTCTACGTAGGATCATCCCCTTGTTCAGCACCGCAACTTGCATCCAGACCAACCTTCCCATCCAAACTCACGCCGACCCCTGCAAAAACAGCTCCAACCGATCTATTGTGAACTTCAATTATTTGCACTCGTGGATATTAACATCGGCCTCTGTACTCGTGATAATGTTTTATAATATCCATCCTTTCCCCTTTTTTGTCGTCCCATTTAATGGTTTTATGTATTTTGTATTTTTTACTTTTGGCTGTGTTTAAATCGGATAATTATTAGTTATTATATTATAACCAGTATCGGGGCGGACCAGCGCTGGGTGCCCCACACATGGACCAGCGTTGGGTGCCCCACACATGGACCAGCGTTGGGTGCCCCACACATGAACCAGCGCTGGGTGCCCCACCCATGGGCCAGCGTTGGGTGCCCCACACATGGACCTGCGCTGGGTGCCCCACCCATGGGCCAGCGTTGGATGCCCCACACATGGACCAGCGTTGGGTGCCCCACACATGAACCAGCGCTGGGTGCCCCACCCATGGACCAGCGGTGGATGCCCCACACATGGACCAGCGTTGAGTGCCCCACACAGCGTTCGGTGTCAGTATGAGCCTGTGGTGATGTCAAACGTGGTATATGCTTGGTCCCTTGACCCTGCATACATAACCACCTCCCTGCTCAGCTGTGTCGTGGAACACAACAGTAAATTCCCACTCTTTTCTTCCCTGCTATCGCCACGGTTATAATGGTCTTTCCGCCACAACTTATTTTTTTTTCTTGTCTCTTGTCCTTGCATTGAGGTTGCGTGTGTACCCCCCGGCTTCCAGTCCCAGTACGACCTTCATCGTCTCCGTAATCATAACGTTCACAATGATCCTGACACGCTCTTGATCCCAGACGACAGAGAGGGGGCACCAGAACCAACCACCTCCCTCCCTCCGTTCCTTTCCTTCCTCCCTCCCTTCCTCCTCCTGCCGGGCCGGCCCTGTGTTAATCATCCCATGCTTCACCATCTCCTACTGCCTTGGTCCTCCCCGTAGTTTCTGCGGGTTAATGAAATTCGGTGTCTCTTTTTGTGTGTGTCCGTGACGCCTAGGTTCGTTGCGTAAGAGTCTGTGTACGCAGCCTGTCTCCGTACTTCCTGGGATCGATGCGTTAGTTGTGTACGTAGCCAGTCCTTGCCTCCTGTGATCGGTGCGTGGATTGTGTACGTAGCCTGTCCTTGCCTCCAGGGATCGGTGCGTGGATTGTGTACGTAGCCTGTCCTTGCCTCCTGGGATCGGTGCGGAGGTGCGTGTCTTGAGTGTGGTGGTCGAGAGAGAGAGAGAGAGAGAGAGAGAGAGAGAGAGAGAGAGAGAGAGAGAGAGTGCGCGCCTTTTTAAGCGAGTGTGTGAGCGTGTGCGTTCAAGGTGGTGTGTGGGAATGCGTTGTTTCCTTAGTGTGTGTACGTGCGAGTTGTGAACAAGGCATCTTAACTTCTTTCTATGAGGAAATGAAGTGGTGTTGAGTGCGCGTTGTATATAATTCAAAAGAACCCGACATTAACCGTATCTAATGAATGAATAATATATTTTTTGAATTGCATATTTGACTTGAAAACGAACTAAGCGTGTGAAAGGGTAGTTAGCGAATGAGATCATAACAGCCGGGGTTGATGTGGGGCATATTTTAGTCTCGTTGGCCAGGATGGCGGACGTCGTAATTCGCCTAAAACCTACCACAGTTACGTCCTCACGTCTGGCGTCGGTTAATGGTGTGATGCGTCGTTCCCTTGTTACTAGGTAATGGAAGTGGTAATTGTCTTATTTTTACTTCCCTTAGGGAGAAGAGAGTGAATTCCGCCCGTGTGTGTGTGTGTGTGTGTGTGTGTGTGTGTGTGTGTGTGTAATCTTGCTAACCTCCATCAGCAAGGATCGAACCCCGCCTCTTACGCAGGGGTCCCGGATTCGATCCTGGCTGTTGGAGGTTAAATATGTTGCATTGTAGTGCCCGTTCGTATGCACCATTTCCGCATATATATATATATATATATATATATATATATATATATATATATATATATATATATATATATATATATATATATATATATATATATATATATATATAATACACACATACATCGCATGTTTTTACACTTATGAGAAAAGGAAAAGAATCAGAGACTTGAAGGAGGCCATTACAAGTAAGACTTGAAGTAGGCCATTTGGTATGTATGAGTCAAGCGCTCGTGACAATGGAGGAGAGAATGAGTTTGTTTATCCTTGAGGGTGGAATGTGACACGTTCAGCAGGACACACCTTAGCGACCCTCTCCCTCCCTCACAACTCCTCCTCCTCCTCCTTTGCTTCCCATTGTAAACACTCTCTCTGGTCTGCATTCCCTAAGCCACAAAGGCGAAGACACAAGGCTGCATAGCAGTGTTGACCGTCAGTCACTGCAAGATGGTGTTGTAGGAGTTGAACTGCTTTTGAAAGGTGTGGTAGATGTAAGGGGCGTTTAGAAAGGCATTTTTATGTTACCGAGACGTATGCAGGAAGATGTAGGGGCGTTTAGAAAGGCGTTTTTTTCCTTTTTTTACGGTATCAAGACGTTTGCAAGAAGATGTAGGGACGTGTGGAAAGGCATTTTTACTTTGCAGGAAGATGAAGGGGGAAAGGGGGCGTTTAAGTAAAGCGTTTTTTTACGGTATCAAGACGTTTGCAATAAGACGGAGGGACGTTAAGAAAGGCATTTTTTTACGTTAAGACGTTTACATTTTTTTTTTTTTTTTTTTTTTTTCATGGCGGGAATACATCATTTCACGCTAGCGAGCGCATGGCGTAAGTAACCCCGTTTTACTAAACTATATATATATATATATATATATATATATATATATATATATATATATATATATATATATATATATATATATTATTTTGGCTCAGACGAAACATGAAGTGGGGGACAGTCACGGTTGGTGGGGGCCCAACCGTCAGTGCTCATTTGGCCGTGAAACCTATCAAGAAAACTCTTCTTAAATCCTCCCTAGTCAAACACTGTTTCTATTATATTTCTGTCCTGTTTTCTAATATAAACTTGTCATATATGTTTTATAAAATGGTCTTGACAGCATCTCTTAGGCGTGAATGAGAAGCAGACATTTTTAAGACAGGAATTATTGAATGTGAAGATTCATGCTGTGAGCCTGAGGCTCCTCTGCCTTTCATAGTGACATGATTAAATTTTTTTTTTATTTATTAAGAGTTGAATAAGTTTAATTAAGTGTGCAGTGCATGCAGTTTCCATTATTTTTTTCACAGTTGACATGAATTTCATCAATATGGGCAAAGTGTCATTCATGCAAAGTAATGTTTAAAGAAAAGTTGAAGTAAAAATATGTGAATAAAGTGAGATTACGATAGTCTTAGCTGAACATCAGAGAAAATGGTGATGTAGACCCATTTTCTCTCGAGGAAGGGGTAACTGACAAGAGTTGGTTCTTATGGTATCTCCTTTCCTCCGGTTTAAGAGGTGGAATTCACTTCTATCTAGTGTCTTTTCATCTCCGGGAACCATTCCACTCGTATGGTTCTGCAAACACCAAACGAGATCATATTAATTCCCCCAATTAATTTTCCTTTTCCGAGCGATTGCTTTCTGTTGACATAGCCACCACGGTTCTGTAAGTACGCGAGGGAAGTAATACATACAATACAGCGAGGCTGTATTTCGATCGTAGGGAACATTGTCAATGCCTATTTGGTATGAGAGGGGGGTTATTATTTTGCCGATAGATATATCAACATGGCGCAGGTGAGCTGGACTGTATTACGCCCACATTGTTATCACTGGATTTAATCACGGGGTCTCTTGTTCTATATTTACCATCTGTTAGACGCTACCTTCGGGTTACCTTGAGGTAGGCTGGGATTGAGGTGGGGGGGGGGGGATAATTGGGCGGAGCGTGGCGGTTAGGGGGGGGATGTTAGACAAGGTTGTTGATTGTGGTGGGCCGGTTTTAGCCCAACGCTTTCCCTGCACTTCATCAAGATGGCTATGGGGTGTATATGAACTCCTTCCACAAGACACGGTTGTTGTGGACTTCGTGATGTATTGGATTGAGGAGCTTGCGTGATGAACTAGATTTTGTAACTATGTCATTCTATAGTCCCACTGGTGAGGGTGGGGTGCCTGACGCGAGACTGTGTTAAAACTGTGATCCCCCTTGGCGCTACCGCTCACAGTATGAGTAATGGAGTGTACAGTAGATAATTGCCGTGGGTTTCAAGAATAATAATTCCGGGTTCGATAATACCTTATGTGTATAGTCTCGCTGTAATTTTTGATTAGCTTTCTGTATTTTAGAATAGATTTGAATCTCTCTCTCACACACACACACACACACACACACACACACACACACACACACACACACACACGTATAGACTCTGCCATCTCCAACGGAAAAAGTTTTAGCGAATATTGAGTTAGCAAGATATTGTTACAGTAGGATCATTCGGTCTTAAGTCTACCACACTTATTTAGAGACACAGAAAACGGGAAAAAAAACTGGCCCCTCACACTCGCTCCCTCCCTCCCTCCCACACAAGGCCAACGGATCTTGCCCAGATTCTGAAGTACGTCCAATCACAATTTAGTGGCCTGTGTACGTGCCACGGGGGTCTGTTGTGTGTGGGGAGGGTGTGGGAGATCGGAAGGACTTTCGCAGCTCAGGGGAAATTTGTATGTTGTATGTATGTATGTATGTATGTATGTATGTGTATGGTATGTTGTATGTATGTATGTATGTATGTCTTCCTATGAGTCCACGGGGAAAATGAAACACGAAAAGTTCCTAAGTGCACTTTCGTGTCATGATCACATCATCAGGGGAGACACAAGAGAGAAATATAACAGTCAGTTGGTATATATGGGAAGAGATGAAGCTAGGACGCCAGTATGTATGTATGTATGTCAGCCACGAGACGCGAGGTGCATGAGCGGGGAAAATTGATGCAGGGGAAACATGTCGTATAATTCGTTCGTTGAAAGGGAGATATATATATTTTTTTGTCTGTTTTTGAAAATGTTTGGTGGCCAATTGTAGTGTCTTTTGTATTATTATTTATTTTTTGTAGAGGTTGTATTATTATTAAGGTTGTGTATCGTCTTTTGTATTATTATTGATTATTATTTATTTTTACTAGAGGGTGTATTATTATTTATTATTAAGATTGTGTATCTTTTGTATTATTATTTATTTTTAGTAGAGGGTGTATTATTATTAATTAATTAAGGTTGTGTATCGTGGGCCGGACTCTGCCCGTCGACTGGTTTACATTCTTCTCGCGAAATATTAGAGTTTCATGGCCGACTGGTGGACGAGCCTGGCGGAAATTCTCAGTTTGGGTCTGAGGCAGCGAGACGGCGGCGGTGGTGGAAGGTCTGTGTGTGTGTGTGTGTGTGTGTGTGTGTGTGTGTGTGTGCGCCCGCCCTTGGTAGATGTCTTGACCAGCGCCATTGTCTAGACGTGTGTAGTGCGCGCTTGTGTGTGTGTGTGTGTGTGTATGTGGAGCTGTCGCTAGGGTGGTGATGGATGAGAGTAAATTCGTTAATGTGAACTCGGGAAATTTACGTCTCTCTCTCTCTCTCTCTCTCTCTCTCTCTCTCTCTCTCTCTCTCTCTCTCTCTCTCTCTCTCTCTCTCTCTCTCTCTCTCTCTGGTGTGTTTTAAGGCCAGACCACTTTGCCTGGACCTTGGGTTTTTATGCATGTATGTATGTATCTGTCTAGCTCTATCAGTCTACCTACTGTTTTCCAGACCTAGTACAACAAAGTTTGAGAAAATGGATTTAGGGGGAGAAATCCATTTTTTTTATATGATGGATTAATTAATACTTAATAAACCTTAGATAATCATGAATGGTACACTGCTTAACCACCTTGCAAAGTTAGAATATGCACTTTAAGATATTATCTTGTCCCCGTCTGCCATGATTGGTATACATATGTGCTGGTATACATAGGTGCCCTTTGTGTTATACATTGTATACATTCCCCACTCTGTTGCTTTTGTCACATGCTTACTCACTGTAACTAGATGAAGTTTGTAACTTTGGCATTATATTTCAGTGAAGAGGGTGATTTTTGTAATGTGCATTTGACTAACTGTACCTCATGTATTTTAGTGTGTATAACTAAATTTTTCATATATAAACTATGTTTATAGGTGTTGTTAGCATGTATTATAAAAAGCCTTTTGTGATTCTGGTGAATCATGTTTCCTTTGTCTAATTATTTTTATATATACTCAAGGTGTTTAGAGGGTGATGTCGCACAGTGGAACGAACGACCAGTGACCTGACCTGACCCCGAAGGGCCCTACCCTCCTGCAGACGAGGTCGCCCTGTAATATAATACATATACGTGTATTGGAAGTAACCTTTTTTATTAACTGAGTGGCTGATATCCACTTGACTCTTACGTACTATGTCTTCGAGGAACATGAATACATCTTGAGGTGGTATATATATATATATATATATATATATATATATATATATATATATATATATATATATATATATATATATTATATATATATGAAAACTATATGGTCATTTTATGATAGACTGCTGTACAAGGGTAGATAATTTCTCTATGGTCATTTTGCTTATTGTGTACGACAGTATAAAGGTCTATTGTCTTCGAAAAACATATATGGTGGACTTCTGCCATGTGGAAGGTTATTTTCAGAAAACATTTATTATTTGTTGATCATTATTTCCTACGATGGTTTTTTTTTCAACTTTTTTTTTCTTTCTTTCCAGGTAAGGGCGGTGTCAACGTGATTTCTCCAGGCTGGTAAAGTATCCCAACAAATGTTTTCCACACGTTCGTCCCGTCCCCCCCACACACACACACACACCGATCACTGTGGCTGTGTTAGAGTGGCTGGCACACCAGTTGGTCGGTGTGTGTGTGTGTGTGAGATCTAAGATGGATGTTGGCCTAGTGTCCACGAGGAGTTGGATGTTAGGCCACATGAGGTTACCTCAATGTTTGATTGCTTTAGGAGGGTTGGGTTGGATTGGTGACATGTCTTTTGCCAAGGAGAAAATATATCCATGGTTTTTTTTTCAGGAGTTAAGGTAGGAGGTGTCTTAAGGTTTACGATCTACAGTGCTCAGCTGTCAAAACTCTTATTTGAATCGAATCTGCTTATATCTAGATGAAACACGGAGAAACGCATGTTGGAAAGAGAAAGGGAAACACGGTTAGAAAGAGAAAGGGAAACACGTGTTAGAAAGAGAAAGGGAAACACTTGTTAGAAAAGGAAAGGGAAACACTTGTTAGAAAGAGAAACACTTGTTAGAAAAGGAAAGGGAAACACTTGTTAGAAAGAGAAAGGGAAACACATGTTAGAAAGGGAAAGGGAAACACTTGTTAGAAAGAGAAAGGGAAACACTTGTTAGAAAGAGAAAGGGAAACACTTGTTAGAAAGAGAAAGGGAAACACTTGTTAGAAAGAGAAATATGTATTAGAAAGGGAAACACGTGTTAGAAAGGGAAACGTGTTAGAAAGAGGAAAGGGAAACATTAAGACACACAGAGGCGTGTAGGAGAAAGCCCTGGTCAGCCGAAGACATGGCAACACACACACACACACACACACACACACACACACACACACACGGGCGCTTCTTATCGTCTGTGTGTAGGTGATGAACAACACACTGTACGCCACTTGGCTTTTAGCTGCCGGTTTACCTCGTGGCAACGGCTGTGTGTGGGGGAAGAGCACGTGATGGTGGTGGGGGAATCTCTCCAAGCCAACGGTGGGGGAGATTCGCCAGCCAGCCACCCAGACTCGCTCCCCCAGAGGAGAGAGACGGACACACACACACAAGCTTGCAATGGGGGGTTTGGGGGGCCTTGAGGTTTGTCACGCTGTCCCTGAGAGAGAGAGAGAGAGAGAGAGAGAGAGAGAGAGAGAGAGAGAGAGAGAGAGAGAGAGAGAGAGAGAGGCCGTCTAGGAGCAGCAGCAGTAAGAGGAGGTGGTGTGGTATACGCTGCCTATGAACAGCACCACAGGCTTGGTGTACACACGAACATGTCCGTTGGTCGTGAGTGTACGCTGTGTGTGTGTGTGTGTGTGTGTGTGTGTGTGTGTGTGTGGGGATGATGGAGTGGGGTTTGGGGGGGAGAGGCGAGTCTGTGCGGTGGCGGTGGTGATGGTAGACGTTGCTGAGGGGGAGGGGGGGGAGGGAGGGCGCTGGCTGTGGTGGTCGTGCCCCCGCCGCCGCTGCCGCCACTCCACCACCGCCACCAGATGCTGGAGCTTCCCCGACCGACGCGTGACTCATGCCGCCGGAGGGCTGTGTGGGGGGGAGGGGGTTGTGCGGGTGGCGGTGGTTGGGGATTGTCCGTTAGTGGGGGGGAGGGGAGGGGGGAGGCGCTTGGAGGGAGTGAGTGATGGAGGGATGGAGGGAGGAGGAGGAGGAAATAAGTGGTTTTGGTAGTGAGGAGTGAGGGAGGAGGAGGAGGAGGAAATAAGTGGTTTTGGTAGTGAGGAGTGAGGGAGGAGGAGGAGGAGGAAATAAGTGGTTTTGGTAGTGAGGAGTGAGGGAGGAGGAGGAGGAGGAAATAAGTGGTTTTGGTAGTGAGGAGTGAGGGAGGAGGAGGAGGAGGAAATAAGTGGTTTTGGTAGTGAGGAGTGAGGAGGAGGAGGAGGAGGAGGAGGAAATAAGTGGTTTTGGTAGTGAGGAGTGAGGGAGGAGGAGGAGGAGGAGGAAATAAGTGGTTTTGGTAGTGAGGAGTGAGGGAGGAGGAGGACGAAATAAGTGGTTTTGGTAGTGAGGAGTGAGGGAGGAGAGGAGGAGGAGGAAATAAGTGGTTTTGGTAGTGAGGAGTGAGGGAGGAAGAGGAGGAGGAGGAAATAAGTGGTTTTGGTAGTGAGGAGTGAGGGAGGAGGAGGAGGAGGAGGAAATAAGTGGTTTTGGTAGTGAGGAGGAAGATTAGGAGGAGTGTGTTGGAAGCGCTGGATTAGACGGGCACAGACCAAACCAGATTATTAGCTGTAGCAGTTTCTCGGGGGTGGTGGGGCACAGATTCTCTGTGGCCGCAAAGAAAATGGTAGGTTTTCTTGCCACGAGAGCCTCGCGGGTGTGAAGAACGCTCCTGTGGCGAGGAGGGCAACGGAGGGGGGGTGAAAAAAATGAGTAATAGGCGGTCGTTTGATGATTGAGTTGGAGAGAATGGCGAGAGGGGGGCCATGTGGATGGCGGGTGGGCAATGGAGAAGATGAGGATCGTAAGATAAGGTTTGTGTGTGTGTGTGTGTAACGGTTACAGAGGGAGGGAAAGAGAGATGAGAGGCTGGGAGGGCCGGATCAGCCAGAGAGAGAGAGAGAGAGAGAGAGAGAGAGAGAGAGAGAGAGAGAGAGAGAGAGAGAGAGACGGGGCGCTGTAGTGTTGTGAGTCACTGTCCCTGGCCCACAGCTTTCCCCTCCTCCCCCTTGCCACCTGGAGTGTGAGGGGTTTGGGGGTTTGGGGGGGTTGAGTTTTGGCTTTCACGTCTTCGCCAGGGGAGCGAGCGGGCGGGCGGGCTGGCCAAGCCAAGCCAAGCCTCCCGGGTGATCTGTGTTGTTCTTGATGATAGCGTCTTGTCCCCCAGAATGATCATCAGTTTTTCCCCCGTTTGGTCCCCCCTTGATTGGTCGTGTTTCCCCCCATTTGGTGGCCCTGATTGATCGTTTTCCAGCTTGGTGTCCCTGATTGATTGATCATTTTCCCATTGAATGCCCTTGATTGAACATCATTTTCCCCATTGGATGTACTTGAATGATCATTTTCCCCATTGGATGTCCTTGAATGAATATTTTCCTCATTTGGATGTTCTTGATTGAACATCATTTTACCCATTGGATGTCCTTGACTTGATCATCATGTCCCCGTTTCTTGCCCTCTTGACAGGAAGTGTGTTCTGAGTCATCACTTGAGAGGGACTACCAGTTCGAATATGATCTCTAGATGCCCCACTTGAGGGTGTGGGCTTGTGGGGTGGTGGCGGGAGGGGAGGAGGGACAGAGCAGTATGTTATCTCACGTGGTAGAAAGACGTCTTTACCCTCCATCATTACGCCACGATTAATGACTATGCTCTCATTAATTGCCTATATGGCTTGGGCGATATTGAGCACTTTGAGTGGCGTGTGGGATCCCTATTTCCCGTCATTTGAGCCCCACGTCCTTAGAGAGGGAGGGAGGGTGTGTGTGTGTGTGTGTGTGTGTGTGTGTGTGTGTGTGTGTGTGTGTGTGTGGACCACCTCATCTTAAAGTTAGAACCGGGGATCGAGTAAGAACGAGATAAGGAGGGTAGACAAGACCAGAGGTTTCTTATCTTACAATTTGAACAAGGGGTGTGATGGCTTAAGCCTGACCTCTTGACCTGACCCATGAGGAGGGGGAGGGATGGGGGAGGGAAGGTTGGGTCAGAATGAACTGGCCAATGTCATCTTCGTACCTCCGTGGTGAGAGAGGGTTCCTCCTCCTCTGTGGTCTTATGATGGTCCTCAAAGGAGGTGGGGGGGAGACATTTCGAACATGAACAGTCTCACTTGAGTACACAGAAAGTTCCTTACAGTATAGACTCCAAGCATATTGAGGTGATCATAGTACATTGGTTAGGATGATCATAGCACATTGATCAGGATGATCATATTGAGGTGATCATAATACATTGATTAGGATGATCATGACATTGATTAGGATGATCATAGTACATTGATTAGGATGAATATGACACATTGATTAGGATAATCATGAGACATGGATTAGGATGATCATGACAGACTCATTAGCATGATCATACTCTCTGGATTACCTGAGATGGTGAGTTATATAATAGGTTGATATTTTACCGGTTTAATGGTTGGAACAAGTTAACTGTAAATGCACGATTGTTGTTTACAGTACATTGTTGTAAACTGTGTTTGGTAATTTACTTTACTTGTAAAATGTAAATGTGTTTATGTCCTCTACCCCACTTAATTAATAACTGTATGTGTGTCAGGTGATTTACTGTACTGGGTTGTAAATTGTAAATATGCTGGGTATTTACTGTAAACATTTATAAGCTGTGGAAATGTGTCGGGTAATTTCATGTGTTCTGTTGTGAACTGTAAATATCAAATGTGGTAAATGTCTGTAATTTTGAAATTTGCATATCGTCCCTCGCCATATTTGGCAAGAGGGAAGATATCCTTGTGTGATGCCGAGGTAAGAGGAAAGATAACAGAAATCTTTCCTTGTGTGTGTATGTGAAGGTCAAACGATCTATTTTTATAGTTCGTGTGTCCTGGAGCGACCCCAGTTGCCCTGGTACTAGGTCAAGTCCTGGCCTAGTACTTGGGCGCTGGAGCAAGTCGAATATTTCCATTATTATTATTATTATTATTATTATTATTATTATTATCATTATTATTATCATTATTATTATTATTATTATTACTACTACTACTACTACTACTAATACTAATATTACTAACACTACTACTACTATTGATGGAAACTTGGAAAATAGCAACCTCTTAATGTTTACACGAGTTACCCATGTAGTGTGTGTGCAGTGTTTTGTGACGGGTCTTACCAATGAGAGAAAACCTCATTGATTGGTAAACTTACCTGTTTGACTGGAAGCGTTTGAAGATGAAACCCGATACACTACCACACGTCTCCGGTTAATTACGGACTTGAATTTTAAAGGATTACAAGTTTCTTTGTTTTATTTTGTTAGCCGAGACGGCACGGACAAAGGGCGCCGTAATCAAGGCCATCTCCATGAGGGAAAAATCAAAGCAGGAAAATATGCCTCATCGCTTACGTTTATTTCATCACATCTTAAACAAACAGTAGCAAATCACAGATGAAGGAAAATATATAGACATCAGGTGTGTCTATATTTTCCTCCATCTGTGACTTATTACTATTTGCTTCTGAACATGTTAATATATATATATATATATATATATATATATATATATATATATATATATATATATATATATATATATATATATATATATATATATATATAATATATATATATATATATATATATATATATATATATATATATATATATATATATATATATATCATCCTGAGTCAGGTACCCAATTTTTAAAGGTAGGGATGAACAGCTGGGTTGACTGTGCACCGACTGCCGCAATCAGGATTATAGACTTTTTTTGGTTAGTCTCGCCAGTGTATATACAAGAGGCCGTTTTCTTCGTATTTGTCTTTTGATTCGTCACAAAGTCTCTACCCATACAGAACTCCCGAAAGGGTCGCTTCATCGCAAGATTAGAACGAATGCTCTGCACCATTTTATGAACATCTGCATTTAAGGCGCTATTTCTAAACTGTTGGTGATAGTAAACAGTTTAGATTTCGTTTACCACCTTATGGTCTCGTGGTATATTGTATGATATAAGATTTCGTTTACCACCTTATGGTCTCGTGGTATATTGTATGATATAAGATTTCGTTTACCACCTTATGGTCTCGTGGTATATTGTATGATATATAATGGATTTCGTTTACCACCTTATGGTCTCGTGGTATATTGTATGATAAATAGGGAGTGACATGATTGAACTTAGGTGTCAGATGTAGTGAAAACTATTACGTATGCACATGTTTAAGTAGAAATTATTACTTTCCGATGGTACGTGGTGTTTTTTTGGCTATTTGTATCACGCCTTCCTGCATCTGGGAGGGAGGAAGAGGCGTTTTAATGTCTTTTAAGAAAAAAATAGACAAAAAGGAAAGTGTTTTGGGCGGGGGTGTGAGCATGTAGTCTTATTTAATGGTCTGTTCTCATCTTGTAGGCATCTCATTTGTTCAGTTTTTTTTTTTTGTGTGTGTCTAGTCTGTTTTAAGCCCTCTGCCGCCCGCTGCATCTGTCGTTGACATACCGGCAGAGAGAGAGAGAGAGAGAGAGAGAGAGAGAGAGAGAGAGAGAGAGAGAGAGAGAGAGAGAGAGGTTGCTTCGGACAAGGCCACGGTATAAATATTTCGCCGGAGGATCGAATACTTTTTAAGAGGATCAACACCACGTTTATTGTTAACGTTACCATTTGGTGATGTTGATCGTTACGTTGGGGAAGAAGATCTAAGATTATCCTGTGGTTCAAGCCCTCGCTGATGCTCTTGTGTTTGATTTTGGAACCTCGTCTGATACTAATGATGTGATAAGAAGACATGTAGTTATGTCTTGCTTGTTAGTTATGTCTCGGGGGTGTGGTTTGTTCTGAATGGTGGGTCGCTGATTTAGGTTCATGTTCAGCCAACCAACCAACCAACCCAGCCAGGCCTGTCTTTAATCATATATTTGGTTCACGTTCAACCAACACAGCCAGGCCTGTCTTTAATCATATATTTGGTTCACGTTCAACCAACCCAGCCAGACCTGTCGTTAATCATATATTTGGTTCACGTTCAACCACTCAGCCAGCCAGGCCTGTCGTTAATCATTGGTTCACGTTCAACCAACCCAGCCAGACCTGTCGTTAATCATATATTTGGTTCACGTTCAACCACTCAGCCAGCCAGGCCTGTCTTTAATCATTGGTTCACGTTCAACCAACCCAGCCAGGCCTGTCTTTAATCATATATTTGGTTCACGTTCAACTAACCCAGCCAGACCTGTCGTTAATCATATATTTGGTTCACGTTCAACCAACCCAGCCAGACCTGTCGTTAATCATATATTTGGTTCATGTTCAACCAGCCAGGGCAGCCGTGGGCCATGGCTGCCAGCATATGGTCGACCGTGGAACATGCTGGAGCCGTCGCCTAAGTACAGGTCGTGTCGTCTGGAGAGTAGGTAGGTCGTCCTTGACCAAGTCCTCGAAGAGCCGGGTAGTGTGGGTGTGTGCGCGCGCGCGTCGGGGGAAATACCTGGTGTTGGTCGCTTATGGCGTTGTGGGTCGAGTGAGGGAGTAGGCCCGGTGAGAATGCCTGGGACACCAGGTGCCCCCACGGTGTCTTGAGGAAATGCCAGCGTACTGGGTTCCCACAGGCGGGCGACGCCCAGAGGAGACTGACTGATTTGACTTGTCTGGCCCTCCCCACGGTCGGTCTTCGACGGCTTGGGCGTTCGTGGCTTACTGCTACCGCTATTACGACCCCCCTCTCACCACCGCCTCCTCGCCACGCCTCCCCTCACCACCTAGGCTTACTATGCTGTTCGGAGCGGCAGCATCCACACCACGCATGGTGCGCTGGGCTTAGGGTTTTTATATCTACTTCCGTGAGCTGTCTGCCGCCAGCCGCGCCACACATGCCGAGCTTGTTATCCACTTTGTGGCCTGTGTGATCCACGCTTCCCGCACGTCTGCCTCTCTCTTTCTCTCTCTCTCTCTCTCTCTCTCTCTCTCTCTCTCTCTCTCTCTCTCTCTCTCTCTCTCTCTCACGACTCGTTCTTCGTAAATTACTGCAGATTCCCCCCTTCACCCCGGCGTGTGTCGTGTGTTAAGCACTACGCGCCACACCCCCCTTCCCTCCCTGTCGCCACGACCAAAATCCCCTCGTAGGTAAGGCGATGCTTCCTTCTCTCTCCCATCGTATATTTGCGAGATATAGAATATAAACTGTCGTGTTTGGATATCTAAAGGCCCCGGGTTCGTTGTATGCGGTAGGGGAGGGAGCGCCCCACCCCCCGGGTCTTTTGCCTTCGCCAGCTTTTGTACGAGAGTCTAGTACGTTCGTGTGTTCGTGAGAGGATCGTTATTTCGTGCGAGATGCTTGGGCGAGGTCCTGTCCTGGGCATCGGCTGGCACAACACTAATGGCTGTAACATGTGTGGCTGGCTACTGGGCGCTGGCTGGGCCAATGGTCGCAACGTTCTTTTCTTGTAATACGAACTTGGCGGTGTTGTAGACGTGTAGATTAGCGTCGAGGGAGAGAGAGAGAGAGAGAGAGAGAGAGAGAGAGAGAGAGAGAGAGAGAGAGAGAGGTGGGTGGGTGGTGTGGTGTGTGTAAGGGGAGATTTTGTGTGTAAGGCTTGGGAAGCGAATTGGGGGCGGGTGCTGCCTCTGCTGCTGCTGCTTTCGTTGTTGGTGGGTCTAGGGGGAAGTACCGGGCATACCATGTTACCACCCCGCCTCCCCCATCGGTGGTTTGTGGTGGTGGGGGAGAGAAGCGGGGCAGAAGGTTGACAAAGGGTTGAGTGAGGGCGGGTGAATTGAGGAGGAGGAGGAGGGGTGGGTTGGGAGTTAACTGCTTGCATGCACATGCAAGCCCCTCTACCCTCCCACAAGCACAAGGTCGGTTGTACATTAGATCTGTGGTTCTCGGAAGAGTAACCCTCTTTGGTTATGGTGGTAGGTGGTGGTGATGCTGGTGATCGTGGTAGGTGGTATTGTTAGCGATGGTGGTAGGTGCTGGTGATAGTGGTAGGTGGTATTGTTAGCGATTGGTGGTAGTGACAGTGGTAGGTGATGCAGATGCTTGTGATAGTGGTAGGTGATGCTGGTAGGTGGTATTGTTAGCGATGGTGGTAGTGACAGTGGTAGGTGATGTAGATGCTGGTGGTAGGTGGTATTGTTAGCGATGGTGGTAGGTGCTGGTGATGGAGGAGAAGGGATGATTTTCGTCGATAATCTGCCATTCCTACGTCAGGTCTGTGGGTGGGAAGGTCCCCCAGTGAAAAGACGGGACGAGGGACAGGGAGTGTTATCAGATGGAAGCGAGTGCTATCAGATGTAGGGGTGGACCACGGGTGCCCCTGGAGCTTATGACAGGGGATGCTTGGGGCTATAGGCGATGGCGTGGTGTGTAGGGCCTCGGGCGTGGGCTGGCGTGGTAACTCATGGCGTAGGAGGGGATGATGGGAGTGGGTCACGGGTACAGGGTGTAGTGTGGCTGCTTGGAGAGGGGGCACCGGAAGACTGTGGTGGGTTTTGGTAGGGCGCGTGCTTGATGTATGTGCGTGCCCGCTCGCGCCGTTGACAGACACGGAGTACAGGGTCTGGGTGACTGGAATAGGTGCATTGCGAAGGCGTGGGTTAGCGTGTGGTGTCGTAGTGGAACTCTAGGGCGAGGGGTCTCCGTTGGAAGGAGGTTACGGTGGCGGAGGGGAGAGAGAGACTTGAAGTAGCATCTCATTCCGATTTGTCTCTTGTCTGTGTTTTTCCGAGTCCGTCCCACTGTGGGGAGGATGTGGCTTGGTTGGGTTGTTGGGGGGAGGAGGGGCATGGTAAGGGGAGAGAGGTTGGGGGGATGATGATGGGCGGAGTTGTGGTTGGAGTCAGGTTGCCCCGCTACCTGAAGCCTCAGTCACGAGGGCATGTCGACGCCTCCGCCGCTCCTCCTCCTCCGCAGCCGCTACCGCCCCCTCTTTCCCTCACTCCCTCCTCCTCTCCACAATACATTTAACCCCGTGAGCACTACGGTACGATGCTTGAGTATTACGGTACGATATTTGGAACATCACGGTACGATCTTTTAGCACAAATAGTACCCCACTGCCCCTGGGTATGAGATAGCCTTTTGACCCTATGGTCAGAACAGATAACCAAGCCATCGTTACAGATAACCAGGCCTTCGTAACAGATAACCAGGCCTTCGTAACAGATAACCAGGCCTTCGTAACAGATAACCAGGCCTTCGTAACAGATAACCAGGCCTTCGTAACAGATAACCAGGCCATCGTAACATAACCAGGCCATCGCTACAGATAACCAGGCCATCGTAACGAAGGCTCGTCCCTTTGTACCATACGATTTCTAACCAAAGTTGGGAGACAGTCGACACCATCACTCACTCTTCGGCCTCAAATCAGCTCACAGAAAATGCTCGGCTGGAATGAGGGATGTGACTTGGGAGGACCAGGAAGAATTCGAGTAGCGTTCGATTATACCCAGGCGAGAAAATTAGGTTCGGGCCTTCTAGGTATTTACTAGGGACTTGTAGAAGGCCTCGGCAGACGAGGAACTCGAAGGTGAGTTATCAAGGCCGCCACCTGGAGGTGGGGGCAGAGGGGAGGAGGATAAGAGAGCTGGACGAGTTAATCCAGTTGACTTTGGGAAGGAGTGTAGAACTCCTTACGCTCTGTGTGTGTGTGTGGGTGGGTGAGTGGAATGACAGGTATTACTTGTACCAGAGAATTTTTGCGATAGGCTGAGTAAGTTAGGGTGTCTGGGTAGAAACCAGACACGTAAGTTTGAAAAATACTGTCTCCAATAGATTTCTTCTGCTGTAGCCATCTTGCGAATACAACGTATTGTTTCTGATGTGATATCTCGATATTTTTTTCTCATCATTCTCATATTTGAAGGACGTATGGTTTGTGTGTGTGTGTTGTGCTATCGAGGGCGTTGGTTCGTTATCATTTGCCCTTCGTCGGCCCATCAATTTAGAAGGGTGGCACAACCACCCCCATTGCCCCATCCATCCTTCAGCCACATCATGTAACTCTCCCCCTCACTGGGTCGCCCATCTGTTCTTCATTCCCCAGACGACAGCTCTGTCTCTCTCCCAAGCACGCATTCTGTAGACACTCGTACTGTTATTACTCACTGTACCCCAGGTTAAAAAAAAGAAAAAAAGTGGCGTTTGGGATATATTGTTTTTTATGGGGGCGTGGGCGTGGGGGGCGGGCGTGATTTGTTGATTGCACTCGAAAGTGGAATGGGAGGTGATGAATTGGCTGTTGTAGAGGGGGTGGAAGGAGGGGGAATACTCACGTGCCTTATGTCAGGGGTCGTGGTCGGTTTCTGGTGGTGATGGTGTGTTGGGGGAGGTCTCCTGTGTACCCACCGGACAAGCCGATTATGGTCCGTGCTAGCGAAGGCAAACAGGCAGGCAGGCAGGCAGTCCTCCCTCCCTCCCTCCCTCCCTCCCTCCCTCCCTCTAGGCTAGTATTCCTCCCTCTCTCCCTCCCTCCATGCCCTCCCACCCCAAAGCAAGCATGCCACCACTCGGCCTCCTAACGACACCACCCAACACCTGGGTAATGGAGACTTGAGGTAACACGAGACCTCATTTCACTACCCCCCTCCCGCTGGACGCCCCTGTGGTCTGGTAAGACACTCCCCCCGTTCATGGACGCGACTGTTTTTGAAATCCTGGGAATAAAATTGATCAGGAAAGGTTCGGGGGGGATGAGGGGGGGTGTGGAGGTGATGGTGAGTGACGGGGGAGGGAGAAAGGAGAGGGGGGGGGATGAGGGAGAGGAGGATGGGGGGGTAAGGGGTACGAGGGTCAGCGAGGAAGGCTGGAGGTGGCGTAGTGTGTGGCAGGATTCTGTTGCCGCTTGTCCTGAGGTCGGTAGCTCCTGCCGGTGTGTCTTTGTGTGCGCGTGTCAAGAGGTGGTCCTTTCCGTGCCCTCCTCCTCCTCCTACGTCAGCGTCTCCTTCATCGCCTTCATAATGAGTAACACCGTCGAGGATCAGGTCAGTCGTTGGCTGGGTAGGCCGCTCCCTCCCTTTTTTATATATCGCTCTTGCTAACGATACGTCCCGTCATAAACCTAGCCATTATATCGCTTTGATCGTCAGACTTCTGGCCTTGACAGAATTCGAGTTGGACCCCACACACAGGGAAGAGGGAACACCACCTCACACATCTTCCAGGGAAACTGGTGCGCAGTTAAAGAAGTTATCTTTGCCAGGGTTTCCCTGGTGTAGAGAGGGCGCGATGACTTGTATGAATATAGGGAAGAATGGGACTTACGAGAAACATAGGGTATTTGTAATGGATCTCAACACATCGTTCCTTGGCATTAACATCAGGACGGTAGATATGCTCAAATAGCTGCTGTCGCTGGAGAAGCCATTTCCGCTAGAATAGACTAATGAGTGAGAATATATATATATATATATATATATATATATATATATATATATATATATATATATATATATATATATATATATAGACTTGAACGGAAAAAAATGGGTGTGGTTCTATGATATACTCCGATCCATTGTCTTGTCAAGAGTAAACTATATTAAAGTTTTTACTTAGGTTTGGGTTTCTGGGAAAATACTGCTGCGTGGGTAATGATGAATCCGAGTATTTGATGATTGTAAGAGTTGATTTGAAGTCTGTGTGGGACGAATACCTGGCGCGTCATTAGCTAAATGTAAGGGAGCGAAGCTTGGGGCGTCTGTGTCCCGTGGATGGCAGCTAAGGGGGTGTGGTGTTCTCTATATTAACACGTCATTTCCCCTTGTACTCTCCACTACACCCGGCTGGCGAGACATCCACGACACCCGTGGAACAGCAGTACCACATCGACGTGGCTGTTGGAACAGCGTAACACCACAGAGAGAGATGGGGTCGGGATGAGATACCTTTTGAGCGAAATTTCTCCTCCGTTGCGACCAGTGTACAGCGCTGGGGTTATGGACTAGTGCACAAGATGGCATCAAAGCCAATGATCACACCGTCGTGCTTAAGGGGCGCCCCCTACCGTCTTGCTTTAAAGGCCCATCCATATCTACGTGCTGAAGGGCGTGCCCTCATGTTCAAGGGTCGTCCTACCTTCGTGCTTAAGATCGGAACGTCGTACTCCTAAGGGGATTTTAAGTTATACCCAAACAAGTCGCTCGTTATACTGTGGCCATTTTGATCATTTTTTTTCCACCCCCTCGGCGACCCGTGAGGCTCAGTGAGTACGCCACTCACTCGTAATGCACTCAGGGTGTCTGGAGGGCCGTGGACTGTGGATGTGACTTCCGTTCTTTGTGATGGTAATACGTCGTCCATTATTCTTACTTCACTGGCACCAGCTGTCGCTGCTTACTGTACTACACGCGAACAAATGGCACAAAATAGTGGGTTTATTTCCATTTTTGTCGTAACTGGATTAATATTCTGTGTTGGTTGACATTACCGAGGACTGTCGGTCTGTTTCTGTCATCAGTGTTGAAGGAAAATAGAAAGGTCATGTAACCATTGTATATACAAGGAGGTGGAGCTTCGTCAGCCGTGATCAACTGAAAGCTTAATCCTTCTATTTTATCGCCTCACTAACTGTGGTGTCGGTAAAGCATTACAGGCGCTAGACAAGTTTTAAGGTCTTCAGAGTTTTTAAAGGTTTTTAGACAAAGTTGTAGTGTATATAGTAACGCGAATGCATTTAGTTTGATCCATGTTTTGCTCTTTTGTTTTCGATATCGTCCCGCAGAAGGAGACTCCGTTCGTGTTGGCTCCTGGAGTCTTGTGATGATCCCAATAGTGACTTTTAAGTCCTCGTCTGTCGTCGCAATCGTCGTCTTGGACTGGTTATTTTCAGAGGCGGGCGAGTGCATTTCGTCCGCGTGGGTCGTGGGGGTGTGTGTGTGTGTGTGTAGGGTGGTTGAGGGCGGTGAGTCAGCGGCAGTGCGGGCGAAGGGGCTGGTAACGAGGGCTGAGTGGCAGGAGAGAGAGAGGGAGGATGGGTGGTGGTGGAGCGGGGCAGGGCGGGGCTGTGAGGCGGGGTGGGGGCCTGGGAGGGGATCCGAGGGAGGCAGGAGGGGCGCAGCAGCCACTGCAGCCTCCCTAATTGGAAGGGGGGAAGCTCACTTGCCTGTGACCTCCCTTAGGGGAGGAGTTCCTCCGCATTTCTAAAGTACTTTTGTTGTATGCTGACATGGGAAAGCACTCGGTCTGAAGAAATGAGAATTTGTAACTTCGGTTTGAAATTGGGTTTTCTAATGGAATTGACGATTTGATTTGATTTGATTTGATATATATATATATATATATATATTATATATATATATATATATATATATATATATATATATATATATATATATTTATTTCTCTCGTATGCTTTCCTTAGAGAGGGTTCCTGCAACGCACAGGAAGCAGACCAAGTCCACGGGTCAAGAGGAGTGGTGGCTGTATACGTTAAGTGTGAGGAGGACCTGGTGATTGGCATCAGTACGGGCGTCCAGCTTGGAGGGGCCTTGTGATGTGGTGAGAGGTGATGTTCCAAACGCTGGCGAGAAAGTGTAATTCGTACATGCCTGGGGGGCGTGAAGTTTCGGAGTGGTGTGTTTGATGGAGTGGAGTTTAGATGGAGTGCTTGTTATAACTGTGTGTGTGTGTGTGTGTTTCTTCGAGGTCTTGAGGGGGGAGAAGAGCTATCGAAGTATACGTAACTGAAGTGTGAAGCCCAGGGATTTTTTTTTCATCTTCCACTTGGGGGATGGTGGCTTGGATGGGAGGTGTCTAAGAGTTGTAACAAAAGATAGTTATGATTATATTAAAGTGAGATCATATTGTGATTGTTTCGTTGTGAATGCTAGGCTGGCGGTGATTGATATTTTTCTGTGGTTTGCAGCTTTTTTGAAAGTGGATAACCAAGTAGATGAGTCGTGGTTTGAGGTGGAGCTGAGACATCGTTGCTTACCCTTGTGCAAAACTGGTGTCTATAATTTCTCATCATGTAGATTCGTAGAGGTAGTATAATCTGTATAAAGAGCGATGAATAGCCTTAGAAGCTCCTGTGCTTGGCATACAAGCCTAAATTTATAATCCAATCCAATCGTAGCGGTAGTATTTGCAGTGGTGCTAGCACACACCTTGACAGAAAATGGGAATTTTGATTTTTATATTGATGGGAGGACTCTTGTAAAACTCGTTCTTTTTTTTTTTTATTTGCCCGACTCTCTTTGGTGTCGAGATTCCTCGCCTTATGCACAGGTCTTGGCTATACTGGCATTTTAAAGCAGAGACCTTGGCAGTCGTGTAAGTACTGAATGCAAGGTGTCTATACGTGTTGTATGTATTGGGTCTTGTCATATTTTTTTTTGCAGATATACACCTGGGAAATATTAGAAGAAAGGTTCCCCCCTCTCCCACCCAACCTGTATGCGATGGCAGTTCCCCTTGTTGGAATAGCACACTGGATACACACTGTTGTAATTCAGTCCACTGAGGGAGACGAGGAGACATCTTAGGGAAGCAGTAGAACCGCTGGGGAACGGGCCACCTCCCAAAGTTCGACCAGAGACCCGTCAGGTACATGAAACTCGAGTGGGAAGACCACAGCCGGGGTGCAGAATGTGAGTTAACACTGCAGGTGTCAAGATACCCAGGTGCCCCATTTCCTTCAGGGGTGAAAAAGTGATTCAGAGATCAACCTGAAGCTTCAGGAGGGGTGATGTGTGTGTGTAGTCGTGTAGGGAATTAATACATTAGACACTCGAGTGTATTTGTGGTCATGTTGTATTTTAGGGAATTTATTCATTATCTGGTAGGAGTAGTAGTTGTTGTTGGGAATAAATTATATTGGGGGAATTGATGAGAATTTCCAGTGTAAAAGGTTTCATAAGCGAGGAGCAGGTGTGTCAGTTGTGTGGTGCAGCGATCAGGTTTGTGGTGTGTGTGGGGGTGGGTGTGGGTACAGGTGTGGGGTGGTGTGGCGTGGGTCGTATGTCCTGTGACCAACACCGCAGGATATTTTCTTACCATCACTAGACCCGCTGATCTGACGCGTACACCCGTCCCCACCACCACCTGCTCTCCGACGCTCTCCACCACCACCACCTCCTATCGCCATCGCCACCACTACCTGCCCTCCGACGTTCTCCACCACCACCACTTGCACTTGATGCTATTTCGCCACCTCCAGCTGCCCTTCCACGCTGACCTCCCCATCACCACCAGTTGCCCTTCCACGCTGACCTCCCATCACCACCAGTTGCCCTTCCACGCTAACCTCCTACCACCAGTTGCCCTTCCACGCTAACCTCCTACCACCAGTTGCCCTTCCACGCTAACCTCATACCACCAGTTGCCCTTCCACGCTAACCTCATACCACCAGTTGCCCTTCCACGCTAACCTCATACCACCAGTTGCCCTTCCACGCTAACCTCACACTACCAGTTGCCCTTCCACGCTAACCCCATACCTCCACCTGCCCTTCCACGCTAACCTCCTACCACCACCTGCCCTTCCACGCTAACCTCCTACCACCAGTTGCCCTTCCACTCATACCTCTACCCTAGTACCTTTTCCACTACACTGAACCTTTCATCATCGCCTCGTGACACCTCATCCCTCCCAACGCCACCATGTCCACACCTCTCGCTCGGCACAGTCGTGTTCACACTTCCCCATGTAGCGCCGTTGCATCCATGCTTCCCCAAGCGCATCCTGCCGCGTTCACACACGCCTCTTCCTCCATAATCCCCGCGTTTGCGCTTCTTCAGTGCCACTGTCTTCACACCTCTCTCCCCCAGCGCCGCATCTTTCACACCGACACCACACCTCAGCGGCGCGCTCACCCCCCTCTCTCCTGAGCGAGACCACGTATACACTGCTCCCTCAAAGCAGCCGCGTTCACACACCTCCCAGCGCTGCGTTCACACCTCTAACCTCCCAGTGTGGCCGCGTTTTTTTTTTTCTTTCTTTTACCCCTTTACTAACAAGGTAGATCAGACCTGGTGGGCTGTGTTGGGCACATTGGCTTGCCCGTGCTGCGTCCAGTAGCCTGGTCGATCCAAGGCCCAAACTCAGTAGCCAGGACCCCGTCCGGATGGTGGGTTCGAAGGCCTCCTCTCCCCCATGAAGTCTACGCCAGGCAGCGCCTGTGGCTTTAATCCTCCTCCCGACCACTGTGCATGCCCTTCCCTACATCTCCTCCTCCTCCTCGCAACCATTACCCGATCCATTACACCCATTTACCCATCACATCAGCCGCTAATGAGATTTAAATGATAATTAACGCTTTACGGAATGAACTGCAGGCGAATACCGAAAATAGAGAAAATATACCTGATACAGACTGTTGGGGGAGTTCAAATGATAAGACCGGAGGGTTTAAACGAATTATTTGTGTAGGATTATGGTGGTAAGTGCACTGATTATTTACGATGTCAGAGGCTGGGTTAAGGGGGAGGGAGGTGGCTATTCTTCATGTAGAGGTTTGGACCACCTCAGGTAGCGCTGTGTGAGGTGGGGGTCGTGTGGTGGTGACACACTGCAACTCTGGTGTTCTGTGTTGTCGTTCGTGTGATCTTCGACGGTGTCCGGGGAGAGAGTGGTGATGGTGGTGCCGCCGCCGTAGCTCCTTCCCCCGAACTGTGTCGAGTGTGATGCGGGTGGTGGTTGAGAGAGAGAGAGAGAGAGAGAGAGAGAGAGAGAGAGAGAGAGAGAGAGAGCTATGGAAGGACCGTGCGCTTGCTGCTGCAGTCACCCTCCCCCCTTTCCGCGGGTGGCTTGGATGTGATTATCTGTAATCTGGTATTGAGAGAGAGAGAGAGAGAGAGAGAGAGAGAGAGAGAGAGAGAGAGAGAGAGAGAGAGAGAGAGAGAGAATCACAACTGTTCGTGGTCACACGTTCGCAGCTCTAGTTTCCAGCCTCGGAATATTAAGACCCCACTCGCTTTTCTTGGTTATACGAACTGCATTTAAGTAGTTAAGGCTAAAGGCTGTGTGTCCATGACGCTGCCATTGAACCAGGTGCTAAAGTTGGTAAGCAACCACCTCTTGGGGCGTAATCGAACCCGTCATTTATTGCCACAGCCTCAAACAGCATGGATGAACAGAGGAACGACTGCCGGGGCCCAGGCCGAACTATAAGGGTAAGAGATCTTCGAAATCTTACTTGGGGAAGCCTACGGTAGGGTGAATTCTCAGCCTTGGGGAGGGGGGGTAGAAGACCTCCGAAACCATCGTAAGGTATACGTAAGGTAAGGTAAGGTCCCAGACCCAGCTGTGTGTGGGGGAAAGACCGAAACTATCGTAAGTTATGCGTATAGTAAGATAAGGTCCCAGACCCTGATGTGGGGAGTAGAAAACCTCCTAGACCATCGCAATGTATACGTAAGGTAAGGTGCCAGATCCAGCTGTTGGGGTTAGAAGACCTCCGAAACCATCGTAAGGTATATGTAAGGTAAGGTCCCAGACCCAGCTGTGTGGGAGGTAGAAGACCTCCTAAACCATCGCAGTGTATACGTAAGGTAAGGTGCCAGACCCAGCTGTTGGGGGTGGAAGACCACCTAAACCATCGTAAGGTATACGTAAGGTAAGGTAAGGTCCCAGACCCAGATGTAGGGGTAGAAAACCTCTGAAACCATCTTAAGATGTACGTCAGGTAAGGTAAGGTCCTAGACCCAGCTGTAGGGGGTAGAAGACCTCCGAAAACATCTTCAGGGTTTATGTAAGATGGGATCTTGACGTGCCATGGTTTGAAAGATACATTAGAGCTGATTGAAAGAGGAGAGTGGGGTAGGATGGATGGTGTTTGGTTGACGTAGTAATCGTCCCACACCGACATTCGGAAGTGAAAAAGGTTCTTAGGGTTTCGTTTTTGTCCAGGTGGTGTGGTGGAGATGATGGAGTGTTGACGTCCCCGTCTTTACCGTACGAATGATCGTTTCGTTGAGCATTTCTGGCGAAGGAGGAGGAGGCGGAGGAGATCATAGGTGTTGGTGCCTTGCGGATGAGGGAGGGAGGGTCCTGCAGTAAGGGGTGTGTGTACTAGGATGGCCAGTGTGTCTACTGGAGGTGATGACCTCCCTCGTGTGCTCCTGGTTAAACATTTTTTTTTTATTAACCACTTGAGCAGGACCCATAGGAGGTCATGTCAAAGGTCATACCGTCATGTCGAAGGTCATACCGTCATGCTGAAGGTGGTTTAGTGAACTGGGCCGCCCAAACGGCTCGTTTATTTCAGACGATGCCGAAGCCTCCCACCTGTTGCTGGCGATTCTGTTACCGCCCCGGCACTGCTGCTGCTCCCTTAGTACGAGACACACCGCTTTATCGATAAATGATCCATAAAAAGCCACCTTTTTCTCTCATAAAATCTCGAACAGGTACAAAATTTATCATCCAAAATAACTTGTTGAACGTCTGGATCTCGAACGCCCAGCTTATTATGGTTGTGGAATGTTTGGCTCAGCGGTTTTCACACTCATGTTAGTTGAGTGACCTCCTCACCGCGCGCGGGGTGGAGGAGGAGGAGGAAAGTAAGAAAACGGAGGGATAGTGAAACACGGAAGTGCCTGGCCGTAGAGTTATACACATGGCGGTGTACGAGTCTCTGAACTGGAATAGTCCGGAGAGGCGGCGGCGTTAGCGGTGGCGCGCAAGCGAAGGGTTCCACCCCGTGGGGCTATGTATAGCATAGGCAGACGTTCTTACCACCGCTAGTGGCACGTGCCTCTACCATCCCCGTCCCAGCCACGCGCGCTCAGGCTCCTCCAACCCTTCTTATGTGGCGAGAGGTGCCAGCGTCACCTGTTACGTCGTGGAGTGGTTCCCCCCCCACCTCCAACCGCCTTCATCCCCCCCTTTACCCTTTGTCTCGGCGGTGGCGGTGGGTGTTGTTGAAGCCGGTCGCACCCCAGCTTCACACCTTGACTATAGAGCTATTATCATCTCAATACCGCCACTCCTGTCGTCAACCCCCTTTGGCTCTCGTCTTCGTACGACTCAACCCTTCATACTTGAGTGGAAGAGGAGGAGGATAAGCCTCCCGCTTGTATGATGATGTCTTGAATGTAGGGTTAGAAGAATACCCACTCTTCCTCCTCCCGTCGCCTTTTGCCAATAGGACCACAGTACTAGTACGACTACTACTCTTGGTTATAGGGCCAGCACGACCCCCCATTTTTGTCAATAGGACCACAGTACTAGTACGACTATTACTCTTGGTTATAGGGCCAGCACGACCCCCCATTTTTTCCTAGGGACGTTATTACATTCCCCTCCTTCCCTCCCTCCCTCTCGTGGCCTTTTGCTTGGTGTTACGTGGGCACGATCTCCCATCCTGGCTTCAGAGCTTCATGACGCCCTTGCCAGTGTATTCCAGGATCCATGGCACCTTTCCCCATGTCACCCAGGATCCATGGCGCCTTTCCCCGTGTCATCCAGGCTCTGTAAAACCTTCCCCGTGTCATCCAGGCTCTGTAATCCCTTCCCCGTGTTTTCCAGGTTCTCAGGATGCGTTTTCAGTGCCTTCCAGGTCCATTAATGCCTTCCCCATGTCTTCCAGGCTGTGTGATGTCTTCCCTATGCCCTCCAGGCTGTAATACCAGTACAGCACCACCAGATCCAGGCTTTATGAAGGACCATTGGAGTGTAATGTCTTGGAATAATGTGGAACACCTGGAAAAGGTGTTCGGGATCTTTCGTACGGTTTATAACTTGACGTTGATGGCTATAATGATCCTGGTAGACGACGGGCCTCAAGCCTAAAGAGGCGACTGACTCTCTTTGTGGCCTCTCACCTGTGTGACCTCCTCTTCCTTATTGACATCTTTTATTTTCTTTTCTTTTTTAACCCCCGTTGTGACCTATCCTCCCCTTGTCTGTCTTTTTTTAATAAGATTTCTAGTCTTATAACCACCTCCTTCTTCCCTCCCTCCCCTTTTGGCTTTATGTAGTTGTACTGTTATGAAACCCTGTTCCTGCCCGCCCATCCGCACCCATTTCCAGTCAGTCAGCAAAGAAGATACACCTTCTCCCCTCCTCCCTCCCTCCTCCCCCCTTTCGCCCCACTTCCAGCTCCTTTCGTGTCGTTCCAGGAACCTTCCATGCCACTGGAAGTGGCAGAGAGAGGCAGCTGTTGCCGCGGCTGCTCGAGGCCGTGGCTGAAGGGGTTCCCACACTCCACTCCCACATCTGGCCGTGCACCGATCCACTTAATAACCAGTTGAGATCCCCGAACGATGCATCAAGTTTACAGGTCAGAGTGGAGGGGAGGGATTTGTCGTCTTGGAGGAGGAGTTCGAGGGTGAGAACAGCCCGGAGTTTACGTCATGTGATGATGAACGTTGATTATCGAAGGTTTCTGGTAGATTTTTGGTCTTGTGATGGGAGAGTTGGTGGTGGTAGTGTGGAGAGTGATGCGGGGTGAGGTTAGGGAGGAACGTGAGGCGAGAGGCAGGATGAGAGAGGAGGAGGAGGAGGAGGGAAGGCAAGAATAGCCAGGGTGAGGGGAGGAGGAGGAGGCAGGTAGGTAGGGAGTGAGGTCGTGGTGGAGAAAGGTACAGTGTGTGGTGCCGTAACGACGCATATCCCACAGCCAGCCCGGCCACTGGCTCTCTCCCCGAGGGATGTGAGGGGAAGGAAGGCCATTTCTCTCCCCCCCCCCCCATTTTCTTTCCCCCCTTCTCCCCAAGTGGCTGTGTCTTTTCTCTCTTCCTCGCACGCGCGCACACGTGGGATGCCGGCTGGCTCTCGGTCCCCAGACACACACACACACGACAGCGCGTCACTATCAGAACTCTTTCTTTTGTTTTTGCAACTCTTCATAAGGTTGTCCTGCGGGACGCCTTAGACCTGCCATAGGGCAGGATCTCGTCGTAAGAGATTGTGAGCCAGTCTCTCTCTCTCTCTCTCTCTCTCTCTCTCTCTCTCTCTCTCTCTCTCTCTCTCTCTCTCTCTCTCTCTCTCTCTCTCTCTCTCTCGTATACAAGCAAAAAGCGGCAGGGTAAACCTTGAAATGTGTAGTAGTGTGTGTGTGTCAGATGGTGTTAGTGTGTTTTTTTTGCTTCGCCCAGCGAGGGTTGTTTTAGGGGATCGTGTATGCCAGACGTGTGTGGCGATGATTGGGTGTGGTATACGCAAGGAAGCTGTCGACAGCGAGAAAAGTGGGGTCGCGAGTGTCACGTAAGATTATGATTTAAAAAAAAAAAGAGAGGAGGAGGATCTTCAAGGACAGTGGCTGGAGCGAATGTGCACGGGGTTAGAGTATAGGGGGAGGAAGGATCCCTGTCAGATTTGACGAGTATGAGGACAGTCTGGGTTCATGATCATGTCTATATATGTAGTCTTTTCACCCATATTGTCTTGACTCGAGTGGGTTAGGGTCAAGGAGGTATTAGTACTGTGGTCTTCACCATGTCCCAGGATGGCACACGAAGATGACATTGCTGATTGCTGGCTGTTAAGGTAAAGAGAATTTAACCAGATAGTCGAATGTTAATATTTATTAATATTTAGCCCATTATCTTCTCCACAGAGCCACTTCTCGTAAATATATATCACTGATCGATTTATTGCGTCCGGAATATTTCATTATATGTAAGTTACTCCCCGAACTGGCGTTGGTATAGTGATAATAGCAGGTGAATTAATGTTGAGTAAGAGGGAGAGGTGATGAAGAGATGATCCGTAAACCCGCCTCCCTCCCTCCCTCCCTGCTAGGTCGAGGTTGGCAATGTAGCCAAGAGGAACGTGTGGCATGTCTTGCACCCTGTGACCAGCCAGCCAGCCAGCTGTGGCACTGCAGTTCGGGCGATGGACTTCGTTAGTGTGGTGGGTCTCTCGAGTTACCTCGGATTAGCGGAGCAGAGATGTCATGATCCTCCTCCCCCTGCTCTCTCCCTCCCTCCCTCCTTCCCTTTCTCTCCCCCACACACACACACCAAACCCTCCCGACCCCTTACAGTACTTGGCTGAGTTGTCCTCTGGCCTAACATGGTGTCCCCGACTTGCAGTCCCGTGCAGGCGTAGTGCGCGGTCGAGTATTACATAAGAATGGCCAGTGGCGGGAGGGAAAGATCACTCTCCACTCGGGAGTTATATGTCCTGGTTTCGCTGTCGGCCCGAAATATATTTTGCCGGCACCGGCTATCCCCGCGCTCCACTCTGTAGACGTCCCGGGGTTCGTGGTTCGTAAGGATTAGCGTAAAGATATATATATATATATATATATATATATATATATATATATATATATATATATATATATATATATATATATATATATACTTTTTTATCATACTATTCGCCATTTCCCGCATTAGCGAGGTAGCGTTAAGAACAGAGGACTGGGCCTTTGAGGGAGTATCCTCACCTGGCCCCCTTCTCTGTTCCTTCTTTTGAAAAATTAAGAAAAAAAAATTGAGGGTAGGATTTCCAGTCCCCCGCTCCCTTCCCTTTTAGTCGCCTTCTACGACACGCAGGGAATACGTGGGAAGTATTCTTTCTCCCCTATCCCCAGGGAAATATATATATATTTCCGTTGTCAAATTTTCTGGCATTATATGGCAGAAGAATAAATGGCTTTTGAATTGCTGTTTCGTGTGAATTTCCATCCAAGGGGTCGAAAGAAAATGGTTCGTAAGTTTGAATCTTCCCATTCTTACAACAGAGGCTCTTAGATTTGATGCGATGTGAAATTACACTTCCCTGAAATGACATTTCTCGTATTCTGTATTCACGTTAGCACTCCTGAAAAATCTGTCTGAAAAATGGGTCAAAAAAAATCTAAAGGGAAAAGGTCTCAATTTTGATCTTGCATTATGTGTGAGAACCAAGTTATTAATGTCTTTTACTCGATCGTGAAGATGTAGGAGATTATGCAGGCCTTCGGGCTGCGTCTTCCAACACCTGACTCAGTAGAGGAACAAGGCATTCGTAAGGCAAAGTCTCAGACAGTTGTGGGGGGTAGAAGACCTCCGACACCATCGTAAGTTATACGTAAGGTAAGGTAAGGTCCCAGACCCAGCTGTGTGGGGGTAGAAGACCTCCAGAACCATCGTAAGGTATACGTAAGGCAATGGAAGGTCCTAGACCCAGCTGTGGGGGTAGAAGACCTCCCACACCGTCGTAAGGAGCACGTAAGGTAAGGTCTCTGACCCATCTGTGGGGGTTAGAAGACCTCCGAAACAATTGCAAGGTATACGTAAGGTAAGGTAAGGTCCTAATCCTCAGGTGTGTGGGGGTAGAAGACCTCCGAAACCATCGTAAGGTATACGTTAGGTAAGGTAAGGTCCCAGACCACAGGTGTTGGGGTGGGAGACTCCGGAACCATCGTAAGGTAACACGTAACCCTACCCTTCAGGCAGCAGCTCACTACGTAACAGTTCCGTGGCGAACCACGTGCCAGGTCCGTAAGCTTTTTCAGTACTGCACCTGTCTTCTTTCGTAACCCTTTTGGGTGTTTTCCGTGTACGGGAGTGTGATTACAAAGCAGAAGTGATCACGGGTTGTTTGGACATTGCTTTGGTGGGTACTGCCGTGGTGGGGTGGGTGGTAGTTACGATGGTGGTGGTAGTGGTAGAAAGTGTTTTGCGATGGTGGTGGTGGTAGTTTTGATGGTGGTGGTAGTGGTAGAAAGTGTTTTGCGATGGTGGTGTTGGGGTGGATGGTAGTAACGATGATGGTGGTAGTGGATGGTAGTTACGATGGTGGTGGTAGTGGTAGAAAGTGTTTTGCGATGGTGGTGGTTGTGGTAGAAAGTGTTAAGTAGACGGGGTCCGTGGGTGTTTTGGGGTGGGGGGGTGAGGAACCATTGGTCGTTGTAAGGGTACGTTAGCCCTCCTCGAATACGACGGTACGACCCATTGAACGCTACGATGCGACCTTTTCGAGCGCGACGGTACGCTCCCTTGAAGTACGATAGCGTAACAACCTTTTTAACCTAACTACTTAAGGGGGGGGGGGGGTAGGGTAGGGTCACAAGCGAGGCCACCGTACCCAGGGATCGTGCCTCGGTCGTGTTCCTTGAGCGGCTAGGCAACACATCGGTGGCCGACATTACCACCATTAAGCGCCCCGGGCCACTGGTGGGTTATGGAGATAATTCCCTAGTCATGTGATTATTTGTCCTTTTCTTCGTCCCATCGCGTATCACTCGCCCAGGCAATTGAGTTGCCTTGATAATCGACTCCCCAGCCTTAGCTTCCGTTTGCCTTGAGGGCATAGCATGAACGGGAGGATCTCCTCCTCCTCCTGCACGACTGTGGGCTGACATACTGTTAAGAGGTGCTTTTGCTCGCCTTGCAGGAAACCTCCTGTCGGTGACGTAAGGAGGAATTCTGCAGCCACCCCCCGTTCCCTTATCATTAGACGGAGGACCTGGATAACAGTAGGGCTTCTGTTTTCTCCTTTCAACTCGCCGAGATGTGCTGCACGTTTGTGTCTGTACATTATCTGTATCCCTCTGTCCTTCGTCTCTTACCCTCTGTCCTTCGTCTGTTGCCCTCTGTACTTCGTCTCTTGCCCTCTGTCCTTCGTCAGTTACCCTCTGTACTTCGTCTGTATCCCTTTGCACTGACGTCTTTCAGTTTCTTTGTATACCTCGTCTATGTTCCAGTGTACTGCCTCCACTTCTGTTTCCCGTTGCAGTTGATTTTGCCTGTGGCCCTCGGGTGCTGCATCGTGTCCTTTTAGGCCCTCTGCACTGCATCTGTCTATCTCTGAATCTGGGCTGCGTCTCTCTCTCTCTCTCTCTGCTTCCTGTTATTGCATCTCTCCGTGTTTCCTCCTCAGCTCCGCGTCTGCCTCCCAGTGTACTGCGTGCGTGCGTCTTCCCTTGGGTCTCCCACCACCCATCATAGAGGAGCTTCTCTCTCGTCTACTGCGGAGTTTCTTGTGGCCATAGAAAGGCCCCCCTGAGAATCGAACCCACCCCCCTAGCCACACCTTGTTACCCGGTGCGGCCCAGGTTGGTTGGGCTCGTTCCGCGCCCCTCGGACCAGAAATAACCGAAGGTTGGTTAAAGGGGCTGCTGGTGTTGCTGCTGCGCGCCGTGCGCATTACGCAACCCGGGTAGATGAGGGGGTTGTGTCTCAGTCCGCCAAGCGTTGCGCCTGGCACGTGTGAACCTTTATTTAGTGGGGTGTTTTGCCTTGAGTACGACGATTTAACCCACCCTGAGTACGATGACTTAACCAGCTTGAGCACACGGTGACTTAACCGTCCCAGTACGATGACTTAGCCACTCGGGTACGATGAACTGACCGTTTGTGTACGACTGGAGAGCCTGGAGTACGACGATTTGACCGTCTCTGTACGACGGCCTAGACCCCTTTTTCTCCACGTTTGAGTACGATGATTACCCTTTGTATACGACGACGTAATCACTTGAGTACAAGTGCTTAACCCCTTTAAGTATTTTGAATTAAAGTAGTTGTTTCGTCTTACTTAAGGGGCTGAACATTATAGAAAAAAAGGTAGGAATTGGTATTATGAAACTACCGAAGCGTGAGGATGATAATTAAAAAAGATGTTTTCCATTAATTTTTTTTTGCACATTGGTCGTAATTCATGATGGGTAATTTACCGTAACATTCAATTTTATTTTTGCTTTCTGTGAATTTGTAATTTGAGAAATCGTTTGAATGGCAGCGCCGGGAGCTATGGTTGGCATCTTGTGTATCTTGGGAGTTCAAATGGAGATTAGGTCGCCATCCCCCTTGCCCTAGACTTGAATATCCTCCATCTCTCCCCCCTTCCCCCCACACACACACACCTTACGTAACCACCTTAACACCCCCCCCCCTCCTCCTCCTCCCCTCCATAGCTAACGAATCAAGTCTGTATTGCAGTATAGATATACATCGACTCGTATACATTCCCTCACGTCGCTGACTCGTATCTCGTAAGTTAGGCACTTAGATGCCCTAATGAAAACCACACCATTAACGTTCTTATATATATATATATATATATATATATATATATATATATATATATATATATATATATATATATATATATATATCAACCCAGGTGAACGATTTGATCGACCATTTCCATAGGGTAGGAGGATGAACAGCTAGGGTTGACTTCAGACGTACTATATCCATACCAGGATTCGAACTTCTTGCATCTCTTTTACCCTGGGCGGCCCGTGTGTATATAAATAAATGCATCGGGGTCAGCAGCGCTAGCCTCCCCACGCCACGGAGGTCGGGGTCTATATACACCCCTGGTTAACCTGACGGAAGTCGCGTGGACGTTTGATAAGAGCATGGTAGACGCCCTCGCTCTCGCCCATAACAATAATAATCGTGATGATGTGACTGGATCGAATACAGATACTGTGTTACACGCATGTTTACAAGACTTTCATCCTGTTTTCGGTGGGAAATGAAACACGATAAGATCCCAAGTGCACTTTCGTGTAATAATCACATCGTCAGGGTAGACACAAGAGAAATTTAAGTCGGTTGATATGCAACGAAGAGACATAGCTAGGACGCCATTTGCTAAACATGCGATTGTCCAGGATCACGCGCAAAATTGTGATCCTTTCCAATATATATATATATATATATATATATATATATATATATATATATATATATATATATATATATATATATATATATATGTGTGTAAACTTTCTCCCATGTATATAGAGTATATATACACACTTAGATTTATATGTATACATTATATACATAGAAACATGCCATTAATTTCTCTCTTGGAATGAACTCGTTAAACTCGCAAAGAGAGAGAGAGAGAGAGAGAGAGAGAGAGAGAGAGAGAGAGAGAGAGAGAGAGAGAGAGAGAGATTTGGAGCCTTCATAGTTAACTTGGATGGAGACATTAGATGGCTGTATAACCAGGTGTGTGACAGCCACTGTGACAGTCCTTGTTTGAAGAGACAGTTTGAACGGGTATTAAACACTGGGATTTATAATAAGACATGGAGCGCGTTTGCCTCGCCAGGTGGGGTGGGGGGGGGAGGATTCCGGAATTAGATGGGCGTGATTTCTTCCCCTTCACAGCTGCTTGGCTACAGAGAGAGAGAGAGAGAGAGAGAGAGAGAGAGAGAGAGAGAGAGAGAGAGAGAGAGAGAGAGAGAGAGAGAGAGAGAGAGAGAGAGAGCCCTGAGACCCGAGACAACAAGGCTGTGTTGGGCCAGAGAGATGGTCTCCTTAAGGCTGAGCAGACCAGGTGCCGGGAATGTGCATGTATTCCCCATGTGACGCAGCTGTGCGTGTCACCACCCATCGTCGAACCTCATGGAACACAGTGTCGGGAGGCCTTACTCCGCCACCTTCAGGTCGTCATGGTGGTGGTCGTCGTCGTGGCAGTGATCTTCACTGTATGGTCTTCACTGCTGCTGAGAGTCGTGATGATGTAAGGCAACAGTGAACAGGCCGTCACTGTAGCCTTAGCGACCCTGAACCACTATGGCGCCGACGACGGCGAAGACGAAGACGGGCGACCTTGGGTTATTGTGCTGCCGAGGGCGGCGGCGGCGGCAGAGACGACCTTGAGCCGCCACTCTGGTGCCGGCGACGGACGGACGGGTCGCGTGGGCGGACTAGGGCGAAATCCTTTGGACATCTGCAGCCATTCGTCTTCAGCTGTGGTGGGGGAAGGGAGGGATGAAGAACAGAAGGGGATGGGGGTGGTTGGGGGAAAAGGCGGCAGGGGAAGGGGTTTGGGGAAAAGGCGGTAGGGGAGGGGTTGGGGAAAAAAGCGGTAAGGGAGAGGATTGGGGGGAAAGGCGGCAGGGGTGATAGGGTATAGAGGGAGGGAGGAAGGGAGCGGCGGCGGTGGTGGTGTGTGGTGGGAGGAGGAGAGGCGATGTGTTGAGGGGGGTACTAGTGTTGGGCTGCCAACACCAGTAGCGGGCCTGATCGATCAGGTATCGGAGGAGGGCAGGAACAAGACCCAGGTTGTTGGGTTGCTCTGTTCCCACCACACACACACACACACACACACACACACACACACCGAAACACACACACACACACACACACACACACACACACACACACACACACACACACACACACACACAGAAACACACACACACACACACACACACACACACAGAAACACACACACACACACACACACACACACACACACACACACACACCCAGCTCAAGTCTCTGGTGTTTACGTCAGTCCCACGATGCTTGATGTATATTTTTCTACAGCGGCGTTTAGGGGATACGCTGGTTATAAATGAATTTGCGATGGGCGTCGCTGAACTGCTGGGGGGAGAGAGAACAAAGATCGGTGTACATGGTTTGGTTTTTTTTTTTTTTCAACACAGAGACACGCCGGGCGAAATATCGCTTTTTTCAAGTTCCACTTATCAAACTGACACCACTTAAGCTGGCGTATTAGAGGGCTTAAAAGACGTGGAGAGATTTGATTTACTGCTCATAGCGACTTGTCAAATTGGAAAGATAAAGTGGGAGAGGTTAAAGTCTCTCTCTCTCTCTCTCTCTCTCTCTCTCTCTCTCTCTCTCTCTCTCTCTCTCTCTCTCTCTCTCTCTCTCTCAAACGTATATGTAAGAGGTGTTGCCTCAAGATGAACCACTATATCCTTTTGCAGACGTGTAAAGAATTGATTTTTCCTTCATTGGATATGACAGTTTCGTCTCATGATCATGTCCTTCATTGGATGTGACATATTCGTTATACGATCATTTCCTTCATTGGATGCGACAGTTTCGTTATACGATCATTTCCTTCATAGGATGCGACAGTTTCGTTTTACGATCAGACGCGGCTCCCTTGTGCGTCGTAAATCCGCTGGGATAAAAGAACCAGCCCGAACTGTCGTCTTCACTCAGGACGAGATCATATTCTTCCCAAGCTGAAGAGGCTCTTGTTTCCTCCCTCCAGGTGTGATATACTGGCGGACTGTAAGCAGCACCCGATAGTCTGAGAGATCAAGTGGTCGCTGGGGGAAGCTTGGCCACGGGTTTGAGATGCCTGGGGAACGAGGCTTCGAAACCCTCGAATGGTGTTCATATCGCTATCCTCGCCCGACCAGGGGTGGCTGAGGGGTTCATTCGCCACGATCGTTGGGTATCCGTTTCCTCTCGTGTAGGCGATAGTGTGGGAGGACGGGGATGGAGGCCAGTGACAGTGCACGACAGACGCAGGAGCTAAGGTGTGGTGACGATGCTTTTAAAGAGGGTGAGGGTGGAGGGTGAGGGTGCGACTCTCGGGAGGGTGAGGGTGCGACTCTCGAGAGGGTGAGGGTGTGACTCTCTACCATGAAGACGCCATTATCTCGATGTTCCTCCAGTCTGCTCAAGATGGCTTCCCCGAATACCTAGAAAGGCGAAGGAAAAAGTGGCCCAGATTTTTTTAATCGTCACGTTCTTCATAACCCCAGGGTATTGTTGATGACCCCAGGGTATTGTTCATAATCCCCGGGTATTGTTCATGACCCCAGGGTATTGTTCATGACCTCGGGTAGTGTTCTTCATGACACTAGGATATTGTTCTTCATGACCCCAGGGTATGGTTCTTCATGACCCGCCCACCTCCCTCCCTGTGGTTTGATGAGTTCTGGCATAGCGCGCCTATAGCCTATGTATATATGTTGTTATGAAACAATGAGTCATCACCATCCCCTTTAAGCAAGGACTTTTAAGTATCCTTGTGATAAGGTTTTGATCTCTTAGTTTAGGTAAGTATCCTTGCAATAAGGTTTTGATCTCTTATTTTAGGTAAGTATCCTTGCAATAAGGTTTTGATCTCTTATTTTAGGTAAGTATCCTTGCAATAAGGTTTTGATCTCTTATTTTTAGGGTTGGGATGGAGGATAAGGTCCGTGCAGGGCTTGGGGTATTTACTGGTCCTGGATTTGATTAATGTTTTTGTTGCTCTGCCACGAAGAAATGGAGATGGTTGCCTTCGTTCAGGAAGGGGAAAGTGGGTGGCAGAGTCGTATGGAAGGTAGACCTGTTTTTTTTCTTCCAGGTCACGCATATAAGATTACTTAATACACACTAGAAGAGAAACATGTTTATCCTGAACTGTTGATCCCTACTTAGGACTCAAAATAACCACGTAAATCGTTCTTAAGTCGTCGTTAAATCCATTTATTTTTTTGGACTCCCTACGTGTGACAGGCCCTTGTAGACATATCAGTACATCTCTCCCAAGTTGATCTGTCATATGTTAGGGTTACGTTCCAGCGGGGAGTTAAATGTTCGCTTAAAAGGACTTGGAAGAAAGGGTCAAAAGGTCGCCAGGGATTGTTTGTGGTGGATGTGGTGGCGGCGTTTCCGCTCGCTGCTTTTGCGTCGGAGCGAGTCCCTCCGTTGCGATGGGCTTGCCTCTGGCATGGCAATATCCTGGTGGCCCCCTAGGTATGTGATGTACTTTGATATCAAGTCGCACACGGACGTCGCATCTACGTAATCATACGACATGGAGGATGCGGTATACATGGCACGTTTAGGTGATGTTGGTGGAGTAGGGCGGCAGGAAACACCCCCCATACCCCGTGATGGCCTGGCCTCTGACCTCGACCCTTTTTTTCCTGTTTCCTCGAGCAGGAAGCGGCCAGGTCCTTCCCGGCTCCCAGGATCGGCATTTAGTGTGGCGAATCTCCTCACCCTTTGCACTGAGTTAGCCTCGTAAGGATGTGTCTAAGGCGAGGAGGAGGAGGTAGGAGGAGGGAGGAAGTAGGATGAACAGACAGACACAGGTCAGACGGGTGGTTGTAAGTTCGAGCGTGACTCGGGGCGTCCTCCGTTGTGCTTCGAGGGAGAGGGGGCGCCGCCACGGAGAAGGGGTCATGCCCCTCATTCCTACTTGTCTGTTTGGGATGGGGAGGTGGAAAAAATCCCCCACCGTAAATATGAGGTTCGCTCAGGGATGTTGTATTTCTCCGAACCTCAACGATGTTGTGGGTTTTTCGTTTTAATTACTTTTGTTTCCCCTTCCTTAATCCATCATCATTTCTGCCCATAACCTCTTGAGCACGACGATACGGGGGCCTTTTGACATGACCTTTTAAAGGGTTAGGTCAAAGGTCACACTGTTCTTCCCAAGGTAGGTCTTCATATCGTGCCCGGAGGGTCGTTACGACTGTCGTGCCTGAGGGTCTTGTGTATCGTATGCCGAACGACGGTGTTCCGAGGGTCGTACTCACGCTGTACAGGGGGGGAGGTCGTAGCTACGTCGTCTCTTCCTGTGGCGCGCATGCGAACGAAAGGTCTGCCACCGGACCAGAGGCCTTCATTGTTATTCACCGTCCACTCTCTTAGGCTTAAGGTGAGTTGTCTTGGGGTGGAGGGGGTGCAGAGTTCTAGGTCTTCATCCACTCATTCCATGCCATCCGCATCTCACCCGCACGCCATCCACGTCTGTCCTCGTTTCCCTCCCTCCCTTCGTGGAAATACCCGTAGCCTTCAGGGGTACAGTGTTGTGTATGTACCTCCCTGCCTCCCCACCTGTACTTAGTGCGCCCTTATCGTACCGTACCCTCGTATATATATATATATATATACACCGTCTGTGCCATCCATTCTCTCTCTCTCTCTCTCTCTCTCTCTCTCTCTCTCTCTCTCTCTCTCTCTCTCTCTCTCTCTCTCTCTCTCGTCAGGTGGTGCACACGGTACGATCATCCCCAGCAACCGACCGTGCCAACCGCTTTGACAGCTACATTTTTACGTGTCTTGACGTCCTCAGTCTTCACCTCACATTTACGTGCTGGTCGTCCGCCTGTTGGGTTCCCGCTGCTGCTGTCTCGATGGTAATGCGAAATCTCCACATCCATGTCTGAGCGGAGGGAACCGGACTCCATTGTGTGGTCTTATTTTTATCTCTTGTTTACCTCCCCCCTTAACAGAAGAGTTGTGATGCCCTTCTTCCTGGTTCCCATCTTAGAGACATCAGTGAGACATCAGTGGAAGGGACAGACTTCAGCCATATCGTCCACTTTGTTCAAAGAGTATTGTCCACTTCGCTCAAAGACTTTGAACTCGTGTACACCTTAAAATACTCCTCCATTGTTCAGTCAGATACGTAAACTCCTTCGGAGCTGCATTCATTCCATATGTCCACAATCTCCATTCCCTTCAAGCAATACTTCACGTACGTTTAGTTGTTCGTCTAATAATTTGGTCACAACTTTGGCAGCCTCTTCCTCCTCTTCATTATTATTCTCAGCAATAGTAACGTGATGTGCTAAGGAAATACGATTGGGCATCTTGGTTTTTATTCAGCCATAATTAGAACAGATCTTGAGAGGAACAATTTTGGTCTTGAAATGTTTCGTTTGAGGAGGGAAAAAAACTCGAACGGGAAGATGTTGTTTTAAGTCTGGCCTGCAGTGAAGGCCAGGTCTTGTCAGACATGTGACCTGCCTCGTGACGTAACCTTAATAGCAATGAGGGTTTGGTTTTTGTGTCGTCTGTGTATTTATATGGTGTTGTTTACTGGGGAAAATGAGGGCGATACTACCTCATTGGCGGGGTTAGGTGGTGGTGTAGCTCTGCGTCTCCTCTCGTCACGCCTCCGTGTGCCTCCGACCACACAATCGACTGGATAGCCAAGGCGACATTCTCTCTCTCTCTCTCTCTCTCTCTCTCTCTCTCTCTCTCTCTCTCTCTCTCTCTCTCTCTGTCCCTCCCTGCAGTCGCCAGGGACTCGTTTCCTAGGTCCTCTGCCGCTCGGGTTACGGGTGGACGGACGTGCGACCTGCATTGCCAGCCCTTTCTGGCAGGTGGTGGGAGGAGTTGGGGGGAGTATAGTGAGGGACTGTCCTCGAGTTAGGGAGGATGTGGTCCATGCCAAGTCCTGTGTCAGGATAGATGATCAGCGAGGAACGGAAGGGTCTTAAAGAGCGTCGCTGCATTTATCCTGGGGGGGATGCGGGGAGGGTAACCAGCTAGCCAGCCGGTCAGGGAAGCAGGGGAGTAGTATATAAAGCAAGCAAGTCTCTGAGCAGACAAGCATTCGTGTCAAGGCGGGCGGGCGGGCGGGCGAGCACGCGTGCAGGCAGGCACTCGCGGAGGAGCTAGAACAATGAATGAGTGTAGTATTTGGAAGGTTCCCTTGGTTCTAGCATCCTGGACGACGCCCCTCCCCCCCCCCTCTCTCTCTCTCTCTCTCTCTCTCTCTCTCTCTCTCTCTCTCTCTCTCTCTCTCTCTCTCTCTCTCTCTCTCTCATAGGAGTTTTAGGGGGGCGGGAGGTCGTCTGTGGGACAAGGGACGAGGAAAGGACCCGTTAGGATTTAGCCGAAGATGAGAAAGGAACCCTCCCTCCCCTTCCCCCCATATGAGCCTCTAGGGCGGCTCTCGCAGGGGCGTGGGCGAGCACGTAGGAGTCCCCCCGTGGGAGGGGGGACGGACGCGGGAGGGTACGGTAGGGAAGAGAGGGAGGGAGGGAGGGGGGTTTCCTACAGTGGTGTCCGCCATAAGGCGCCGTGGGATTTCTGCTGGGAGGTGGAAGGAGGAGGAGGAGTGTAGCCGGTAAATATAGTCTTCCACGTCAGCAGCTGCTCCTCTGCTGCAGGTCGGCCACGCTGCGCCCCCCCCTTTACCTTAGCCCTAACACAGCCACACCTTGCGTCTTCAACCGGGAAATCGTATAGGGCAAAATGACGTGTCCGTATGAGGGGGAGAGATGGAACAAAACTCGGGTAAACTGATCGAGCATACATTACCAGGATTGACAGACATAGGGACACATTGGTGTAGGTTGGGAAGAGAGTGTGTTGGTACCTTCAACATGCTTAGGGTCAGAGGGAGGTAGATGGCAAGTAATGCCACTGAACTCTTTAGATGGCAAGTAATGCCACTGAACTCATAGATGGCAAGTAATGCCACTGAACTCGTAAGATAGATGGCAAGTAATGCCACTGAACTCATAAGATGGCAAGTAATGCCACTGAACTCGTAAGATGGCAAGTAATGCCACTGAACTCGTAAGATAGATGGCAAGTAATGCCACTGAACTCATAAGGAGGAGGAGGTTTATTTAAGCTTTTAGAAATGACTTAAAAGATGACAGTCGTTACGTGGTATACGTGTGATCCTAACATGTGCAAAGGCAGTTGAATCCGGTAGTGTAATGGCGCCACACAGTAGGTTGTTGAATGGGAGGAGAGGGGATTGGGGGGGTCACTTCTTCCTCTTGAGAGTAGAATATTCTCAGCCGAATTGAGCCAAGTGACCTTCAGCGTGAGGCGGCCTTCTAACAGACCCTGGAATCTTCATAGACCCCCTGTGTATCCCTCTGGGTGGGTGTTGCTGGGCAATAGGTGTGTACACTGACCCTCAAAACACTGATGGATGTCTGTATCCCTTCGTGTTTGCCCCGTGTTCACCACCACTGGGGTCTTCCCCGCTACACTGAGTCACTTGCGACTCGTAGGGAATGCTTGTAGCATACATGGGAAGTGGAGTAAGTGTGTGGTTTAAGACTTGAGGGAGGGAGGGAAAGGGAGATTTGGGGGGTGGTGGTGGAGGGATAAGGGCAGTGGGTGGTGGTGGTGAGTGGTTGGTGGTGGTGGTGGCTCCTCCTCCTCCTCCTCCCTCCTCCCGGCCGTTGACAGTGGTGCTGCCTGGGCAGGCTCAGTGTGCGCTCCCCTTCTGTGACATCCACACCACCTCGCGGCTTCCCCCACCAATCACTACTACCACCACACTCCACCACACCACCCCCCCTAAACACCAAGCCGATCCACCACACGCCAGCCCAGCCACCATGGATTGTCTAAGATGGTTCTTTCGAATGATCGGGAGGAAGCCCCCTCCTTCCAAGCCGGTAAGAAACCACTACTACCACCACCAACCCCCCACGTCTTGCTCATCACGCGTGTCTAAGCCTGGATTCGGTGACAGCCGCTTCCTAGGTAACGTGTGACAGCTTTCTGTCCGTCTATGGTTACATTCCACCTCATGTCAAACGCATACGATATGTCTCTTGATGGATTATTATTATATGCGTCTTGCGGTGGTGATCGTGAAACTGCATTAGTCATCAGTCATGTTCGAGTGGTCTCTCACTTGTGTGTGTGGGGTATGTGTGTGTGTGACTTTGTAAAGCGAGGGAGGGAGTTGAGAGCGAGTGCGTTGTTGTCAGCTGTGTTTCCGAGGAGAGCCGGGCCCGTGCCTGGCAAGTTGGTGGAAAGTTAGGTCAGGAGGTACGAGTGTGTCCCGTGGCGAGTAGGTTCGGGCTGGGCTGGGCTGGGCGTCGGTAACCGTACCCCAGGCCGGGGGTAGCGAGTGCCATGCCTGGCTTACCAACCCGGAACAACCCAGCCTAACACTAGATCCGCCTTATGTCATACCTCACACTGCCTACCTTCCTCAGCGCCCAGCTGAGTGACTGCCTCCCTCCCTCCCTGCCTGCCTGCTTGCTTGCTTGGCCCTCTCTCCTCCACCTCACAGTTCTCAGATGCTTTAATTTGGACAAATGGTTTTATGTGAAGACTTAGAGAAGAGAGCCAGACAGACTATTTTAATGAGGTGTGGGTGATGTTCGTTCGTCAGTGCTTGGGTGGGAGGACTCCGTAGTGGTGCCTGGATGCAAGACATCGCCCTGACATGTCAGGATGCTTCGACTGGGGAAGGAAGGGAAGGGATGAGGGGCGGGAATGGTTTATACGAGTGTCATGGCCCTCTAGGGAGATGACTAGAGCTTGGGGTTCATGTGGTGAGGGGGGTCATGAGCTTGGCACATGGACGTCTTGTGGGCGGGCGAACGGAAATGCTCCAGCCGGCAACTGGGGCACTCAAGGTCGCGATGCCACACGTCATGGGCCAGGCTTGATCCTCGTGCTGGTGACTCCCCCCCATGTGTGTGCCAGGTCTCTGGCCAGGTCCCCAGGAGAGGGACCAGACAGGCAGGCAGAGCAGGTCCTCACTCGTAGCTCCCCAAGTGTGCTCAGGCCTGGCAGCCAGGCCCTTGGGAGACCAGACAAGCAAGGTCGTCCTGCTTTAGGGGCAAAGTAAGACGTGTCTTCATTAGGGTAGGAATCGTCTGTCCAGCCCGTGTCATGCCAGGTCACCAGATGGGTGGGACGAGGTGTGTAGGTCAGGTCATGAGAGAGCAAAAGGGGGAGAAAAAGGGAAATGGCAGGTCTTCATCGTCGATATATTATTATGTTCCCCCCCTTTTTGGGGGAGTGTTGGAGGGGCACTTTTTGGGGGAGCGGTGAGGTGTTGGAGGCAGGCAGGCGTGGTTCGGCCAGTCGGGCACTGCCCCAAGCTCACTCGGCTGGTGATGCCATTTTCGTCCCCCCTCCTCCTCCTCCTCACTCTTCACCTCCCTCCCTCCCTCTGGTAACGGACGGACTCCCACACCCCTTCCCCCATCGGAGCCTTCCAGAGACTGCTGTATTTCCCGTCGCTATGGCAACCCCCCCCCCTCCCCTCCGTCTCCGCAGCACGCACTGTACGGCGTTACATAATACGCTGCTGGGTGCGTAGGTACAGGAGGAGGGAAGGGAAGGGAAAAGAGACTCGGTGAAAACTTAGCTGGAAGGGTGGAGGTTCCTGGGTGATTGTGGTGGGTGTCTGAGGTAGGGGAAGGGGAGGTGGATGATAGTGGGGCGGCAGACTGGAATGGGTGATGATTGGCTGGGGAGAGAGGTGATGGCTGGCTGGGGAGAGAGGTGATGGCTGGCTGGGGAGAAGGGTGGTGTGGGAAGTGATTGCCAGCTGTGGAAGGAGGAGGAGGAAGAAGGGGTGGTGCTGGGGGTGTTCTAGAAAGTGATGTTTGGTTGGGGAGACGGGTGATGACTGGCTGGGGAGACGGGTGATGGCTGGCTGGGGAGACGGGTGATGGCTGGCTGGGGAGACGGGTGATGGCTGGCTGGGGAGAGGGGTGATGGCTGGCTGGGGAGACGGGTGATGGCTGGCTGGGGAGAGGGGTGACCGAGTCTGATGGCAGGCTTGGAGAGAGAGAGATGGTGGGGTGGGGTAGGGGGGGAGGGAGGCCTTCCCGGCACCGCCTGTGCCACCAGTGACACGTGGTCTCGTCCCTTGCGCCCCCCCCACACACACACACACACACACACACACACCTCGCACTCCTGACTCATTTTCTCTGTCTGTTCCTAGTCCCTTATTTTGTGTGTGTGTGTGTGCTTCAGTGACGTCATTTGGGCTCGGGTATTCACGTTGTGTTGCAAAATGATTAAAAATGTCTATTTGTTTCACCCTGTACAGGAAGGAGACTTTACATTTTAAGTTAAAGATTATATTTTAGATGTTTAAATTGTTAACTTTCCCCAAAATTTCCTGCTGGACATAAGGCCCCAGAGATCTCGTTATAAGAAATTATTTATCTGTTCTCTTCACGTTCTTCTTTGGAAAGTTTCGCTCTTTGAATTCTCTCTTCGGAAATGACGACATGAATGCAGCCTCGAACAGTACCCTTGACCAGCTGGCGCGCGCGCGCGCGCGTGTGTGTGTGTGTGTGTGTGTGTGTGTGTGTGTGTGTGTGTGTGTGTGTGTGTGTGTGTGTGTGTGTGTGTGTGGGAACCTATCGAGAGGTGAGGTCATGTCATCCTGGCGTTTAAAACTGACCCGTGCGTTATCGGCTGGAGTTACCGATGACCCACTTTGATAAACGGTGGGCCACCTGGCTCACTCGAGGAGGAGGAGGAGGTGGTGGCGCCCAGCCCAGCCCAGCCCAGCCCGAGGCCCAGGGCCGTCTCGCTTCTTGCTTATGTAATGCCCTGGCTCCCTCCGACCTCCAGATAGCCTGAAATTGTCGATAACCTGGATCATCATCATCGTCAACAGAGGACCTTAACACCTCCTGTACGTGTTGTGTGCTGAAGTCTCTCTCTCTCTCTCTCTCTCTCTCTCTCTCTCTCTCTCTCTCTCTCTCTCTCTCTCTTGACTCGACCTGACCTTCGTTTGGAATCCTTTGACCTTGTAGCATTTTCCTTTCGTAACGTGACCTGACTTTAACAACGTCTCTTTTGGAAGTGCGGTCGGCCAGGTGGCCTTCGATCTAAGGCCTTGGTCTGCCCTGACCTTTGGCCTTGCTTTGCCTCGTAAGGCTTCAGGGTGGGGAGTGGGAGGGAGGGGAGGGATGGGGGAGGAGATTGAAGTAATGGCGGATTTATGATTAGGTTCACGGGGGAAGAATGGGTGATTACATCCCATTATCCCAGCCTGCATTACTCTGTCTTGACCTATTGTGAAAAGGTCACCCTGCCTTCCCCTGTCCTACCCTAGCTATACCTTACCCTACAGGTCTTACCTTAGACCTACCTTACCCTACAGGTCTTACCTTAGACCTACCTTACCCTACAGGTCTTATCTTAGACCTACCTTACCCTACAGGTCTTATCTTAGACCTACCTTACCCTACAGGTCTTATCTTAGACCTACCTTACCCTACAGGTCTTATCTTAGACCTACCTTACCCTACAGGTCTTACCTTAGACCTACCTCACCTTACAGGTCTTACCTTAGACCTACGTTACATAGGTCACCCTACCTTACCCCCAACGTACCTAAGACATACACTGTTTATGATTTGATACAATGGACGTGTGAAAATTGAGAGGACCTCTCAACTCCTTGCGTTGCCTCGCTAACGCGGGAGACTGCGATAAAGTATAAGTAAATAAAATATTCTCAACTCGAAACTTATTTCGATGCTCCCGTTGATTCGGGCCTGATCCTGTTAACAGGGACGCATCTGCCAAACGAGGCATCATATCTAAACGTCTGTTGTTGCTGTATCTTTCTGCTGTATCTTGAGTGCTAGAATATGTCCGGGGGGGAAAATGAGTGTGGCAGAGACTGGTTTATTGCAGGGCCCTCGCCTCTTGGTTATGGCAATAAAGTCAGCTTGTTGACGTTAGAGACCCCAGTCAGTAAATGACATTTGGCTTTTGAAGAGTGTGTGTGTGTGTGTGTGTGTGTGTGTGTGTGTGTGTGTGTGTGTGTGTGTGTGTGTGTTCCAGAATCTGTCCCCCAGTTTAGACCGTCTTGCATAGTGGTGGGCCTCGCCTTGCTGCAGTAGCTATGAAGTAATGCCTTTTGGTGTTATGTGGCGCACTGCTGTATTAGACAGTGGTCTTATGTTACTCGAAGACCTTGTGTCTATAGATATTCAAGATAACATCAGCTGGTGTATAGGATCGGATGAAAAGGTTGAAAGTTCTCGCCCTTATCGGTGATCTATGTACTATTAGATGATAAGGATGTAATCTAGGCTTGTATTGTTACTAAGCTAAGGGAAGACCATTTCCAAACGGGAGGTAAAACGTAGTTGGCAAAACGCTCTCAAACTTCGGACCAGCCAGAGCGCCATGGATGTCATATGCTGACAGGATTCAGAACTGGGAATAACGTACAGAAAATAATGTGTGTATATCTAATACACTGTTTTCCCGTTTCCTTTAGGGTGTTCCATGCACCTCTTACTCTTCCACAGTTCTAGGCCATCTGCAGTCCGTTCCTGGACCTGGTGTGTGAAGAGATCCGTGTTCGCATGAAGACCATGTATGTACGAATCGCTCTCTGGGCCCCGCCATACGTCCCTCCTTTCCACAGTCATTTCATCCTCCATTTCCCTCTAGGTTCCCTCAGGCTTTTATACCCTCTTCGTCGTTTCTTATTCCTCACTCCTCTATCTTGCAGCATTCCTTCTCAGGCCTTCTGCATTCCCTACTGGCCCTCTATCCATCATCATTGGCCTCGTGGTTCTCCCTCTTATCTTATGTTCGCTCGTTTTTAGCCCCACCCTCCAGTCCCTCCCTTGTGTACTCCATGTTCCCTTCCCTTGCCTCCCTGACTCTCCTCCATCCACGCCCTTTCCCAGGACTGGTCGGGCGACTTTTGCCTTCCTTCAGAAGACCGATATACAAGAGAGAAAAAAAGAGGTCGCCTGCAAATACTTCGATAATTTTCTTTAATATCTTGTGCTCAAGAGTTTAACTTTACATTTACATTGCCTGGGAAGCGGAACACTTTGCGAGAAGAATGAGACTTGCTCTCTAATTTTTATATGATAATTTGCATATATATGGACTTGTAAATGTATATATAAAGGTAGTGTTCATGGAACGATAATGAAATTGTGCGAGTTTAGTAAGGAAACGTGTGAAGTTTATAGAGTGGGTAGCGTGGCCAAGCCACATTAGGTCTGCTCCGCTGATCTATCGCCCTCCAGTGATAGATAACGTATCGCAAGGGTCGTCTCTTAGCCCCTCTATGGTAGATAACACTTGAGAGAGATTGTTTTGGTATCTCGGGAGCTACAGAGTGCGACGCCAGGCTACCATATAACCCAAGGGTTGTAATGATAATGCTGGAGGGTTGTACCGTCGTGCCTCAAGGGATATACCGTCGTGCACAAGGGTTACATCGTCTAGTTCAAGGGATAAAGGAACACTGCAGGGTGTTTGGGAGATGGAAGGCGTGGCACAGGATCAGGTGTGCGAGTATAAGGGCACTTGTTTGCGGTGGGCGGAGGAGATTAGGTCAAGGGAGGCGATCCCGTGTGAGGACAGGAAGAATTGGGGTCCCTTTTTGCCCTAGGGAGGGTGTTTCTCGGAGCTAGGGGGACAAGGGTGTGGAGGAGCACTTTACTGTGAGGTCTGGGGGTGACTTAAGTCACAGGGGGGGAAATTGGGACTAGATCAGAGTCGAGTAGGTGACACAGGGTAGGTTGGGCCCAGTTGGTCAATTGTTATATGGGTTGGGGTGGTACCAAGTACCTTCCGTTACTGGGGCGTTATCAGGTGTTAGTTCGAAGGATGTAACTGTGTTACGGAGGCGAAGGTGTGTGTGTGTGTGTGGGGCAGTAATAGCCATGAGTTAGTGCTAGCGTTACAAGAACTCGTGCTTGCTTCTTATGGTTGAAGATAGCATGACATTGTCTTATATTGTCAAAAGATGTGAGAGAGAGAGAGAGAGAGAGAGAGAGAGAGAGAGAGAGAGAGAGAGAGAGAGAGAGAGAGAGAGAGAGAGAAACACCTTCGAGAAACGGCACAAACGATAACGTTTTGAGCGTGGATAGATACCATCATAGAAATAGTTCAGACCTTTATTAAGGGTAGGCGAAGCACGTATACAGCTGGGAGACCAAGCAGGTGTGGTGGTAGACTTCAGCACACCAAGCTGGATGGACAAATGGGGTCGTTACAGGTACCACAGGGCTTGGCGCGTGCGTCACAAAACCCAGGCCCTCATTTGACGCTGTTACAAAGTCAGCCCCGTCCAGGATTAAAAGGTTACTATGTTATGGAGTCGCGTCATCCATATATACCTGATTCAGTGATGAGGTTTTTGATTTTTCGAGAGCTGGGCTGCCTTGACCTACATCTCGCCACTGAGTGTAAATAATCTTGATAACACCTGGGAAGTGGATCCCTGTGGTGGGGTGATGCGAAGGGGTTGGTGGCAGGAGGAGGAGAAGGGAGAGGTAAGAGAAGAGATGGCGTCTGTTGGCACTCCCTTGGAGGTTGCTGCTGTTGTCAGGGAAGGTGGCAGTACCTTAGACCGAGGATGTTGGTCGTGAAATGACAGGGGAAAGGGGAACACTTGAATGGTCGGCTGGTCGGTCGCTTGTCGCCAGCCAGCAACTATATTTGTCACGTCTGGAGGAGGAGGGGGAGTGCTTCTGCTACCGCCTCATTGCTACTGCCAATACGGCTCGAGGACCGATGGGGGTGTGAGGCCGAGTGTGGTGGTCGTGGCGGCAAGCCTCGTACACCGCCAGACACGTAGTGAACAAGCATCTTCGCCGGGTCAGATCAGGGAGTGGGGGAGGAGACAGACGGGGCTTCAAGGGTGGGTTACGAAAGAGGGTCAACAGGAATATTAGACAGAACCTGTTGACGGAATTGGTAGGTTAACGTGTATAGCATCTTGAGAATTCACAGCCAATTAGCATCCCGTTCCGTTCGCTCGCACCCCCTTCCCTTTACCATTCCGTTATGTTCGCTCGTGCGCGCCGCCCGCCCCCTTTCTCACTTTACCATTCCGTTACGGTCGCTCGCCCGCCTCCCTCCCCTTTCCTCATTCTTGTAGCTCATGATCGTAGCTGTTGGGGTGGTGTGAGTACTGTTGACCTTAGCTAATAACAATTATTATCTCGTCGTTGGACGTGACGGGATTACCGCAGTCTCCGGAACCCGGCGCTGCAGGAGATGGGTGGGTGTAAGGCGGGTTTTTTCGAGGAACTGCCGTTGTCATGTCTTGCTCTTCCAGCTCCCTGCTTGCCCCTCCCGCATTATTTAGATACCCCCCCCCCACACACACGCGCGCCTTTAGTGTAGGTGACCGTGAACGATTATAGGCTGATGGGCATCTTGGATCTTGAGAGGCGGCAGTTTTCACGTCTGGGTGTGTGTGTGTGTGGTGTGAGTGGGTGTTGCTTTACCTAGTTTTGAAGTAACCGTAGATTGGCGATGTTTTAAGGGTATAGGTGTGTACATGAGTTTGGAGTACGTAAAGATCGATTTTTGAGAGTTTGTCGCGGTGTGTGTTTGTGTTTGTGGGTGACATAATGTAAGCGTGACGAAGGGACGGTTAACGAACGATATATTTGCAAGTAGGTACGGGAGGAGAGTGTATGGGTATCGAAGTGTGTGTGTGTGTGTGTGTGTTTTCAGCGTCCGCTTCGTCGGTCACAACGGAATATGTACTCGAACTCCCCGCTCACAGTGTAAAGGTGTGGGAGATGCATTTCAGACTAGTGTCACCGGCCATATGTGTCGGGACAGTACGAACAGTGGCGTATGGGTGAAGAATTACGTGTGACGTGGCGGGAGAGAGAATGTTGACGGTGGTAGAAGCAGCAGCAGTGGTGGCGGCGCCACCGCCACCACCCACCACCACCACTCCACCAGCAGCAGTATAGATCGGCCGGGTCTATGGGGTTCCCCTTCTTCCCCCCCTTCCATGGGCCAGGAGGTCCGCTAGTCGTCGCCATAGCTACTGCCGCACCGACACTAGGCCAGCCTCGAGACACGCTCCGCTTATGTAACTTGGGACACCCTCTCCTCCCTCCTCCGACCACCGCCGCCGCCGCCCCGCGCGCCGCTCTCCCCCCCGGCGCACAGGCCTTCCCCTCTCCCTCGACACCCCCGACCGAAGCTATATAATACCCCCCGACCCCTCCATCCCTCTCATCTGGAAGGACCCACCTCCCCACCATTATTGCACCACCAGGAATATAAAAGTTGGGTCAAAATGACTTCCAGGAAAAGAAAAAGAAAAAAAAGGAGAAGGCTCCTGGTAATCTGCTTAAGTTTACCGTTAATGTCAGAGTATAGTAGCAGTAGTGTAGTGGTTTAGCATTATATTTTTCCCCCCCCTTGACTCTGGTTCCAAAAGAAGTGGATCGACCCTCTGTTAACTTGGTGGAGGGCAGGGGGTGGTGAAGCTTCACGAACGAGGTGGTTTGTCACTGTTCTAACACTGGAGTGTAGAATGGAAGGGGGCGAGGTAGTGGGTGGCTTCCGGAATACAATAACCTGTGCAAGGTTTAAGGAAGGCTTGGCGGCATTTTTAACACACACAGTACTAGTTGGCTTCCTCATCCTTCACTCGGCCAAAATTTTGCCCGTAACCAAGAAAAAAAAAATGGAATCAGATAATGAATTAAGCTCAAGTTTGAATATAGTACACATTAGTGGAATGCATTCATGGTATGACCTATCTTACCCACAGAAACATTTGAATTTTAGGATTTTGATCATTATTATTTTCGTGTTTCGCTCACAAGTAGATGTTATTGATGAACGTGTACAAAATAAGATAGAATATAGATTACTAAGGCGTTCGTTCCCTTTGAAAAGGACAGCCTATATACATTTATCATAGTGTATAGTTTATATATATATATATATATATATATATATTTTTTTTATATGCATTTTGTCTGCATTCAGTTTAGTATTTGGTTCAACATGGATACATTTTATCACCTTGTGCGTTAACCAAACCCCCGTTGCAGTAATACTATATAGCAGTGTTCACTGTTCACACTGAACAGCTTTCCCCCCCCCATTGCTGACTGGCTCAACTTCGTTGAAGAGAACCTAGTCTTCCCTCAGTCATGCACTAGCCCCATACCATGGGAGGAAGAAAGTGTTAATCCCATGCCTAAGTTTTGTTGTGAAAGTCCAGAGCCACACTTTATCATCATCATCATCATCATCTCTCTGGGTTAGGTTGGGGTATGATCAGATTTTAAATTACTCGATTTATTGATCTTAAATATCGTACAAGATTTTGTGGGATATTTTTTTTAATTAAGTTCTTATGATCAAATTTTGAGATTACTCGTTTTGTTGTTGTTGGCCTTAAGCTCTTGTGATCAGATTTTGACATTACTCGTTTTATTGATCTTCATCTCGTATGATCAGATTTTGAGATCACCCGTTTTAGTGATCTTAATATAAAATTTTATGACCAAATTTTGAGAGATCACCTGTTATAATAATCTTTTATGACCAAATTTTAAGATCATCCGTTTTATTAATCTTAATATTTTATAACCAGATTTTGAGTACTCATTTTATTGAGGTTATAACCAGATTTTGAGTATTCGTTTTATTGAGGTTAATCTCGTATGATCACAGTTGTGAGGGTACACGTTTCGTTGATCTTTATCTCTTCTTGGACGTTGAACTGAGCTGATGCTAATCTGATAAGGTTGAACTCTTCCTAATATGTAGTTTGTTCACTGGATTATGACTATGGTAATTAGTCATGTCGTTAATTCTCCCTTGTCATACACTGTAGGGAGAATACATATTAATCATGATTCCCTATATTAACCTGGTGACATTAATCATATAAATCCTTGATGATTTTATGATCGAGATTTATATTAATGTATATGACGCGACTGCTGCCAGAAGGGGGTTCGGTCCGATGAGTGTATTCATGCGTGTCATGACATTAAATTTCTAACCATGATTAGGCTCGTGGGATTACAAGTTAGAAGAAGTCGTTATTCCCCTCCTCCACCCCTTGGAGAACGACCCTTACGACCTTCATGGTGCGTTAGTCTGGTGGTCGTTGACCTGACCCTTAAGGTGTCAGGTCAGGGGTCGTGCCACCGTCGTGTTCAAGGGGTCGTTGCTTTGGCCTGTTCATGGAGGATTGTACCCTAGTGCTCAAGGGGGTTGTGGCCATCACGGCGTCGCTTGTGGTGTTTGGTGGTGAATACGTCTACACATCTGAGATGCATCAGTGATATGATCAAATCCTGTAGCTTTCCCGAGGCTTTTGGGGGTCATGTTTGGGAAGAGGATGTGGCTCTGGTCATACGCGTTGGTGAGATGCTAGAGCGACTTGAGAGATGTCGTCGGATGACTTCCAAACGAAGCTGGATTTTTTTTTGCCCGTTATCCACTTGGGTTTACATTAGCTGTTACAGGACATTACCTGACCTTTATTTGGTCAGTGTAGGGAGGTGCAGTAGCCCTGGATTTCAACGATATGGTTGGGCAAATGCTTCGTAAAGTCTCCGTCTTCCGAGTTCGCTTTAAAGAAAAACAAGGTATTTGTAGAGAAAGGAAAAGTGTGTCAGCGAGCCTGGTTTCTCTACGATCTCTGCCACAGGTAGTAGTTGTATGGCTCCATCGGTGTATGACTGGGTTAGGAGATGGCATTAATGGGTTTGCGCGGGCTTAGAGGCATTCAAGTGAACTTTGACATCATCGAGTTATGCGAAGGAGTTGAACTTTAATGAAGTCCTAGTTAGTCTTGGGAGCATATGGTCGCTTGAGGTTCATTTATTTAACTTTAAACTCTACCAGAAGTAGATTTGACCGTAGTCAGTGTTATACCATCACTGTTTTCCCCCAAGTTGCTTATTTCTTTACGTCAGATTGGCCATGTTTCGCCTCTACCTACGCTGGTAGGTGCATTACGTTCCATCTATATATTTTTGATTTATGTATTTTGTACATTTCCATTTAGTATATATTTAGACCAGTTGAATCAAAGATTCCCTAAAATATTGTTGATCCAAAAAGACTCTTTTTAAGGGGTGGATTGGGTGTCTTTAGGTATCGTCCACACCTTAGCTTGAGCATCGAAGCTGTCATCCATCGCAACAAAAAATGCTAAAAATGTTCCACGGGTTTCTATATAGCTTTGGGCACAACGATTGTACCATAGCATAGATGAGCCAGACCTTTTTTTTTATTTATTTAAACTACAAAGGCCCGGCGGGGCCATTACTGTGCGCTAAAGCTTAAACTTCACAAACAGTTGAAATTAGGATTAAGGAGGCCGTCAACTCGTCCAGAGCTTAAGACAGATGTGTTGAGAAATATTTCACCATTTAAGACCAGATGATCCAGCTTGACCGACTGATCGCGTAGGAATGTCGGTCGTACGGCAGCAGCAGCCAGCTCCTCCTCCTCCTCCTCCTCCATCCCAGCGAGTGATGATGTCTTGGGCAGGGTACGACGTGTGGCATACCTCTCTCTCTCTCTCTCTCTCTCTCTCTCTCTCTCTCTCTCTCTCTCTCTCTCTCTCTCTCTCTCTCGAACCGGCGATCTCTCGAAGGCGTGTCTTGTAGGACATGCCAGGGCTAAGGTTGGACAAGGGTTTATACATTCATGGTCACGATCCCCCGAGCGCTTTAGTAGTTAAGACAGGGGCCGTGGGCTTGTTCCGGCCTTTTGACCTGGTTCTTACAAAAAAAAAAGTAATGTCAGACGATAGACTGTCGTACCCGAGGTACAGTCGTGCTCAGAAGTTTTTTTTTTATGAAATAATATTGCTTTATACAGTTTCCCAATCATATATCACCGGAAACTGGTTTATCAAATTCAAATTTTTTTGTAATACGTCATGAAAACGTATATCGTTGCGGATTTTCAGTATTTGTGGTGTATTGCATTAGTACGTAAGCCTGTTAGAGTGTATATAGCCCCTGTATTTGGTAACGAGATCACGCAGTTGATCCTGTGTTTGAGTAGTTAAAAAAAAAAATCTTGAGTAGGGTATAACATTATGGCGGGTGTGGGGGCAAGAGTGAAAGGTGATCGCGCAGCCAGACGTATGAGTAGGTCTCTCTCCTCCCTCATCCCTCCTCTCCCCTTAGCCCGGCCGCCTTTCTCCGCCTTTACCACTGGCGCGCTCTTCAAGGTCATGGCCGCTCTCCACCACCACCTCCTCCTACTGTCATATCGTCTCGCTCTGCCTCACCCTTGGCCCCTTCAGCCCGTCTCCCTCCCCGCCCACCTGTTGCCTGGCACCACGTACGGTGGCCAAAACAGTGCACACAAGTTACCGGGGCTCGTGTTACACACACAGACCTTCCCGCAATAACGTAATATTTGTGTAGCGCGGGAGGGAGGAGGGAACAGCGTGTTGTTCGCTGGCAAGGATTGCTACTTGGGGAGGGTGCATCCGCCAAGTGTAGAGATAACCGAGGAAGTTGCTAGGTGATGGCGTTGGTGACAAGGAGGCGGAGGGGGGGAAAAAATAACATATTGTACGACGGTTATTCTAGTACGGGCGCCGTTGCCGCTTCCCAGATGAGGGAGGGAGAGAGACGGAGGGAGGACTACCCAAGGCGTACACGCTAAATATAGCCGTTGTTGAGGCGACTTTTTTACGGGCCGGTTCAATTCAGCCAGACATTAAGAGGGTGGGCTGAGTCGCCTTAAAAGGCTTCCCCCCCCCCCCCATCCTTGTTATTTGGGGATGGGGCTCATAGTTAAGATGCGGTTGCTGAGCGGTAATTGGTTCACCCCCTTGTATCGTGTACATACAGATACAGGTTCGATACTTGTGTGTAGTGTGTGTGTGTGAACCCCTCTCTCCTCACCACGACACGACCCTTTGACACGACTCTCATAAGGAGGGAGATAAAGGAAAGAAATTGTGATCCGTCAGGCCGGCGAATTCAAACGCGTTCAGGGTTAAGTTTAGTTGCTGCTTTTTTTTGTAGAGGAGTATTAAACTGTACTCCCGTTGAGATGGATTGATCCCAGCTGTTACAGTTTCGTGTAGATAAGGTCTGGATGTTCTATTGTCTTTCGCCAACAAATAACACTGTTCAACTTCGAAGACTGTTCACTGTTCAACTTTGAAGACTGTTCACAATAGTTTCATAATGTGGTTTTTGTTGTTCATATTGTTACGCTATTATTATTTGTGTATGGACAAAGTGAGAAGCTATTACGAGTATGTGAAGCGGGTGGAAAGTTACTAGAATCGGCGAGGAATTTCTTCTGGGCGAGAAAGCCCTTGTGTGGGAGTAGGAAGGGGGGAGGGTGAGTGGTTCCCGGCGAAGGTGGTTGTCTCATGAGTGTGTAACATCACCATGGCTGTTTAATCTGTTCATGGATGGGGATGGTGAGGAAGGTATAAATGCTGGGGTCTTGGAGTGACGGGTCTGTAATATACTAGGGGTTGGAGAGGCTTATGAGGGACGTCAGTTACTGATTGCAGATGACACACGGGTCGAGACAAGAGTAAGGCGCATCGGGGTGAGGGAGGGAGGTGGAGGGTGGAAAGAGAGAGAGAGGGTGGTTCGAGTGTAACTGGGAGTGACCCAGAGGAAGTGGAGTGCTTTAGGCACCAGGGAGTGGACATGACAGCGGATGGGAACCATGGGGGGCGGAAGTGAGTCATAGGATTGGTGGTGGAGGCTTGGCTGAGGTCCTCGGTGAAGCGAGAGCCTTGTGGAAGGAGAGGTCAGTGCCTGTGTTCGGGCGGATCGATTTATGAAGATGTAATCTGGATGTGTCTTGGGCGTTGAATACAAAAGAGGAGGAGGGTGGACGTGTTGAAAATAAGAGGACTGAAGAGAGTATGTGTGGTGTGGTGTACAAAATGACGACATCTTAAGAGCGAGGTGTGATGGTAAGCGAAGTCCGATCGAGATAGACTAGTTGTGTGTGTGTCCCGAAATTGTTTGGACGAAAGGAGAGGATGAGCGAAGAAAGACAGACAGGGTCTTTGTACCTGAAGCCGAGGGATTATGGAGGGTGGGGAGACCTGGGGAGGAAGAACGAAGGGAACGGAGGAGACTATGAGATATCGAGACATGAACATTTAGAATGAGGAGCGTACATGGGACAGTGAATGGGATCGACATGGTATATGGGGAGTGACATACTGTCAGTAGACTGAACCAGGGACTATGAAGCAGTGAAAATAAACCATGAAATAGTCTATGGGGCCTGGCAATAGATGGTTGGCTCGGGTGTCTGTACGTGACATATGGTACCTGGAGAGTAGGTGCATGCTAATAATACTTGTAATCGTTTATTCCTAATGACGTCTCGATAAATTTGTGAAGCAATTCAGCATAAGAAGCTATTGCTGTTGCTACTACTGCTGCTGCTGCTGCTGCTGCTACTACTACTACTACTACTACTACTACTACTACTACTACTACTACTACTACTACTACTACTACTACCACTACTTTTACCACCACTACTACGACTACCACTGCTACTACTACTACTACTACTACTTTGTGCGAATCCAGTGCTTTCAAGGTGAAGACTTAGCAAATGTCGGGGAAGCCCCACACGACCGCGCCACTCTGCACCGGTGCAAATCTTCGTCATCGGTTGTTTATTATTTGCTGACTGGGAGGACGTCAGATGATCTCCATGACGTCATGGGAGGGTTTGTGATGTCAGATGATCTCCATGACGTCATGGGAGGGTTTGTGATGTCAAGGAGGTCGCGTCGCCTGGTGGTCACCACCTCGACTGACCAGCACTTGAACCTTCTGGTGGAGGTCACCTCCATCTTGCTACCATGGGTAGTCGTCTGGTCTGGGCTACCTTCCTGCCAGTAGGGGCAGTAGTCTACGCTATTACCCCTGTCTCCCGGGGGCAGTAGTGGCCTGCACTACTTCCCCTGCCTCCAGGTGACAGTAGCCTGCTGTAGTAGTCCCGGCTGGGGCTACAGGGTAAGATGGACGCGGAGAAAGATCGTATCGAGTGGAAGTGTTTAATCCAGGTACAGATGGAAAGGGAATTCCTCAGCGTGCTGCAGCTTCCAACAGCTTGATCGATCCACGAAACCCCCGAGCTAACAGCCTGGATCTAGCCAGAGCTATGGGGGAGACAGAAGACCCTCCGAAGATTGTACCAGGTAGTCATCATATTGCATGTACGTAAGTCTCTTGCTTGCTGTGACGTGGTTTCTGTGGTCTGCCATCTCGTATGCTCCACCAGGGTAAACCCTGGTCTATATTGGGAAGGCTTCTTCACCTCGTCTGTTGCTCCCAGTTTTCTTCTTTTAGAAATGGTCGCTAGCATTCTTGTTTGCTACTGACATTAATGGTCAAGAAATAAGTTGCAGTATCGCTATAATCATCGTATTTATTGCTCACTGATCAAAGCTGCCCCAAGTGGTCTATAAATGTATTACCAGTGTTTTAAAAGATGGGTTCATAATCTTAAGTTTGTCTGTACCGTGGAAAGAACGGGAGTTAAATCATAGTATTCACCTCGGGTTTAACCACGACGAAAATACTTGACGCCATTCAATTCGCTAGTCTGCCGCATGCAAGTGTGTTTGTGTACGTTCTCGTTTCAGGCGCGCTCGCCATGTTTCATAAGAGACTCTATTACACCCCATTACCCTCGTGATAATCATTGTACACAGGGCACTTGGCGATGACAGATCTGGCCATGCGATTACTTGAACTCTCTGGTTAATCAGGCGCTTATATAACGTGGGCATCGCTCTGCCAACTCCACATGTGTCGCTCCTCGTAGGCTGGGAGGAAGTCGGTAGGTGGGGGGGACACAACCAGCTTCTCGAAGACTGTTCAGAATGTGGGATGATAATGAATTACAGTGGTTCTCGTGGTATTGTTGTCAATGATGAACGACCTTATTGGAAGATAGGGATGTGGTAAACTACCTCAGACTAGAAGGCCATGAAAGAGATTCTTTTGGTAAACTATGTTTTCGAGGTGTGGTTTTCCAACACTAGAAAGACCTTGAAATTGCTGCTTGGAGTTCAACACAGAAATACTTTGTTTAAATGGCTTTCAGACTATTTGTTCGAAGTAAGTTTACAATATTCCCCTTTTGTGTGTGTGTGTGTGTGTGTGTGTGTGTGTGTGTGTGTGTGTGATGCCCTGCCGACAGGTAACCTGTGATGGGTTATGTAAGTTGAGGAATATCTAGATGGGTCATGGTGGCACTAGGGTTATCCCTGACGACGAAACACTGCTGGACCTTTGCACCCACCGTAGTGCTATCTTTGGTTAATCGGTGAGCTCACGGTCCATATCTTGGGTCCTTGAGATACGTCTGTGTATATATAAGAGTCAGGGTCATCCTTTTGGAGATTGGTAATGACCCCTCGTAACCAACCCCATAGCATGACAGTTAGATCCTTCGAGCACGACGGGACGACCCTCGTGTAAGATGGCCTGGCCCTTGACCACCGGCCCCTTAAGGGTGTTCGAGGACCCTACAGTTGTGCTCGAGGGTCGTGCCCGTCGACAGCAAGAGACGGAGGTTTCGGCTCGCGAGCGAAACACACGGTCCCCGATATGAAGAGGCTTTGGTACAGTTACATAAAGCTAAAGGCGTTCCTCTTGACGCGTCTCCAGTGGCCTTGGGTTCGTCCAACGAGTGGAGCAGTTGCGCGTCTCGCTGGTATTCTGGGGTCTGCTTGTGTACTCGGGGTAGTCTCGTGGGGCGGACCAGGAAGTAGAAGGTTTTTCCGTCAGGAGTTATCTATACTGCTCGGGGTTTGGCTCTGAGGGAGGGATTGAGTCGTGGGTGACGGTGGGAGCGGGGTTGGATAATAATGCACCCCCTGGTGGCGACGGTGGGTTGGTGAGGGCTGGCAGTACGTAGCGATGCAGTTGGGAAAAACTCCGTTCGGGTTGTGGTGAGGAGGGCTGGCGGGCGGGGATGGGTGTGTGTGTGTGGGATGTGCGAGGGAGGGGAAGGTCGCGGGACCGGTGCCACTGGCATGTCTTGTCACCCAGAAAGCACTCGCTCTCTCTCCTCCTCGGCTTGCCAGGCGTACTTTGTCAACACTGGCGAGGGTGATATCATCTCTTGGCGGGGCCTTGCAGTGTACCTGCCTGGCCCAGCCACCTCGTACTCTGGGAAGATGTAAGAGCATAAACAGAGGAAGGGTTCTACCTCTGGTACACAATATCTTTTGACGTTTCTTGCTCGAAGGGATCTAAATATAAGGACAGGCAAGCAAGCAAGCAGGCAGGCAGGCGACAACAGTGATAGCTTTGTGCTTGTGTGTGTGTGTGTGTGTGTGTGTCTCATTCCTTGTTTGTTTGTATGTATGTATATTGGTGTGTGTGAATGGAAACTGTGTGTGTGTGTGTGTGTGTGTGGATGTTTGTGATTTTTCGTTGTTAATCTTGTCTTTATTATGTCGGTGCTGGCGTTGTAAACTGGGGAGGACGAAGTTAGAAACAAAAAGAAGAAAAAATAAGATTAGGAACGAACGGAGAGAGAAGACAGATGAACCAAGAAGGGGGGGGGGGAGAGATAACCGTGGGGGGATGGGGTGGTGGGGGATTAGCACCCACTGAGCAACAAGCGCACTTGCCTTCAACGTCATCTTAAAACACCGTTGATATATGACATTGCCCAAAACACCCTCATCTCCTAACCTGTACTCTCAGGACTACTTGTCTAGCGGGCCCTTGACAAAATCCACATTTTCCTTGTGAAAAGTTTTCGACTCTTGAGACGAATCGAAAATCTACACAGGCAGATGCGATCCGTCTTCGTAATATCGTGGAAGAACAAACCATACGTAATGTGGTTCCATCATCAGAGGCGAAGTAGACTGCGAAATGATGATGTTGCCCCACTAGGCTAGGCTAGAGATACTCGTGGGAGTTTGCCGCTCCTCCTCCTCCTTGATACAGAGCAGACCAAATGTAAGCTTTTGCTGGCAGTATATTTCTCTCTCTCTCTCTCTCTCTCTCTCTCTCTCTCTCTCTCTCTCTCTCTCTCTCTCTCTCTCTCTCTCGCTAACTGTCGTGCAGTTTGGAAACTCTTTAAGGTGATTCCCTTCCCAGCATCACTGAGTATATGTAAACATTTCCTCCCAAGCAATGTCCTTCTCTCTCTCTCTCTCTCTCTCTCTCTCTCTCTCTCTCTCTCTCTCTCTCTCTCTCTCTCTCTCTCTCTCTGTGATATTGGGGAAAAGTATCCTAACTTTGCCTTTTAGAAATGGCTCTTTTATGGTACACATACCTCGTCATATAATGCGGTGATTGTTGTACGGTCTTTGCAGCCATTTCACTGCGTAAATTGTTGGACAATGAATTCACTGTTGGCCCTCATTCATCGAGGCTCAGTCCCGTGGTCCCTTTTGTGCACTGCGTATCCATCTTTTGCACCATCGTCCGCGGGATGGACCGCGGAGTGCACAAATTAAATTGGCCGCTCTTGCGGCAGGAAAACAAAATGAGAATTTGCAGCGATTGCGAATGGGCAGCGATTTGGAAACGAGATAGAAACAAATCGATATACTGTGTGAACCGATGGTCAACTGCTTCCACAACCTCCGATGTTGTACATACACACAGTAGCTAAAGCCATTGTGCGTATGTCTGTCTGTCCTCAACGCTACCTTAGCGAAGGTCGTAAATGCCGTGAGGTATGAAAGGGATTAGTACACACACCAGTAGCTAAAGCCATTGTAGTACATATGTCTGTCTGCCCTCGACGCTACCTTAGCGAAGGTCGTAAATACCGTGAGATATGAAAGGGATTGCAGATCTAATGAAAACAGGATCGACCAGTTGTGAAATACAGATCGTTGTAAAACGTAGTTGGGGGGAAAAGTCTGATGTTCTATCGGTGAGGCTAGGTGAGCAGGGAGTGTATTGTGGGTTTGGTCTGGTGAGGAGAGGTTCGTGTGTGTGTGTGTGTGTGTGTGTGTGTGGACGTGCATTGGGGAGGGGAGACGTGTGTTCGTCGGTTTGACTCAACTCCATGAGAGAAGACGTTAAGGCCCTTGAGCACGACGGTATGGCCCTTTGCCTTAGACCGGAAACTCCACGAGATGATCGTACGACTCTTTGATAAGACGGTACGACCCTTAGCCTTTGACCTGACCCATCAGATGAAGTCGGAGACCAGGTCTTCATGCCGAAGTGTCTCACTGTCGCGATAGACTGGTTTCGACGGTCGTCCTCCAAAAGACAACCATAAAACCTATCGTGTACTTCTTGAATTTATAGCTTGTCCAGGCAAGTGAAATACAGGGTTCGATCCTCCGTTGCATGTGTGTTGAAACCGTTTATATATCCTGAACTGATGCTGTAGTTTACATCGGGTTTTATGCTACGTTAATCACTTCCTCAGAATTGGACGATACCCGTCAGATCAGAACGAAACATTAAGCATGCTTTATAGCCTGGCTGTGTGACGTTTGTGTTTTCCTTTAACCTTCGCTCAGATAACAGAAACAACGAGTACGGATAATTTGAAAGAAAAAGAAAGAGAGTCTTAGAAAGAAAGAAGCACCGAGCATATGTGAGAAGGAAAAAAAAGAGAAGCAGAGAGAGAGAGAGAGAGAGAGAGAGAGAGAGAGAGAGAGAGAGAGAGAGAGAGAGAGAGATATGCATTGAGGATATTTGGGTTGAATGACGAGAGACGCTGAGAATGCAAAGGAGCAATAAACACATGCAAGCTGAAGGAAGTGTTGCATGCAAGCTGAAGGAAAACAGAAGCCCAAGGGGCACCAGCAAGCACCTGTGGACCTTTCTAAAAGCTTGAGCTGACTTGGTTATGGAGAGAGAGAGAGAGAGAGAGAGAGAGAGAGAGAGAGAGCTACGTACGTTGGTCTGCCGGCTTTATTTCTTATATAATTGTTCTTTGTAGATCAGGTCTCTTGTGAATGTTGTGTTCGTCCCCTTGTCTTTTATATCAGTCGGATGGTGTCGTCTGCTTAGTAGCGCGAAGTAGCGGTTTACCCATTTAACCCCCTGCGTATTTTCCCCCTTTGTTGGTGTGGTGTGGCTGGGGGGAGAGAACGTTGTTTATTGTTTTAAGAGGTTTGGATCAACCCTCCCTCACTCCCTCTCCCGATGTACTCCCCGTACCCGTCGAAACGTACCCTCCCTCTCTCTCACACACACACACACATCTGCCTGTTTGCCCACGTCGTATATACTCCTCTTTTTCCTCCTGTGGCTGATAAGGTATTCTTGTATATCATCAGGCCCTTTGTTTAACGTTCTGGGAGGAAGAAAATGATGATTTTGGTATGAGAAGACTGGTCGTGAAGTGTCTAGACGTGAGGATGTGAGAGCGGAAGGGGGTATTACGTAGCTGGTCAGGGGGGGGGGAGAATAATTGCACCGTATGTCTGTCGTGGTTTCTTGGCAACCAGTGTCTGCCAGGCAGGCAGCCAGCCAGCGTCAGGTGTAGCACTCTCTCTTGCCCACAAGCTGTCACAGCCCTCCCTAACTCTCCCTCCCTCCCTTACGCCATCTCGTCTCCTCATGGTTGCAAGATGGAGATCTGTCTGCATTCCTTCAGGCCTGTCTGCTTTTTTACGAGCGTTGGAAGCCACGGCCCAGTGTGCCGTGATGGTTTGAGGCTACAGACGGTGGAGACGTCACACTTTTAACTGGTTGATGATTTGAAGGATTGTGTGTGGGTGGGTGGGTGGTATGGGACTAATGACTTCGGGGTTGGGTGGGATAATGAGGCAGTGCCGCTGCCGCGCCCTCCGCCTGCTATAATTACGCTTGATAACTGGCCCACGTGGCTGTGGTGGTTGATGCCAACTTTGCTGTGGGCGAAGGGCTTGCCCCCGTGCAGTGTTGACCAGGGGGCACGGCTGGCGCCATCTCTTCCCTCTTATCATTCTACCCTACCATCCCTCACTCCCTTCCTCACCTTACCCTCCTCCCTCTAGGCTTCCCCGTCTCTCCCTCTTGGTTTCCTTGCTTATCTCCCTCTCGCTCCTGGCTTCCTAATTTCCACACTCCCTCCCTCGTAGCTCCATCACTCTCTCTCTCTTGGCTCCCTCACTTGCCCTTAACCCACTGCCCCTCTTTGTAGCTCCATCACTTGTCCCTCTCTTCCTTCTTTGCTCCGTCTCCCCTCCTGCAACCCTGGCATTCTCCCTTCTGCCTCCCTCACATGTAACCCTTCTCCCTCCTGCTTCCTTACCTTGCTCTTTCTCCCTCCTGCCTCCCTCACTTGCACCCCCTTTCCCTCCCCGGCTCCCTCACTCGCCCAGTTAGCGTGGTGAGGCTGTGCGCCACAAAAAGTATACATGGAAAGAAAAAAAATAAATGCCGAGGTGACAGTACAGTACGTAGCATTTAGATGAACAAATACGAAGCGAATCGACTGATCCTATGTCTTATAAAAGTTCAGTAGTTCGCTGTACATTCCTCCAGTTTAATGGGATTCTGTATACAGGATTATTTCGTTGTGTTGCACTTGAATGGCCCCGCTAGTAAGGTGGTGGTGTGTTGTAAGCTTCGACCGACCCCCCACACATCCCTCCATGTGTGGATCATGCACACATATTCATGGGAGGGCAGTTGTAGGTAGCCTTCATACTTCCTGTAACCTCCCGATGTGGATTCAAGTCGTATTTGCCCCTAATGTCAGAGGTTTATTGCATGTGACTTTTACAGATGGATTTTTTTTTTTTTTCGAGTGTTTGTGTTTTGTGGAGGTCACTTTCCCCCCATTGACTTCCGTTTGTTTTGGAGGTGTTGAAGTCGGGGGTTGGGGCTGCGGGTAGGTGGGTGGGTGGGTCATGGTTCATCACGTATAGCGTATTGTTTGTTTTGGAGGCTTGGGTTTATTTTGGAGGCTTGGGTTGGTTTTGGAGGCTTGGGTTTATTTGGGAGGAGGGTCATGCTTCATCTCGCTGGGTTTGGGGAGGCTTGTTTACCTCCGCAGCAGTTTGATCTTGAGTCTTGAAGAAGCTTTTCCGTCGCTGGGATGATAAGGCAGGCTGTTAGGACACACACACACACACACACACACACACACACACACACACACACACTGAAACCTGGTTAGTCGCATGTTTTTGATATCACACCCACCCACCCTACCCCTCAAATAATTTCTCACCCCCCACCCTTCAACCCACCCTTTCCCTCCTATAATTTCTCACACCCCCCCCTTCAACCCACCCTTTCCCTCCTATAATTTCTCACCCCTCCCCACCCTTCTACCCACCCTTTTCCTCCTATAATTTCTCACCCCCCCATCCTTCAACCCACCCTTTCCCTCCTATAATTTCTCACCCCTCCCCACCCTTCAACCCACCCTTTTCCTCCTATAGTTTCTCCACCCCCCCTCACCCCTCTCCATCAGTGAAAACTTAACAAGTATTGTGAAACTCGTAGTTAGAGAGTTAGTCGAACAAGGCATTCAAGTGATTTCAACATGGCTCTTAACTGTATTGCAAGGAGAATAATTTTTTTTTCCTTCATGTGTGTCATTGACTATGTATCCTGTTCGAGAGTCGGGCTTCCTCTTAAACACTTAAGAACTGGACGACTTTTATCTTTTAAGTAAGTCAAAGCCGCCAGAACTTAACACTTGGAAAGTTTGACTTTCTCAGACATTAAGGTGAACTTGTTTTATCCTTAAGTTAGGGACGCCGGAATCCTAACTTTTTACATTTAAACTGGCGTATGGGTTACTTCTTTTATATATATATATATATAATCATAAAGTATTAAGTTGCAGCTTTTAAGGCTCCGTATTCACACTTATATAAAGTAGACGTGCATCCTACTTTACGGACGTAGAAAGACGATAGTATTGTATACTCCTGTGGCCTCCACGATGGGAGAGAGAGAGAGAGAGAGAGAGAGAGAGAGAGAGAGAGAGAGAGAGAGAGAGAGAGAGAGTATTGATCTGTTGTTTCCGCGTACGAGTTACTAACCCCCCTCCCCCCACAGTCAATGGTCCGGCGTAGGAAGCCGACATCAGTGAGGGGGGAGGGGTACTCGGTCATTGTCCAGGGTTCGAGGGACAAGCCCTTGAAATTGGCGTTTAAGGAGAGAGAGAGAGAGAGAGAGAGAGAGAGAGAGAGAGAGAGAGAGAGAGAGAGAGAGAGAGAGAGAGAGAGAGAGTTGTACCAGGTAGGAGGGGATGGATGGATGCCTTTGTTTTCCTCCATCTGGGTCTGAAGGCGACTGGCATGTCACTTGGTGTTGGTGTACGTATACCTGAACCTCGCTCAACCTCGCTCGTTGAGGAGCGTTCCTCTGAAGGCTGTTCACCCCGATGAGAAACAGCTGGAGGGAGTGTGATGATGACATGACCTTGGAAGGGTCAGGGCAGGCAGAGACCACATCCTTCTAAGGGGGATGATGAGGGGATGGGGTGGGGTGTTCTAATGCTATCGTATTTTAGGATCATGTCCTCTTGTTTATGGGTCCTATACTCTCGTGCTTAAGGGTCCTATATTGCCATGCAAGCAGATCCTACTGTCGTGCTCGAGGGGCCATACCATTCGTTTGAAGGATTAAAAAAAGGCTTTTTTACAAAAAAAGAAGTGGTGGAGCGGGCCCCCTGTACTTACGTTGTTAGAGTATGTTTCTTAAGAGCCATATTTCTATCCTGTTTATAAACTTCATTTACCGTATGAAACAAACCGATCCATTTAGAAACTCCTTTCTATGTCTTTTAGTTTGGATGAAAGGAAGAAAAACAAGTAGGCATCTCTTATCCCTTCGTCTCGGCGTCCTAAGATTAGTGCACAGTTGATGTCATCGTTGTTCTACGTATCCCGCGGATGCCGGTGCAAATGACTCGCGTGTATTGTTGGAAGCCGACGTACTACCTTTGGAAGTGTATCGGAATCTCATTTAGCGCCTCTCTCTTCTTAAAGCCTCAAGACTGCGTTACAACATCTGCTATTTCGTGCAGGTCGGGGCCCGGAGCCAACTGGGTCGGCACTATTTATAATGGTCTTCCTGGTCGAGAGATTCTTAGTAGAAAACGGGGTATATTAGAGTTAATGCTGCTTCATTACGGTGGAGAAAGAAAACAAGGCGTCATAGAAAACGTGCCTGAATTACCTGGCGGAGGGAGAGAACGTGAGGTGAAGAGCAGGAACTATGGAGATTGTGGTTGATCATGGCGGTAGTGGAGTAAACTGAATTAAAAGAAAGACTTTGTTTTATCAGAGGAGAAAGAAAAAATATAAAAGAAAATGTGGTATGGAGTGTCTTGGAAAGAGGAAAGACGCATGCTGAAGCAAATCGAGTGACATTAAAGTATATTTCTAGGTAACCCAAGAAGACTTTCAACCAGAAACAAAATTGCTTTAAAGTTTTACTTAAAAATTACTTAAGCGTTAGCCATTCTCGTTTTACTTTGAAAAGTATTTAAGCATCAGCCATTCTCGTTTTACTTTTAAAAGTATTTAAGTATCAGCCATTCTCGTTTTACTTTTAAAAGTATTTAAGTATCAGCCATTCTCGTTTTACTTTGAAAAGTATATAAGCATCAGCCATTCTACCCCTAGAAGTAGTAGGGATTTTTGCCGCTATTGTCTTGGTGGCGTCGTGTTTCCATGTACCAGCTTGTAGTTGTAATGTTGGCCTTTTATATCCTATTTCATCCCAGTGTGTATGTCTGCTGCCCCTAAGAAACTCGTTCGCTGGAACTGTTTGCTGTCTACTCGACACGCATTTGCTCGCCTCGATACCATGTTTACGCATAACCTGTGGTGCTATATTACCGTTACCTTCAGCTGGTTTGAGATCGGACGATCGTGCGAATGTGCGAGAGGTGGAGGCGGGAGGTGAGGGGGAAGGGTGTTGTGAGGCGCGAATCTGAAGTGCGTGGGCGGAGCGGCCTGTGACGTAGTCCTTGGGAGGGAGGGATGGACACCCGATCCTTAGTTTTGGTTACGGTTCTGGCGTTTGCCACTCCTGACGCCCCGGCCGCCGCGCGCTAGTTCCCCGTGCTCTTACGTATTCAAACCTGTTACTCTTGCGTTCTTCTCATGACCAGCGCCGTCGGCGGGTAGGATATTGCGTCTTATATATAAGAACAGACACATAGGGAGTATTCATGATTGAAAGAAACTGGAGGATGAAGGAAACTTGCTCATTGTATTGATAATAAAGCGTTTTATCACCCAGCCCGTAACTAGACAGGAACTTAGAAGAATACTTGTGATGATGCGTAGCTTTAGTGTTTAGACTAAGGGTTTTCTACTAAATCGCCTTCAGTTTGCGTTGATTGCGGTCGATTTTTGGATGCGTTTCTTGGGGAGGGAGGGAGGGAGGGTCTTGACCAAGAACAGGGAGAGGACACGATTAATACGCGTTGCCTTAGGTCACCACCACCAGCAGCTGCTGGGGGTAATGGTGGTCTCCGATGCATAGACACTTGCAACAGTTGACTGTTTAAGCCTGCCGTAGGCATAGCTAAGAAGACATAGTATGGAAAACTACAGCCCTAACTCGCCGAGGGGATCCAGACGACGTTGACGCCCAAGACGGACGAGGACAAGGCAGTATTTTCCTGATGGCGCTGCTGGAGGCAGCCTGGTAGAGTGAGGTTTCTCAGGGGGAGGTGGGGGTTAAGGCGGGGGGGGAGGATACTGTCTGTGGTGTGTCATGTCATTTTAGGGTCACTCCTGCTTTGGTGTTGATAAGACTGGTGGTAGTTTGTACGTCGTAGTTGAGGTGGATATGTATATATATACCAAATGGCGTCCTAGCTACGTCTCTTCCTTTTATATTAGCTGACTGTTGTATTTCTTTCTTTATCTCCCCCTGAAGATGTGATTGTTACACGAAAGTGCACTTGGGAATGGTAACATTAATTTGTACGATCCTACAACCCTGAGTGGGCAGGGTTGATTAATATTCAGGAAATAAATTGAGTAATCGGGATATCGTGATGTGATGATCCATTGAATTGTATATATTTTCGTGTATTGATAAGAGATTACGTGTATAATTACGCGTCACTTGCATGTTAGGTAATGTGTGAGCTGTGGGTGGGTGGGAGCAGGTGGCGGCCATGGGAGCGAGACTGGTCGGGTCACCCAACACCAGGGAGAGCCCATGTTGCCATGGGGGGAGGGGCGTGGTTCTCTCCCTCCCTCACCACCCCACTGCGACGGGTGGGTGCAACATGTTGGCCGGCGCCGGGGTCTTAGTCATGCAACCTCCCCTCCTCCTCCTCCTCCTCCTCTTCGTCCTCTCCCCCATCCCCTCCCTTAACACCCACACCCCCTTCCCCTAACCAGTCCAGTCCAGCAACTCCCCTTTAATCCCCCATACATCACACTTGATTGTCTGGCACCATTGGCTGGAGCCACACCATCGCTCCTAGCGGCCTGTATTCGTGTTGCACGGCGTGCGGGGGAATACTTAAGGAAAGACATTTTTGCCCTTCCCTTTCCCTAACTGATCGATCCGAGAGCAAAGTGATGGGTGAACTGAGGCGCCGCCCCCCATCCCTTGTCTCTCTAACTTCTAGGGACACGTCACCCAGAGCCACAACCCGTGTTCTTCATATATTGTTAGGGGGACGCATGTCATCCAGTGGGGAAGGGTTGAGTGTGTCGAGAAATTTACACCCAGGGGGAGAAACGGGAAGGATTGATGTAATTAAAAAGTTCATAAGGGCACTTTTGACGTTGGGACAAGGATCACAACACCGTATAACTCAATGAGGAAATTCTCTCAAAGTGCGGAAATCATTTAGGAGTTTATGTAAGACGAAGGAGAGAGAGGGAGAAAGGAGGGTGTAATTCAAGGCGTGGGAAGTGTTTTAAAAGTAAAGGTGTATTAAGGGGTGAATGACTCCAGGGAAAGTGTGGAAAGACATGGGAAAGCCATGAAGGACAGCAGCAGTATCGATCAATTCCAGACCTGTAGCTTTTTTTTCAAACAGGTGTGAAATAACGCCGTGTAGTGCAGAGAAAATAGGTGGACATAATGACATTTTTATTAAAGGAAAGAAAGACGAATGGGGGACATGATTTCAGGCCTCGTTACAACTTCAAGTTAGCGGATATTAGACTAAACTCATAGTCTATGTGCAGTAAAAAAGTATTCATTAATAAACTGATCTCAGTTTTAATGTGATTTTCATCATGTTTTATCTTTATATTATATTTTATTTGTGATTGTACAGTAGTGTCTCTTAGACGAGTTTCTCCAATGACCGTAGTTCATTTAAACTAGTGTTCTATGGTGTTTTGAGGTTGTAGTCTGTAACAGTGATAACTGTGGTTGTAGTATTGATAATAGTGATGGCTGAAGTTTATAGCAATATATTAAACCGTGTTTTATGCTTGTAGTGTATTGCTGTGTTCTTAAACCCGTATTAAATGAAATAATTGAAGTTTGTTGCACATTTTAGTGTGTTTTAACATTGTAGTTTATTGATCTTAACGCCAGTTTTTAGTGGTTTTAGTTTACTGTAATGCCTTAACGTGTTTTACAATTGTAGTTTAATGTAGTGTTTTAAGCCAGTGTTTTATTATTATTTATTTCATTTATCTCAAACATGTTGCGCAATCGTAGATTATTGCAGTGTTTTAAAACCAGTGTTTTATGATTTGGGTTTTCATTACAATCTTAAGAACTTGTTTTATTATTGTTTTATTGCAGTTTCTTAAACCAGTGCTCAATGATATGTAGTTTATTGCAATGTCTTCAACGTTTTTTTTTTAATGATTGTAGTTTATTGCAATGTTTCAAACGTGTTTTTTGATGACTGTGGTTTATTGCAATGTCAAACGTTTTTTAATGTTGTAGTTTATTGCAATGTCAAACGTTTTTTAATGTTGTAGTTTATTGCAATGTCAAACGTTTTTTAATGTTGTAGTTTGTTGCAATGTTTCAAACGTTTTTTATTACTGTAGTTTATTGGTGTCTCAAACGTTTTTTTAATGAATGTAGTTTATTGCAATGTCAAACGTTTTTTTTATGACTGTAGTTTATTGCAATGTCAAACTTTTTTTTATGACTGTAGTTTATTGCAATGTCAAACGTTTTTTATGAGTAGTTTTGGCAGTCTTGAATTTTTTGACTGTAGTTTATTGCAATGTTTCAAACGTTTTTTTATGACTAGTTTATTGCAATGTCAAACGTTTTTTATGAGTACTTTTTGCAATGTCTTGAATTTTTTATGACTAGTTTATTGCAATGTCTCAAACATTTTTTTATGACTGGTTTATTGCAGTGTCTCAAACGTTTTTCATGACTGGTTTATTTCAATGTCTTAAACGTTTTTTATGATTGTAGTTTATTGGTCTTGAAACGGCATTGTATGGTTGCATTTTATTGCAATATTTTTAACATGTTTTATGATAGTGGTTTATTGCAATGTCTTTAACCATAGTTTAATTATTATAGTGTATTGCATTATCTAAAACGTGTTTAATTGTTGTATGTTATTGCATTGTCTTAAACGAGTTTTATGATTGTAGTTTATTGCAGTGTCTTAAAAACCAGTGTTTATTGGTGTTTTACGACTGTAATGTATTGGTCTTAAACCAGTTTAATGGCCGTAGTTGATTACCGTAACTTAAACTAGTTTTGTTGATGTAGTGTATTGGAGTATCTTTTTTGACCGTAGTTTATTCTAATGCCTTAAACTAGTGTAGAGGGAAGTTTTGCCCATTAATCACACTCCCTTCCCTCTCATAATTAGTCGTTTTATCTCAGTCTAACGTAAGCAAGTCATCTTCAGATATTGAAAAGAAAATGATTGTCGAAGACCGTTCGGTTACAGAGGGGCTGGAGACATAGGAATGCCATGGGAGGTAGAGAAGTTATCATTATTAACCTGAAGGAGGGAGTGGAGGGAGGTTATCATTATTAACCTGAAGGAGGGAGTGGAGGGAGGTTATTATTAACCTGAAGGAGGGAGTGGAGGGAGGTTATCATTATTAACCTGAAGGAGGGAGTGGAGGGAGGTTATTATTAACCTGAAGGAGGGAGTGGAGGGAGGTTATCATTATTAACCTGAAGGAGGGAGTGGGGGAGAGGTTATCATTATTAACCTGAAGGAGGGAGTGGAGGGAGGTTATCATTATTAACCTGAAGGAGGGAGTGGAGAGAGGTTATCATTATTAACCTGAAGGAGGGAGGTTATCATTATTAACCAGAAGGAGGGAGTGAGAGAGGTTATCATTATTAACCTGAAGGAGGGAGTGAGGGAGGTGTGTGTGTGTGTCTGGGAAGGCGTGGCGTATCAGCCAACGATGTTGGCTGCACAGAGGGGGTGGAAAAAAACCCCACCGCTCTCAGGAGGGCGCTGCGCTGCTTGCATCTGGGTGGGAGAGATGGAGAGGAGGAGGAGGAGGAGGGAATCGTGTTAGTCATCGGGGGTGGTTGAAAGCACTCCTCAACTCTCTCTCTCTCTCTCTCTCTCTCTCTCTCTCTCTCTCTCTCTCTCTCTCTCTCTCTCTCTCACTGGCAAGCCTAGATAATTATGGTGAGGACGGGGGTTTGGGTAGTTAATATGCATCGTGTCAGATGTTGCTCTCTCTGGGGGGATGGAAGGGGGAGATTCATGAATGTCTCTGGGGTTGACTCCAAGGTTTCTTACATAAATGTCTCTCTGGGGGTTGACTCCGAGGTTTCTTAGATAAATGTCTCTCTGGGGGGGTGACTCCGGGGTTTCTTAATGTAGTAATCCATTACTCTCAGGCCACACGCGCGCCCTTTTTACCCACCTTGATCGTAGCATCGATATCACCAGATGAGCCTTGAAAGCACCCATTAATGATACACCGTAGCTTAGTGTATGAATAATATCTCCACACACACATATACCCCCCAGCCCAGAACGCCAGGGGGGGTGTTTTAACTGGTAGTCTTCGTATAGTTAAATGGCCCCCCGCGCCCCTTCACCCCCCCACAAAAGCCATTGATTTCGTATTATCTCTGTATGGCCGGGGGTGGGTCATATAGCACCAGCAGTAGCTATTGGGCTTTGTGTAATTAACATCTCCTGTTGTGGCCCTAAGGCACTAGTAAGTTTCCCGTAGTCATTGTATAATTTACATCTCCATCATAATGTCCACAGCACTCTGTATTACCCATAGTCTTATTGTTGAATTAACATCTCCCTGTGGTTGCCAGAGCGCCAAAGTAGTACATACCTGTATCCTAACCCTGATTTATTAATATGTTGTAGTCTATCGGTCTGACAAATTGGCTGACACAATTGAAGAAAAGGAATTTCTAAATTGATTATTTTTTTCAGGGTCACGTAGACTTGAGTTTTGAAAGTGAGTGTGAGGGATACAGCACCCAATATTGAGGTCTGCTTCGTTGTTTTTCTTTAAATGTAGGGGGATTCTTGCAATTGTTAGAGGGTAGAGAAAAGCCATAGAAGCCATCGGCACACACACACACACACACACACACACACACACACACACGGACGGACGGTTTTGACAAACACACACACACTGTCTATAGCATTGTATTTGAAATGTCCACTTCACAGTCACGTATTGAGTGGGTGGGATTCATATGGTGCACTGTACAGTTCACCGTAAGCCAAAGCAGACTTAAACCAATGAAGAGGTTTTTTTTCCATTTTCTTTAGGGCTCTTATAATTATTATTTTAAACATCATATGATTATTATTATTTTAAGATCTCAGGACCCCGTATTATGGTGCTCATGTAGCCTTCGAGGCTGCGCTCTGCTTTGGAGTTGGGAAATGCGACTTCCATGCAGCGAGAAGGTTCTCGACGAAACGCTGCTCCTTTTCCACCTTTGGTGATTCTGATCTTAGGTAAGGTGACTTTTCAGTCATGGTATAACCCCAAGGAGGCAGAGTACGACTTCCGTGGGATAGAGGAGGAAGAATGCTTTCCCACGTATTCCCTGCGCGTCGTAGAAGGCGACTAAAAAGGGGAGGGTGTCAGGGGGCTGGAAATCCTCCCCTCTCGTTTTTAATTTTTTACAAAAGAAGGGACAGAGAAGGGGGCCAAGTGAGGATATTCTCTCAGGCTCATTCCTGTGTTCTTTACTTTCCCCCGCTAACACGGGAAATGGCGAACGTATGAAATATATATATATATATATATATATATATATATATATATATATATATATATATATATATATATATACACACACACACACACGAGTATAGTAGTAGTGATATATGATGTTTTGAGGTTTTAAAGAGGATGTAAAGGAATAGTTTGGATATAATGTGAGGATGAATGAGGAGGGGTTGTCTGTGTGGTAGGTATACATATATGAAGTGAAGTGGATAATGGAGGGGGGGAGGGGGAAACCGATGGAAGGATGGAGTTAAAGATATTTTAAGCATTCAGGGGACCTGAAAATGCGGTAGGGTGCGAGACGAGCTCGGGATAGAACGATTTGGAGCGACGTGGTCCACGGAGGCCGACGCGCTGTCAGTGGGCTGATCCAGGGACTATGAAATGGTCAGGAGAAAACACGTAAAGGTCTGTGGGTCTAGGCTGTGGATAGGAGCCTCCTATTCCGATGTATTATACATGACAGCTAGAGCCAGGATGTGTGGGAATGAGGTCATTCATTCTACGTCTGTTCCCCGACGCTGTACCTCGCTGCGCGGAAAGCTGTGAAGTTTGATATATATATATATATATATATATATATATATATATATATATATATATATATATATATATTGTGTGTGTATGACTGTATACTTGATGGTTTAGGAGCATGGGTGGATTTGAGGGTTAAGGGAGGAGGAAGTGGAGGGTGTACAGGCTGGTGGGTTGGCGTGTTCTCACCTTACTTCCGGAGGGGCAGAGGTTTACCCCCTTCCGGCGCCCGTCACGGAGGACTGCGCCCGGCTAGACCTGCGGGTGCATTGTGTCTTGATAATTGGTGGAGTTCGGTACTGATACGAGAGTTAGGGGGGGTGTGGTCAGCGACGTAGGACGAGTCGTAGTCTGGGGTTATTTCCGAATCTGTCTTTTTGGACGGGAGCGGCTTTGTGGCTTGGTGTTGGAGGTGTTAGTTGGAGGGCGGGAGTGGGTGTCAGGTTCCCAACTTGACGGCAGACGGCGTTCTTACGTCACTCTGGAAACCGGTTGGGGTCAGGCAGCGAGACTAATGCCGTTGACGTCGCCCTTCTTAAACCGACGCTATAATTTATTTCATTTTAGAGGTTCGTGTCCCGTGTGAGGAGGAGGTGGTGGTGGTGGTCCGTCCCATTTCCCCCCAGGTGTCGAAGCCCTCGCCTCGCGCCCTCCCTTTTTTATTGTGCCCGTACATTATTAACTACGCGTCACTAACCCCACGCACACACACGTACGCGCGCGCGCACACACGAAAACCCATTCCCGTCCTCGGCGTTCCTCAAGGCCTTTTGGAGACCTACGAAGAACCAGTTGCTTTTCCGGCCGCGCGAAGGAAGGAAGGAAGGCCTATCTTTTTACCGCCTCTTTTAAGTGTTGTTGGAAAAACCTTGATTAACGATGGTGGGCGTCAAGTACCAGCAGTCCAGCCCTGCTTCCTGCCCCTACTGCACATTTTGGTCCGTGCATCGCTCGGGGTCAGGTCCGAGGTCGGCCAAGACCCCTAGGACTCCCAAGACACCGAAGGGCATCCTCCACTGCAAGCACTTCTTCCCTGATGACGACGCTGCGGCCGTTCCCAGGCCCAAGGAGAAGTCGCATTCCAAGAAGCAGGCGGATGCGTCCGTTGGTAACGGTGAGCCTACCTCTGGGGCCCGGGCCAGCAGGGGCCACGCTAAGGCCTCCCAGGAAGGGAAGGCAAAGGTGAAAGCACAAGCTGAACCTAAGGTAGACTCGCCGAGAGCTAAGGGTAAGGTAGATTCGCCAAGGGCTAAGGTCAAGGCGGAAGTGCCGAAAGCTGAAGGGAAACTGGAATCGCCCAAGCCAAAAGCCAAAGTAGGTTCGCCAAGAGCTAAGGCAAAGGCTGAACCCGCGAAAGCTGAAGCCAAGGTTGAAGCTGCGAAAGCTAAAGCTGAGGTAGAAGCCCCAAAAGCTGAGGTAGAAGCCCTGAAGGCTGAGGAAGAAGCTCCAAAGGCCGAAGAAGCAGCTCCAAAGGCCGAAGAAGCAGCTCCAAAGGCCGAAGAAGAAGTTCCAAAGGCCGAAGAAGAAGCTCCAAAGGCCGAAGAAGCGGCTCCAAAGGCCGAGGGAGAAGCCCCGAAGGCTGAGGAAGAAGCCCCAAAGGCTGAAGAAGAAGCCCCAAAAGCTGAGGAAGAAGCCCCAAAAGCTCAAGCTGAGGAAGAAGCAGCCCCAAAAGCCGAAGCTGAGGAGGAAGAAGCTCCAAAAGCCGAAGCTGAGGAAGAAGCCCCGAAAGCTGAAGCTGAGGAAGCAGTGGCTGAAGGTGAGCCTGCCACAGCTGAGGCGGAGGATGAAGCTGCCACCCCGAATGACGTAGCTGAGGAAGCGCCAGAATCTGAGGACGACGAAGTGACGCCGAAAGCCGAGGCAGCCCCGAGGGGCCCCGCGTCCAGCAAGAAGATCCCGGCGCCTATTGCCAAGCCTCCCGCGACCACGCCCGTGCACATTTCGGTGGAGGTCACGAGCGCCGTCCTCAAGGACCATGTTTACAGGCCAGCCGCTGCGGAGGCTGCGTACAGGTCATCGGTAAGTTGCCTCGAGAATTAAGCATTAAAACTTGTGTACAGGTGACGCCCTGGTCACCTGGTGTTGGTACTAGGTGGCCATTTCCACTCCGCAAGGGGCATCTCCAAATCCGTAGGGGATACAAGGCTTAAACTTTGGGTTGGTACCTGGGACTCGTCCTCCTGGCTTTGGTATTCGGTGGGTCCTTTCCAGGGGCGGTATTGGGGTGGGTGGGTCGGAGGGCAGTTTCCATCCCACAGGTAATACCTACCTGTTTAGGTATACCTGAGGCTAATCCCTCGTGCCTTAAGTAGTTCCATACTTACCTGGCGTTGTTGGTAACACCAGTTCAGTCGTAGAGAGAGAGAGAGAGAGAGAGAGAGAGAGAGAGAGAGAGAGAGAGAGCTGCTCTTTGTTCACTAGGCCATTGGTGCCCCTCACCCCTTAAAGCGACCAAGGAAGAAGCTTCTTTTGCACTGTTCGCAGAGATTATAGTGGCATAGGGTCATTAGGAGGTGCCTCAGGGGCCGAGAGAATGTTAGAGACATCGAAGTTGAAGCAGAAAAGAATAAAAAGTTTCCTCGTGTTCGGGAGAGGCGCCTTTTGGTATCGTCTGAACGGGAAAATGTAGGTATCGTAACAAACCTAGAAGGTGTCAGGAGTTAAGTTTGATCATAAAGACCATAAGGACTCCCCCATCAGTGGAAGAAGAGAGGAGAGGAGAGGTGGTCTGTGATTCATTAAATGCAGGATCCATCCCTCCCTTTTAAGTATCCTGTTCGTCATGGTTCCTGCTGGAGACGAGTCGAGGGAAGAAGAAGTTTTCAAAGCTCCTTTTACCCAGATGGTCTCGGAGGAACAGGAATGCCTAAACCATAGATTTGAAGAGTCTGGGTAAGGGGGATGAGAGGAGACATACTATCCCTCCCATCTCGCAACACGAACTTGCTGTACCCCTCAGGCGGAGGACGGAAGCTTCACCCCGAGGAATGACATTACTGTCATTCGTCTATCGAGGGGCGATCGGAGGAGGAGGGTTGGGGGTGCTGCTAGGTTAGTCGAGAGGGATGTACGAGTGTGGTCAGGTGAACCAATCTGGGGGAAGGATTTTGTGGAGCGATACCGTGAGGGATTGGAGATTAAAAACAGATAGTGTGGGTCGGGGAAGAGGTTGTGACGGCCTGGTATATGGGCAGGGTAAGGTCGGGTAGGATGTGTGTCTTCAAATAAATAAGAACGGAAAACATCGAAGGCTTCAAGTTCCCCACCAGCATGTGTGTGTGTGGGAGGACTTCCACCATTCCCTCTAACCAAAGACTCGGGGTGTCTCGTTATTTCATGCCTTGTTGTTCCTTCTGTACTATTTGGTTCCCCCAAAATCGGAAGGGGTGCACGCACCCAGGGTTTGTTCGTATATACACATTGACTACGTACGTACCTTCCATACCCTCAGACCCAGTAGGTTGGAATATTATGATCCACCCTGCCTAAAACACCCTTTGTTTTCAGGATCTCCTTAAGTCCATGGCCTTAGCAAGTTTAGAATTTGCATCGCCTCATAGTTCACCGTGATATTTCTTCCCTCTCCACCCCTCCTTGACCCTCTCCGCCTCAACCCTACACCTTCTAAAGAGGAAACTCCTCTATAGCACCTAATGCAACCACCACCAGCTCCTTCATATTTTCAGAACTGCTTTTGCTATTCCTGTTGCGCTCTGTATGTCGCCATAGGGTTGAGAATGCAAGGGGAATTTGATAGCACTTCAGATCTTCCTTGTATCTTCCTGGGACATCCAAAGTCATTTCAGCACCTGTATCGTCCCCTAAGTGTCACGCCAGTGTACAAATCGTGGAATTCGCAAGACTGTAGAACGCTAGTTTTAGCAGTGTTTGCTGATGAATAGCATCAGTGTGATTAATTACGTCACATTTCAGACGTTGACTTTGGTATCTTGATCGTACATGTCTTAAAAGCTTTCGAATTGCCTTTGAAAATGGAATCTTGTGTGCTAATCCTACTCGCACGTCGTTTTCCATCATTTTGGTGTGTTCCCAGCATACCATCTGGTTGCCGTAATGACTCAGTCTACAGTAGCGCCCGTAAAGTACTATAATATGTAATATTTTGTCATCGGCAGGTCGTGGGGAATGAATCATTCGACGAACGTTGGGAGAGTAGCAGAACAAACTAGTATACCATGAATAAACATCCGTTTTCTCTGATTGTCGACAAGTACCACTTTCTTCCTCAGAGGGAATAGTTCCTCCCCCGAGTATTTTAGGAAGTAATGTCGTTTAGTATAACATTTCTTCCATTTTTCATTGGCGCAGTGTTTTCAACTTGTCATTATATAACAATGGATCCGTAGGCCGAGAAGAGACGCCATTTCGTAGTGAAAATAACTCCCGAGTACAGCGTGTTTTCCGCCTTGCTCTCTGGTACGCATCCAGGGAAAAATACCCCGAGGTGATAAAATGCAGGTTATTTTTGTGGCTGGTGTTTGGATTGCATACTTGCTTGGTTGTCTGATTGTGGGAAAAACCGAGAGTATCTTGAAAATGTCGTTGATGTCCAACAAATGTAACTCCGCTTTTCAAGAGAGTTTTGTTCCCCCCCTTAACTCTCTCTCCTCTCTCTCTCTCTCTCTCTCTCTCTCTCTCTCTCTCTCTCTCTCTCTCTCTCTCTCTCTCTCTCTCACACACACACACACAGATGGGCAGAAGCGAGCACCTCCTAGTGGAGTATAACGCGAGGTTAAGTTTCGCCTCGAAGGAGTGATCTAAAATGCGAGAGTTCTACCTCGCAGTGGGAAGCTTAGATAAGAACATGGAGGCCCCAAGGTTATTAACGAAATAGTTTAATGTTCTTCCTTGAACAGGAATCGCCGTTTTGAGAGAAAATTCTTTGTCGACTTAGGATGGGTCGTATGTTGATCCATGTTTACTTAATGGGAGAGGAGACCTGCTCCAGTATATCAAAACCTGCCGTTGCAATATTGCTGTAGA